>NW_011494943.1:12599144-12599811 GCF_000754665.1 Bison bison bison | reverse complement strand
GTACCTAAGACCAAGGCCCAGAAGGTGATCTCTGTGTCAGCAAGCCCCACCAGCAAGGAAGGGACCCTTCCACCAAAACTGGGTTCCTAGCTCCCACCACCACCACCTGGGGGCTTTGGAGCAAGTAGAAGGTGGGGGAGTTGGCTGAGGAGATCAGAACGGTTGGGGAGGGGGAAGTGGAACCCCGGCCATCCCCCACCCCCACCCCAATCTCCACCCCAGGGAGCAGGATGGATGATCCTTCCTATTTCAGCTTCCGGCTGGGCAGGTGGGAATCCGGCCGACCCTGGGGGTCGCCGGGGGCGGGTGGGGGTGGGAAGACAGGATGCTCAGGGCGGCCCCGCCCCAGCCCCGCTGCCAGGCAGCGCGCGGGACGTGGGGGACGTGACCGCGCCAAGGGAGGAGCCGCTGCCGTATTGCCTGGAGTAGAAGCCCTCCCTGTCCGCTACCGTATTGGCCAGAGCGCAAGACCAACACGTAAGGCCACCAGGGTCAACGAACCCCTAAGCCGCACTGGACATCCCAGAGCGCCAAAGGGGACCCCGTGGTTCCCCCCGGGCGAGGCACTCTTCACTGTCCGCGCGTTGGAGCTGGGCCAAGTGGGCGCGGCCCGGCGCTCGAAACATTGACTGAGAACGCTGGGTCTCCGTGACCGGCTTCCCCCCCC
>NW_011494943.1:12597313-12599044 GCF_000754665.1 Bison bison bison | reverse complement strand
GCGGGAGTGTGGGAGACGTGACTGATGGCTCTGCGTGGCTGTCTTCTCCACTGGCTTCCTCCCAGAAGGGCCGCGGGAGGCCCTGGGGTCGCTCTACTGGGCTCCTCACCTCGAAGGGGCGGCACTGGCCCCCTGCACACCTGCTAGGTCCCTGCGAGTCCTGCCCTGGAGCAAGCCAGCCTTGTCCTGCAAACACCACCAGCCAGTGAGTGGGACCCCACAGACCCTGTTCCACACGGTCTCCCTGGTCAGTTTCCTGAGGAGCATGAACGCCTGCCCCTCCTTGCTGCCCTTCAAGCAGAGGTGTCCAGCTGTAGTGAGTGAGAGCTGAGTTGCCTTCTGGGTATCAGGTCCTGCCCAAGGTCACATGGGGTCATTACAGAGCCTGCCTTGGGATAGGGCCTCTCAATATCCAACCTAGGCACTGACTATACCACAGACTGGGCAGGAAGGTGCCACACCTGTCTGGGCACTGCCACCGCCATCCTCAGAGCCCCTTGGGGGCAGACCTCCCACCATGGGAGCAACTCCTTAAGCTGAGCCCAAGCCTCTGTCCATCAGTCAAGGGGCTGAGTCCATCCTCCAGGACACATTCCTCCATCTGCCCGTCCCTCCCAGCACCCATCTGACAGCCGAACACTTCCTGGGCCTTCAGAATGAAGTGCTGGACCCCAGAACCCTCCAACCCTCACCACACCCACTCCTCCTCTTGACTTTGGACAAACCTCTCTGACCTGGGTTGCATAAAGGCCATGGGTCCGGCTGCCATCAGCTGTCCTGCGGACCACTCAGCCTGGCCGTGTTCATCACACAGAGTGATCCTGTCGTCCCAAGCACCTCTGGATGTATAGCCTAGTGCCTCTGGGACAGAGAAGCACTTTGACCCCAGGGGCTGTGCCTGCCCCTCACCCAGAATCCAGGCAGCACTCCCTGCCCCTGCCTGGTGGCCATGACCCCCACTGCTTCCCTCCCATTCACAGGCCTGCTGGCCACTGGCCTGGGCCAGCATCCAGGTGGGTGAGTTGTCAACCCACTTTTCAGATAAATAAACCAAGGCCCCGAGGCCCCACCTGGTTTTCCCAGAGCCCAGGACCTGGGAGGGGGGTGAAGTGAGCTTGGGGAGTCCAGTCTGATCCTGGAGCGGGTTCCCCATTTCTCTACCCAGAGTCTCCGTCAGAACCCATTGCCTGAGGGCAGGTGTGGGTTGGTGAGTGTTTAGGGCGGCGTGAGAAGAGGAAGGAGGTGAGCCCTCGGGCACCACCACCCCACCCCACCCCACCCCCGGCCGGGAGAATACGTGCTCCCCGTTTCCCCCCCGGGAAGGGGCCCGGGCCAGGCGTTAGCTCCACCAAATATAGCCGGCGCGCCCAGGCCATACGCAGCGAACTGAGCTATTTATACCCGGAACCCGCTCCTCCACCCCACAGAGCCGCCTCCTGGCGGTGCCAAGCCCCCGAGGGTCGCTCGACGGAGGGGCGCCCGGAGGAACCGGGGAAGTCGACGTCTCACAACCCAGGTCCGAGGGCTCAAAGCGGGTGCGGCTGGCTCCCTGGGCTCCTCAGTGAGGGCCGCCGGAGGTGGGGGGCTCGTATGTGCCCGGCGTGCCCCCGAACCAGAAGGGTGAAAGGCAAAAAGCGCGGACCCCCAGGTCGCCCCCAGGCCGGACGCAGACTCAGCACCGGGGCGGCTGGGAGACTCCCGGTCCCGGAGCCGCGGAGCATCGGGCCATGC
>NW_011494943.1:12594689-12597213 GCF_000754665.1 Bison bison bison | reverse complement strand
GGAGGGGCGACCCAGTGCTCCCCGACGGCGCAGACAGCGGCGCGGGCTGAGCCTTCTCGCCGGATCAGTCCCGCTGCCCCGCGCCCTCAGACCGGCCCCCCAACCTCGCCAACCCCTGGCGCTGAGTTGGGAGCCCTGGCCCGCAGCCCCCTCCCGCCCCTTCGTCTCCCACTCTGTACGCTCTCGCCTCTCTCTGCCGGGGCTGGTACCCAGCGCGACTGGGTCCCGCGTTCTCCGAGGCACCGACCCCTGTCGTCCCCCGCGCCCGGGGGCCGCTCGCTCTGACAAGTGAGCGCGCGCACCCAGCCACACCCCACGCCACCAAGGGCACGCGGAACCCGTGGGACTCTCACCTCTCAACTCAGCTCTGGGACTTTGCAGGTCACCCTAGCCAAGCGCCCTGGAATCTGCGCCCCCACCCAAACCTCTGCTCTCTCCAGGGCGGCCGGCGCCCCTTTTCCTGGGCTGGGGAGGAGGGAGAAGGCGAACATCGCCCGTCCCCCGACCCCGCCTGAGTGATCTTGGTCAAAGATGTCATCCTCTCTGACTTCCGTTTCCCCTGTGGAGCCAAATACAACCGCTGCTCCTCCTCTCGAGCTCCCAGAACCTGGCTGTGCTGGGGGATGGTGGGGCCCCAAGGCGTGTTCCCCATCCCCATACTCCGCAGACCCTCACCTAAGGGGAGATTTAATCGCAGCTGGTCCTAGGCAAGGTGCTTCAAACCTGGGTTTTCTCGTCTGCAACATGGAAAGAACTAAGGTTTAAAGAGAAACCACAGAGTGGCCTGGGCCCAGGACACCTCTTGGTGACTGGTCTCAAGTCACAGGACACTTTCCACCGAGACACCCAAGTGTTCAGGGACTTCAGGAGGCCAAGCAATGGTGTCTCTGGGTTTATCTCAAAGATTCCTGTTCATCCCAGACAGGGTGACAGGGTGAGCATCCCTGGGTGCATCCTCTGGAGGATTACCCTCTCCAGAGGCCAGTGGGGTGGCTCACCTGCCTTGGCACAGTAAACAGGGGTGGGCAGAGGGTGGTGTGGGCCTTCTAGCCCAGAGTTCACCATCCAACCACTCCTTTGGAGACACCAAGTCCACTGAGGACTTCTGATCTTTTTTTTTTTCTGAATGCTGGGAGACCACCCACCACCATCCCCTGTCCAAAGAGCCCTGGCAATCACAGAGGCTGGGCCAGGTGTTGCTGCCACCCTGGCCTGGGGCCCAACCACCCTCACCCCCACATGCTAGAGAGGTTGCCACATAGGCATGCATATACAAGACAGCAGGCAGCCCAGCCCAAGCCCTCCCACAGCAGCTCTGCCTAGCCCTTCCAGGCGAAGACCCACTGAGTTGGCCTGGACCCTGGGTGTCTGTAGGGGCCCTTGGGAAGGAAGAGGGTCCCCATAGGGTCTCAGGTGATACCCCCACTTGCCTGCACCAACCAACAACGATTACTGGCTTCCTCACAGCTGGAGGTAGAAGGTACACCAACCTGGAGGGCATCTGTGGGGGTGCAGGGCAGAGCTACAGAAGAGAATCCCACCCCTGTACTGAGACTTCCAACCTCTGGGGTGGGGCATCTCCCTGCTCTGCCTCAGATCATTTAGACCCACACCCTGCCCTGCGTGGGCCCCTCCTGCCATCACCTGGATGCCCTACCCCATCTTCATAAGACTTGGGAGCTGGTGCCCCACCACCACAGGAACCAGAGCCCCAGGCCTACAGCCTCCAACCCCCAACTCCTGCCCCCAAATGAAAGAGCTCAGAGTGGCCAACGAGGAAGACAGATGTGGGGTGGCTGGGGTCTTCCTGACTTCTCCCAGCTCCCCTTAGACTAGGGCTGGGTCTTCTCTGAACTATGAGACTGGGGAGTTCTCAGAGAACTCAGAGAAGACTGGGTCTTCTCTGGACTGTGAGTCCCCTACCCAGTGCTCTGAGAGAGTTCCTGGGGTCCACCCTTGCTCCTGCAGAAGGAGAGAGACCCCAAGGGTCCATCTGGGAGGGCTGGGGATGGTTATCCAGGGATGCTGTGGTCCTGCAGGAGCCCCAAGGAGGGAGAGAACAGTTTCCCAGACCCAGGGCCCCTCAGACATGGTCTCCCATGGAAGACCAGAGGGGAGAGAGGGGGCAGGCTGATCAGGCACCTGCTTACCAGCCCCTGCCCCCTACCCTCTAGCAGTAGAGGGACTGTCTCACCCAGAGGTTGGAAGCCCCCCTGGCTTTGACTGGGGATGCGAAGGAAGACCAAAGTGGGGTGGCAGAGTGATGGCTGCTGTGTGTGGCTCTGCATGGGAAACCAACCTGCTGCCAGTCAGTGGAAGGGCAGAGCAGACTCCTCCCCGGCCCTCCCCTGGACCGGGGCCCTGGAACGGAGGGCCAGGAACCTCCGCCACCTGAGACCCTCGGCCTTCCAAGCCCCAACCTCCCCCATGGTGCTTCAGTCTTCTTTCCAGGACCGGGAGCCCTGAGCACAGGAGGGAAGGAATGGGTGCCATTCTGCAGTGCAGTGGAGGAGCAGAAAAGGCC
>NW_011494943.1:12588136-12594588 GCF_000754665.1 Bison bison bison | reverse complement strand
CCCTAGGCCTGGCTCCAGTGCCTGGTCCCCCACAGTCACCCTGGGCTAGCCCCCGACCCCAGGCTGCCCCTTTCTGAAAAAGGAGTGGGTGGAAAGGGAAGTGAGTAGGTGACCCGAGGAGGTGCAGCCACTCCTGGCGAGGTGGGGGGACGCTCTCCCTCATGACCCAACCTGTGCCCTCCCCAGCGGCCCACCACGCCCCTGCCAGTGCCCCCACCTGCTCCATCTCCTGGATTCTAATTCTTCCAGTTGTTCCAAATCACAGCTGCAGGTCCCATCAGGCCCTGGAACATGTACCGAGGAGCATCCAAGGCTGCCTGCACCCCCTCCCCAGCTGCTGCAGCTCCTTGGGGGTGGGCTGTGCTCCACCGTCCCCAAGGGGAGAAGAAGTCTACCAGGCCCATCCTCATCCCGGTGTCTGAGCTCCAGTTCCCACCCACTATGTGGGTGGGAACCAGGCTCCACTGTGCCACTATCTCCGAAAATGATCTTTGAAACCTGGAGAGACTTCTGAGGGTCCTAGCAGCAGCACCCCCAGGGAGAGTGTGGGACAGGCCTGCTGCTCCTACACAGAGCCTGATTGTAGGTGAGGGGAAGCCTTCCTGAGCCTGATGGGGCCATGCAGATGGCCCATTCTTGAGCCCTGGGTGCACCCCACCCGACTCCAGGCCCCACCCAGTCCATTCGTCCTGCCCCAGGCCTGCCTGTGCCACCCAGCACTGGCTGCCACCACCCTGTGGTCAGGATCGGGGCCAGCATAGGCTGGGTCAGTTGAAGAAAGCCAAGTCACGGGACAGGCTTGATGGCTGAGCCGGGGCCCCCTGCTGTGGGGTCTAGCTCCTGTACCCCACCGTCCTTAGGGACCTGGAGACAGGACTGTCACAGCCGGTCCTCACTCAGAGCGCCCCTGGGCCACACCTTCCACGATGCAGGGTGGGGAGCCCACCTTTCCAGAAGACTCGAGGCCAGCGGTGCACGGGCCCCTCCTTGAGGCAGGCCATTCCCCTTCCTCCTTGCTTGCCCCTCAGCTTTATCTCAGAACAAGAGCCCTGAAAAATTAACCTGTTGACCACTTGGCTGGCCCAGGCTGTGGGCAGAGATAGAAACAGGCTACAGAGGCCAGACCCCTGCCCAGTCCAGCCAGATTCACCTGCCCTCCCCACCCAGTGTTGGGAATGAGGGGTGAGGGTATGGGTAGGGTTTGGAGGTGTCTGTGGGGGTGGGAACAGCCAACTTACTGGAAAAGACCCTGATGCCGGAAAAGACAGAAGGCAAAAGGAAAAGAGGGCAACAGAGGATGAGATGGTTGGATAGTGTCACCAACTCAATGGACATGAACTCGGGCAAACTCTGGGAAATAGTGAAGGACAGGGCAGCCTGGCATGCTGCAGTCCATGTGTCGCAAACAGTCAGACATGACTTAGCGACTGAACCACAACAAACAGGGTGGGGATGTCTGAAGTGGGGTTCTATAGGAAAATTGGGGTGTCCGTAGCAGGAATTTGAGGTCGGGATGTGACTGGGGGTCAGGTGGGCTCTGCCTTGGGTCCTGGTGGGTGATCCCCCTGATAGCCATTGACTTTCTCCTGCAGACCTGGCTGGTTGCTGTTCCTTGGGCCAAGCTCAGTCCCAAGAGGGGCTGCCCAGTTGCCTACTCCTCCTGACCCTTCAACGGCCTGGAAGGGAGGGTATCACCTGAGAGGTGAGGAACAGCAGCACATCATGGGGGGCTGGGTCCAGGCAGGGGTAGCAGGCTCAGGCGGGCCAATGGCCCCTCTCTTCGGTGGCCACAGTGCCCATGCCATTAAGAGACAGGACTGAGATGGGGTAGATGCTGCTCCCAGAGCATTCAGAACCCAAGGTCAGTGGGGCCACTGGGTGGGTGGTGCCCAAGACTCCTCGTGGGGTGAAGGGGCCCAGCAGAGAGGGAGCCGTGCAGGTGGCCCAGGTCAACCCTGACACACTCTGGCCTCAGTGTCCTGCCTGTAAAGTGACCACTCTTAGGAGGGCTTGAAAGCTCACCCAGTTCACCTGTCGGGGACATCACCCTCCTGCCTTGTCGTCCAGCGGGATTGGTTGGCTCCAGGCTGGGGCTCCCATGGGGACAAGCCTTCCCCACCCCCTCCTGCACCAACATCTATCTGCTGGCTTTCAGATCGAGCCCTGTCCCAGCCTGGCATCTCCCTCCATTCTTCCCAAAGCCGCCCATCACCCTGCATCCCTGATGCCCACCCCCATCTCAACAGAGCTCTGCCTTGGGTGGCCAGTGAGGGCATCGAGGTTGGGGCATCCACAGCAGACAAACGGGAATTCTTAAGGCCATGGGCTCTGAGGACAGTAGCCTCAGCCTTGAGGCCACTGCCACACCCTGTGGTACCCTGTGATGCTCTCAGGAGCTCTCCTCTGCCCTTCCCCCATCATAGATGAGGAAACGGGCTTGGCCCTGGGGGAGGAAGGACTCAAGTGCAGACCTGAGCCCGGATGTAGAAGAGAGGAAGCAGCGCAGGCAGAGGCAGGGCATGGGGAGTGGGCACAAGGCCACTGGCCTGGCCAGGTATGGATGGCATGTCTGTGAGAGGTAGAGACCAGGGATGTGGCAGAGCAGCGCCCGCCCTGACCCTGCCAGATTGAGAGGCTCCCGGGACTCTTCTGTCCAGGCCTCTGTACCTTTGCGTGTGTTGTTTGTGCCCTCTTCCCAGGGGAGATCAGTGAGCCTGCTGTGGATCTGTTACCTGGAATGTGGCTCCTCCCCAGGTGGGACTGGGGCCAGAGCTCAGGGGCCAGGTGAGTTCGGGAGGATCCTGGCCAGGGGGAGGCAGGTCTGAGCTGTCCCAAAGTGCCCGTACTTAGCCATGCCTTCCCTTCTGCAGGACTCTGTCAAAACACTGGTGTCAAAATGCCCTGCCTCCCTCTTCCCACATCTGTATCTATATCTATCTATCTATATATATATATGTGGAGACTCAGCTCCGGGGTAGATCTCAACAAGAGAAGACAAGGAGCCTGGTGTTGAGGTCCCCTCTGTACCCATAGGTGAGAGATGTTGTTATTGTCATTGTTGCATTGCTAAGTTGCATCTGACTCCTTGTGACCCCATGGTCTGCAGCATGCCAGGCATCCCTGTCCTTCACTATCTCCCAGAGTTTGCTCGAACTCATGTCCATTGAGTCGAGGATGCCATCCAACCATCTCATCCTCTGTCACCCTCTTCTACCCTCAATCTTTCCCAGCATCAGGGTCTTTTCCAATGAGTTGGCTCTTCAAATCAGGGGGCCAAAGTATTTGGACATTCAGTTTTAACATCAGTCCTTCCAATGAATATTCAGGGTTGATTTCCTTTAGGATCAACTAGTTTGATCTCCTTGCCATCCAAGGACACTCTTAAGAGTCTTCTCCAGCCCCACAGTTCGAAGACATCAATTCTTTGGCACTCAGCCTTCTTTATAGTCCCAACTCTCACATCCGTACATGACTACTGGAAAAACCATAACTTTGACTATACAGATCTTTGTTGGCAAAATAATGTCTCTACTTGTTAGTACACTGTCTAGGTTGGTCATGGACGGAGGAGCCTGGTAGGCTGCAGTCCATGGGGTCTCGAAGAGTCGGATACGACTGAGTGACTTCACTTTCACTTTTCCCTTTCATGCATTGGAGAAGGAAGTGGCAACCCACTCCAGTGCTGTTGCCTGGAGAATCCCAGGGACGGAGGAGCCTGGTGGGCTGCCGTCTCTGGGGTCTCACAGAGTCAGACACTACTGAAGCGGCTTAGCAGCAGCAGGTTGGTCATAGCTTTTCTTCCAAGCAGCAGGTGTCTTTTAATTCTGTGGCTCATCTGTCTGTTAGTCGCTCAGTCGTGTCCAACTCTTTGCAACCCCATGGACTGTAGCCTGCCAGGCTCCTCTGCCCATGGAATTTTCCAGGCAAGAATACTGGAGTGGGGTGCCATTGCCTACTCTAGGGGTCATCAACCCATAAAACCCCATAAAAAGCCTATCCAGTACTCATTAAGTCATCATTTCCTATTTTCTTCCTCCTCCATCTCCTGGGAACTGCTAACCTGCATTGTGTCTCTGTGAATTTGCCTGTCTCACATCTATCACATAAAAAGCATCACACGGTATGTGGCCTTTGTGTCTGGTTTCTTTCATTCGGCACAGTGTTTTCAAGGTCCATCCACATTGTTGTCTTTATACCTTCATTCCCGTTTATGAGTGAATAATAACCTGCATTTGGTTGCTCATTCATCTGTCAATGGACATTTGAGTCACTTCCAGCTTTTGGAGGTTGTGAGTCATGCCACTATGAACTTTCCTATAAAGTTTCTGTGTGGACCTATGTTTTCGTTTCTCCTGGGCATATACCTAGGAGTGGAGTTGCTGGATCATATGATAATTCTGTGTTTAACTATTTAAGGAGCTGCCAAATTGTTTTCTGACCCTACCATTCTACATTCCCACCAGCAATGTATAAGAGTTCTTACGTTTCTACATCCTTGACAACTCTTATTAGTTTTCATTTTAAAAAAATCAAAGTCATCTTAGTAAGTGTGAAGTGGTGTCTTATGGAAGTGGTGTCATATTGTTTTGATTTGCATTTCCCTATGACTAATGACATCATGCGAAATGCTGGGCTGGATGAAACACAAGCTGGAATCAAGATTTCCAGGAGAAATATCAATAACCTCAGATATGTAGATGACACCATTCTAATGGCAGAAAACCAAGAGGAACTAAAGAGCCTCTTGATGAAAGTGAAAGAGGAGGGTGAAAAAGCTGGCTTCAAACTCAACTTTAAAAAACTAAGATCATGACATCAGGTCCCATAACTTCACAGGAGATAGATGGGAGGGAAAATGGAAACAGTGAGAGATTTTATTTTGGGGGGCTCCAAAATCACTATGGATTGTGACTGCAGCCATGAAATTAAAAGTTGCTTGCTCCTTGGAAGAAAAGCTATGACAAACCTAGACAGCATATTACAAAGCAGAGACATCGCTTTGCGGACAAAGGTTCGTAGAGTCAAAGCTATGGTTTTTCCAGTAGTCATGTACAGATGGGACAGCTGGACCATAAAGAAGGTTGAGGGCCAAAGAATTGATGCTTTTGAACTGTGGGGGTGGAGAAGACTCTTAAGAGTCCTTTAGACAGCAAGGTGATCAAACCAGTCAGTCCTAAAGGAAATCAACCCTGAATATTCATTGGAAGGACTGATGCTGAAACTGAATGTCCAGTACTTTGGCCCTCTGATTTGAAGAGCCAACTCATTGGAAAAGACCCTGATGCTGGGAAAGATTGAGGGCAGGATGAGAAGGGGGTGACAGAGGATGAGATGGTTGGATGGCATCATTGACTCAAAGGACATGAGTTTGAGCAAACTCCGGGAGATGGTGAAGGACAGGAAAGCCTGGCGGGCTGCAGTCCATGGAGTTGCAGAGTCAGACCCAACTGAGCCACCTAACAACAATGACTAATGGCAGTGAACATCTTCTCATGAGTTTATTGGCCATTTGTATATCTTCTTTGGAGAAATATCTATTCAAGTCTTGTACCATTTTTTAAAGTGATTGTCTCTTTTGGTTGAGTCGTAAGAATTCTTTATATGTTCTAGAGCCTTATCATATATATGCTTCTCCTATTTCCTGGTTTGACTCTTCACTCTCTTATATAGTCTTTTGATATAGAGAAGTCTTATATTTGTTTCTTGGGTTGTTGTGTTTTTGGTGTCATAGCTAATAATAACAGCTAATAATAAGCAGCTAATAACATCTGCTATGAAGATGTACCCCTATGTTTTCTTCCAAGAATTTTATGGTTTTAGCTCTTAGGTGTTGGCTATTGAGTGCTGAGTGGATTTTTGTGTATGATGTGAGATGGGGATTAGACTTTATTATTTTGTACACGAAGATCCAGTTGTCCCAGCACCACTTGTTGATCTATTACTTTCATAACTACAAAAATAGATTTAAAAAAATAAGCCTGCTCTTGGGTTTAAACTGGAGTAGATATTGCTGAACAAGGACATCCCTTTGGGTCTAGAGGCTGTCCTGGTCTCCCCTTCCTACTCCTGGGGCAGTAGAGCCCTGCCCCAGTCCTTTGTCCCTTCCAGCACTTGCACCTCAGTGGGCAGATCATCAGCCTCAAGCCGGAGGCCTTAGTGATGGGCATGGAGCAGGAGGCAGGCTCGCCTGGGTGCTGCGGGAGGAGCAGCCCACCCTGGCATAAAGGGCATGGATTGTCTGCAGGCTTGGCCACAGCAAAGGCCACTGGCTCTGCAGGGCTGATCCAGCCTGGGGAAGCTAGACCAGGTCAGGCAAGGCCATCAGAGAGACCCATCTTTCCCTGGGATCAGGGAACCAGTGGATGGGGGTACAACCTTCCCCTCTTAGTTCAGCCTTTTGGTCTGGAGGCTGGGTAGGGCATGGCTCCTAGGGTTTGGGCTGTCCCTGCCCC
>NW_011494943.1:12586856-12588036 GCF_000754665.1 Bison bison bison | reverse complement strand
CACCGCCCCCACTTTTCCTCCCACTTGCTTCATTCCACCTGTCCCACAGGTAGCCACTGGGGCTCTGCCATCTCTGCCCCATCCTGGGCTGTGGGCTGGGAGCAGGAAGGGGGTCAGGGCTCCCTGTGGCCCTTCTTGGAGCCAATCTAGGTCCTAGGGGTCAGAACTGTCACTTTGTGCTTCCTTCTGGCTGGAGCCCCCCCATCTCCCTATTTGCTCCTTGTATCCACACACCGCCCTCTCCCTGGGTCCTCGCAGACCTGTGCCCTCCAGGCCCCACAGGCAGCCCTTCCAACCTCAGTCCCTGCTACCCATTCCTTCCTCCTTTCCTCCTGGAGGCCACCCAGTCCAGGGGCCCGATGGACAGCTCCTCTATCTGCTGCTCAAAGACTCCCTCCGGGTGCTGCAGGCTCAGAGGTTGCTGCTATGGGACATCGCCTCCCTGTGCCCCCGCCCCCTCCCCCCAACCTGTTGCTATTTGCCCCAACCCGGGGCCTGAGTGAGGCGTGGCTAAGAGCAGTGCAGTGGCCAGCCAGGGAAGGACTGGGGGCTGGAAGACCACTGGGGGCTGGCAGAGGGCATCCCTCTGCTGGTGGGTCTGGCACGGCCATCTCAGCCAGGGGCTTGGAACAGAGCTGGCAACCACACAACCTGTGCTGGCAGCGGCTGCTCACATGGCCAGGCTAGACCTGCAGCTGCACCTGCTCTCCAGGTGAGGCACGATGCCCCTTCCCAGGTTGGGGCAGCCGAGGAGGCTGGCTGAGCCCAACACAGCACACACTCCCAGTCACTTGGGTACCTTGCCTAGGGGGCACCTTGGCTAGGGGGCACCTTGCAAATGCTTATACTCCAAACTCTTTGTCCAGGTCCCTGACCCCCAAGCGCAGTGGTGCTTTCTTAGACCCCATCTTCTTTCTCTGGCCATCTTGGGGTAGCTCTGTCCCCGCTCAGGGCCCCCGAGACAATCCTCCTGTTCATGACCCCAAGGCACCCCTGCATCCCAGGCTCCCTGAGGACCCTCAATGCCCTGGGCCCCTTGCACAGTGGGCCTCCTCGTGGAGTCCCGCTTTCCCCCACTCCCATACCTGGGCCCGGATAAGTCCTGCAGCGCCTCAGGCCCAGGCCATGGAGAGCTTTGCCTGCTCTGGGGTCTGGAACGGTGCCCGGAACAGAGCAGGCA
>NW_011494943.1:12584888-12586747 GCF_000754665.1 Bison bison bison | reverse complement strand
CCTCTGCCCCCCACCCACCCCCGGGGCCCAGGCCTCTTATCTCTCTTCATCGGCCACCATTCAGGTCTCACTTACTCAGATGGGCTGCCTGGTGGCCCAGACAACTTAGTCCTGGCCATGCACTCAGCCCCTGACCTTGCTTTGGCCAACTCTCTCAATCTTACCCTCGACGGGGATCTGCCTACTTGATTAGGGGTGAGCTGGGTGTGGGTTTTTTGATAATTGGTTTTGCTGTCTAGGGCTCCAACTTGGCTCACCTGGGCTGCCTTCTCTGAGGTGGTATCCAGATTTATAGCTCCCCACTCACCCCCTAATCTCAACTTGGAGCATCTCAGCCCCAGGGGACAGAGGTCATGCCTCAGCCCCTGCCTGGCTCCTGGAGGCCTGGGAAAGTCCTCCTGAGGTGGGGGATGGATGTCTCAGCCCACCCTGTGCTTGGCTTTCACCAGGCTGGCATGGACAGCTAGAGGACACGGCCAGGTGTTGGTAAGGAGCCAGGCCGGGAGCCACTGAGGGGCCGAGAGGGTGGACTGGGCTTCGTGCCAGGCTGAGCGTCGGTACAGCCACGGAGAGGAAAGGCCTTGCTCAACCTTCCTGCACTGACCGCAGCCCTCCTCCTCCCGGTGACTCAGCACAGCTTGGCGGAATGCCTGGGGGCGCTCAGGGGTGGGCAGGACACAGCCAGTCCCTTGCCCCTTGAGCGCCAGCTCGCGGGTGGTTTCCAGGAAGGCATGCAAGTGGGTCCTGTCCCTGCTCTGCTTGGCCAGTCCAGCCCCTGGCCTCCCTCTCCTTTGGACTCCTCACTTTCACCCCAGAGTGTGGACCTTATCGTCTCTGGTGACTGGAATTCCGCAGCCCAGAACCCCACCAGCCCAGAACCGCCCCACGGGCTGGAATGGACAGCAAAGTGAGGTGGACACCAGCCCCCTGGGCAAGGAAGCTGTGGGGGTCAGTTGACCTGGTGAGGCACACCCCCTCTTGGTTCCCACTCATTGGGCAGCTCGTCCCTTTGACATCGGTCTCACAAGGAATACCCTCCTCTGTCCTGCCCACGTCCAGAGCCCGGCTTCTGCCTCCAGGCCTTGACCTCTAGGAAATGGCTATCTTGGGCCCCCTCTCCACTCATCTCTTCCAGGAGCACTGTGCTTGCCACCAGAGGCCCTTCCTGGTTGTGGGCCATGAAGATGCCCTCCCCTGCCCCAGTTTGCTGCCCAGTTCACAGGGCATTGCTTGTTTGGGGACACGTGCAGGGACCATCCAGCTGGCTGACCATGGCCTGGAACATACTTGGGGGAGGGGTGAAGGACATCTCCCACAAAGCCCCCACTGGTCCCTATTTCCTTGGGACCCCAAGGATTGGCCCAGCCCCTTCTGGAAGTCCACTGGGGCACTCAGAGGCCCAGGCAGCAGGTAGCAGCCTGGCCTTTCCTGCCCTGGGGCCTGTGAGCAAGTGGGTAGGTCATTGCAGCCCAGCACAGCACCTTCCTAATCCTAGGGGAAAGTGACTTGCTCAAGGCATGTGCCCAAGCTGGCCCCATCCAGATCCCTGTGATTTTGGGGACCCCATAAGAGGCCTGCAATAGGGCTCCCACTGTGAGGTCAGCTCCCAGCACCATGAGTGCCGTGGCCAAAAATTGGAGGAAGGACCTGGAGTCATGGAGCAGTCAGGACGGGGGCCTCGACAGGCAGCTCTTTGTTCTCTCTGCCACCACTAGGGGGCACTGTCCTGGGAGGACATCCAGCTGCCAGGCCAGTCTGCCCACACAGATCAGATCAGATCAGATCAGTCTCTCAGTCGTGTCCGACTCTTTGCGACCCCATGAATCACAGCACGCCAGGCCTCACTGTCCATCACCAAC
>NW_011494943.1:12579855-12584479 GCF_000754665.1 Bison bison bison | reverse complement strand
TTCCCCCCCCCCCCCCCACAATGAGCTAGCCTGCCACCCAGTGTTGACATCTGCTCTGAGCTTAGGTGTGTGTGTTGGCGGGGGAGGGGGGGGAGGGGAGCGCCAATGGGAGCAGGATGGCTGACCACCCCCCCTAGGCTGGCAGCCTTGGCCCACTCCTGAGGCCCCCTGGCCTCAGTTTCCTCATCTGTAAAGTGTGGAGAGTTCTAGAATCACTCGAGTGTGGCTATGAGGGCTCCATGCGATATGGGCGCCATCCCAGATGACATACTGGGAAGCAGAGCCCCTCAGAGCCCACTGGCTTCTCAGGAAGGTCCAGCACTAGCTCTTTGCCAGCCCTTCCATGGCCCTGCAGTGTTCTTATTATCCCACAGGCATTGTACCCTCATAGGCTCCCACTGTATGCTTGGGGTGCAGGGGAAGTTTGATCCTGGCTATGCTAGTCACGGAGGTGCTGGGCAGGGAGTTAACCTAAACTCCCACTGTTCGGTTACCACATCTGTGAGTATAGGGTGGCCTGTGGGGAACTGGCCCTGGATAGCTATCATCCCAGGGGAAGCAGTCTGTAGCGGGTTGAATGGTGGCCCGGAAAAGATGTGTTCTGGTCCCAGAACTTCAGCATGTGACCTTCCTTGGAAATAGGGACTTTTAAAAATGTATTTATACATTTGGCTGTTCCAACTTTTAGTTGTTGCACACAGGATCTTCAGTCTTTATTGTGGCATGAGAGATCTTTAGTTGCAGCACGTGGGATCTAGTTCCCTGATTCGGTATCAAACCTGTGCTCCCTGCATCGGGAGTTGTGGAGTCTTAGCCACTGGACAATCAGGAAGTCACTGGAAATAGGATCTTTATAGATGTAATTAGTTAAGATGAGGTCACATGGGAGCGGGGTGGGTCTAGCCCAATAGGGCTGGTGTCTTTGGAAAAGAACCTGTGAAGACAGACCTGGGAGAAGGCCACGTGATGAAGGCGGAAGAGAGTGGAGTGATGTACCAATGGGCTGAGGGGCACCAAGGAGATCGCCACTAGATACCTGAAGCTGGAAAGGGTGGGTCAGGATTCTATCCAGGGCCTTTGGAGGGAGAAAAGCCCTGCGGACACCTTGATTTGGGCTTGTGGCCTCCAGAACTGTTGTCTCACGCCCCCAGTTTGTGGTCACTATGCGGCCCCAGGACAGACACATGGTCCGTCACACTGGCTACAGTGTGGACGCAGCAGGCTGGCTGAAGAGTCATCTGCCTTACAGGGTGGGCAGAGGGCATTCTGGGTGGAAGAGGGGGTCTGGTCTGACCGGCAGGATGGTGAGCAGGTCGGGGGAGACAGACTTGGAGGATGTTGGGTCTGGCCTGACCTGTGGGAAGATCGGGCAGGGAGCTGGGTAGAGAGTGACCAGTATGTCCCTTCTCCCCTTCCATGAGTGTCTACTGAGCTCCTGGACACGGGGCACAGTTAAGGGGCTGAGCTCCAGAGCCCAAGTGGACAAAGTTGCAGACCCTAGTGGGGCTGTGGGCCCACCAGGAGTGACAAGGCCCTTTCCAGGGTGGTGAGGGCCCACCGCCGGCCTCCATCATTCTTGGGGTGGCGTGATGTGCAGGAGCAGGGGAGTACCATCCCTCTCTGGGCCCAGCACCCCAGAAGCCTTATCTGGGGCTCAAGTGAGGGAATCAGAGGTTCTGGGATATTGGGCGATTGAAGTGGTAGGAGCTGGCCCCACCATAGGAATCGAGGGCTACCCTTAGGGTTAGTGCCCAGGGTCAGGGTCAGGGTGGGGTTTATTGCAGGGACAGGGTTATGGTTGGGTGGGTCAGGGTTAGGGGGTAGAATTCGTGTTGGTGAAGTCACAGAGTTAAGGTCAAGGTCAGGGCTCAGGTTAGGGTTAGTGTCGGGGTAATTGGAGGGAGAGGGTCATGGTGGGGTTGGTCAAGTTTCAGAACATGGATGGTGAGGTGCAGAGCTCCTATTTGTTGTTAGGATTTATTTTTATTCAGAAGTGTGTATCCTCTTGGCCTTTTTGGTTTACACATACACACACACCCCAGGGGCCCTTCACTGGGGCTGACCCAGCACCCATGTAGTTCATATGTTGTTTCTGATCCTCAAATTCACGGGGAATGGAAGGCATTATTTCTACGTTATGGAGAAGAGCAAACAGAGTCCCAGAAAACTGTAACAAGAGGAGTGGGCCTGGGGTTTAAAGCCGGACTGCCCTTTGAAGCTGGGTTGGGGGCAGTGATGCTGCCCAGGGCCTATGGGATATAGGTTAAAAGTCATGCGGATCCTCTATGGCTTCCCCAGGCAGGAAGGCAGGGCTATTTTCACATGGTTTCTGTGCACTGATAGGATCACATCTTCCATTTTCCAGGAGGCTTGAATTATTGATCTGCCTGATGTTTAATAACCCCAGACCTCCCTCTAAGAGCTGCCTCTTAAAGCAGAGCCTTTCTTACTATTAACTGTGTTGAGATGTCTGGCAGGAACAGCTTGAGGACTGGCCCTGTGCAGCTAGAATGCCATCAAGGTGGAGAAAACACAGATGGAGAGGAGAGGCTGGACCAAAGACTATGTCCCCCTCTCTGCTGCCACCACTGCCTCTGCGCCCATTACTTCCTGGAGCTCCACAGTGCGATTGGCCAGGCAGGCTGAACATGGGTGTCTCCATTTGTTCGGACAGCTGGTCCTCTTCAGCTCCAGTAGACCTTCAGATACTGGGGAAGAGGGTCTCTAAGGATGGGGGCTTTGACATAATGGTTTGCTCGTTGCCTCTGTGAGGTGGTATTTTTTTTTTTTTAACTCGTAACTGGACACACAAGCACCAAAGCACACAAGTTATGAGTGCACACAAACACGAATTTTCATAAGCCAAGCACACGGTGCAACAGCGCCCAGAACAAGGGCGCTGGCCAGAAAGGCCATCCTGCCGTGCTGAGCCCCGCTCTTCCCCGACACGCAGAGCTCACTGCTTGCCCGCCTCTCCCGGGGCCCCCTCGCAGTGTCTGCCTGTTTCACTGCCGGAGGATCCACGAGTGAAGACGCAGTTCTCGTGGTCTCGGACTTTCACTCCGCTCCACGTCCACGTGCAGCCTGGGCCCCTCCCCTCCCAGGTACAGCTCCCTGTAGGCCCCACCCCGACCCGTCAGAGCCGCCAACAGCCTCGGGGCTACGAGACCGGCGGGATCTCGAAACCCGGCCACCTGCCATCCAATGGTCGAGTCTTCCTCGCTCTGGTGTACCTACCTGCGCGCCGGCGGGGCGCGAAGAGTCCGGAACCATATTGCAGGGTTCCCGTTTCCGACCGGCGGAACCCGAGCGCTGGACCGAGAGCGCCCGGACGGCGGCTGACAGACTCAGGTTACCATGGCATCGCGGAGGGACAAAAGGCTGCTGGGGGCCAGCGTTCCAGGTGAGGCGCGGGCGCGGGGGCGACGCGGCGGGGCGCCGAGGGGCCCCAGGGGCCCGCGACGCCAGAAGGTGTGGCCCTTTGGGTCGCTTTTCACGGGCGTCGACTCTTTTCTTGGAAAAACCCGAGACGTCCAAGTCCTGCCAGACGCCGCGCACTCCCTTGGGGCCACCCTGCAGGGCTGTGGGCACGAGAGCGGTGCCGGGCCCGCGGAGCCCGGTACACAGAGCCCGCCCGGGCTCTTCTCTGCAGCGCCCGTGTCGCAGGCGGGGTGGGAAGGCTGGGCGTTCGCTGGCGCCACACTTTGAGTGCTCTGCGTTGTTACTCGACCCCTTCAGGAATCTGAAGTGGTGGGCGCTGCAGAGATGGGAGAGTTTACCGGTTCCACAGCCAGTGAGGACAGGTTCAGACCCAGGCAGCCTGGTCCAGAAAAACTAAAGAAAAAAAATTGAGATTTACAAAAGAGTTGCAGAAGAAGGATAAAGATTGCCTCGGTACTTTTACCGAGGTGTCCCCAAATGTTAATCTCGTATGTTCAGTTCAGTTCAGTTCAGTCGCTCAGTCATGTCCGACGCTTTGCAACCCCATGAATCGCAGCACGCATCACGAACTCCCGGAGTTCACTCAGACTCATGGCCATCCAGCCATCTCATCCTCTGTCGTCTCCTTCTCCTCCTGCCCCCAATCCCTCCCAGCATCAGAGTCTTTTCCAGTGAGTCGACTCTTCGCAGTAGGTGGCCAAAGTACTGGAGTTTCAGCTTTAGTATCATTCCTTCCAAAGAAATCCCAGGGCTGATCTCCTTCAGAATGGACTGGTTGGATCTCCTTGCAGTCCAAGGGACTCTCAAGAGTCTTCTCCAACACCACAGTTCAAAAGCATCAATCTTCGGCGCCCAGCCTTCTTCGCAGTCCAACTCTCACATCCATACATGACCACAGGAAAAACCATAGCCTTGACTAAACGGACCTTTGTTGGCAAAGTAATGTCTCTGCTTTTGAATATGCTATCTAGGTTGGTCATAACTTTCCTTCCAAGGAGTAAGCGTCTTTTAATTTCATGGCTGCAGTCACCATCTGCAGTGATTTTGGAGCCCCCAAAAATAAAAGTCTGACACTGTTTCCACTGTTTCCCCATCTATTTCCCATGAAGTGGTGGGACCGGATGCCATGATCTTCGTTTTCTGAATGTTGAGCTTTCAGCCAACTTTTTCACTCTCCACTTTC
>NW_011494943.1:12548424-12579594 GCF_000754665.1 Bison bison bison | reverse complement strand
ACCTGCATACAGATTTCTCAAGAGGCAGATCAAGTGGTCTGGTATTCCCATCTCTTTCAGAATTTTCCACAGTTTATTGTGATCCACACAGTCAAAGAGGCTTTGGCGTAGTCAATAAAGCAGAAATAGTTCTTTTTAGCAAACTGAGGAAACTTAACTCATACAAAACCATGATCTAATGTACAGGATTTATTCAGACTCAGCAATTATCCCACGGATGACTTTTCTCTTTTACAAGATCCAATCCAGGACCGTCCGTGTTTTCTTTCTTATTCTTTAATCTGGAGCACTTCCTCAGTCATTTCTTGACTTTTATGAGTCAATTATTTTGTAGAATGCCCCTCAGTTTGGGTTTATCTGATGTTCCCTTATGATTACTTTTAAGTTGTGCATTTTTGGTAAGAAGAACCTTACCTGTGAAATTGTGTTTTTCTCTGCATCAGGAGTGGTATAGTGTCGATTTGTCCCATTACTGCTGATACTAACTTCGGTCGTTTGTGTTAGGAGATATCTACAAGGTGTTTCCATCATTGAATTACCATTTTTCCCGTGGGGAGTTAGTTACTTTGAAAGTGTGTAAATATATTGTTTAAAATCACTAATTTTAGCATACAGAAGTGAGCATTTTCTGAAACAATTGTAAGTGTTGCTTTTGCCACAGAGTGATTTTTTTCATTTCCATTATTTTTACTTTTAAGTTGGAATTCTACTGTAAGGAAGAACCTTCCATATTTTAATTTATTCAGTTATTTATCTTGGCGTGGACATTTTAATTTTATTTCATAGGTTGTAGACCATTACTAAGGGCTTCCAAGGTGACTCTGGTAAAGAATCTGCCTGCCAATGCATGAGACTTGAGAGATGGGGGTTCAATCCCTGGGTCAGGAAGATCGCCTGGAGCAGGAAATGGCAACCCACTCCAGTATTCTTGCCCGGAAAATTCCATGGACAGAGGACCCTGGCCGGCTACAGTCGATGGGGTTGCAAAGAATCACACAAGACTGAGCCTGCACACACAGAAATCCATTACTGTCATTTATTCTGTTGCTCTGTTGTGCAGATTGGGCCCATTCAGGTTAGCTTCCGTGTCCTTTTTAGCCTATCCCCAACATTTTGAGCACTTCCTTATTTTCTGGTACCATAGGATATTCTGGACTCAATCTTGTGCTTTCCTTGACCTAACCTGGAATCAGAAATTTCTCTAAGGAGTGTTGGTTCCTTTTAATTTAGATTTTTTTTTTTAGAAACCAGGATCTTTGGAGGTATGCTCATTGCTACTGGAGGATTATTACTTCTTGGCTTTCTCAATGGGTAGTACTAGGAAACATAAATTTGTGTATACCCTATACATCTGTATCTATTTCTATATCTGTATATATATTAAAAACTGAGGTTATACCTCCAATTTCAATCAGTCACCACAGGGTTCTTTCTATTAATACATTCCTTTTTGCTCTCTAACTCTGGCTCCCGTTGTCTCAGTCTGGTCTGGTCTTTGTCCCCCAGTCATGTCTGACTCTTTGCAACCCCAGAGACTATAGCCCACCAGGCTGCTCTGTCCATGGAGTTCTCCAGGCAAGAATACTAGAGTGAGTTGCCATTTCCTTCTCCAGGGGATCTTCTCGACCCAGGGATCGAACCTACATCTCCTGCACTGGCAGGTGGATTCTTTACTGCTGAGCCACAGGGAAGCCCTATTGTCCTCAGCGTGTTTGCCTTTTTGCTCAGTCCTAGACTAGTTTCAGTATTGCCAAGCCATATTTCTGTGAAAAACAAACCTACTTAAGTAGAGTATGATATTTGCATGTGATTGTTTTTTATTTTTTCTTTAAATATATAGTCAAAATCTATTTTACAAAGTTGCCTTAGTGTATTTATGTTATTAATTTGTAATAAAGTTAGGTTCATTTGTTTCTGGTTATATTTCACTTTGAGTCCTTATTGATTCCACCCCCCATCCCCACCCCCCGTGCTGTGCAGTTTGTGGGATCTTAGTTCCCCAACCAGGGATTGAACCTGGGCCCTCGGTGAAAGCACGGAGTCCTGACTACTGGACTGCCAGGGAATTCCCAAGTCCTTATTGATTTTAAGTCTTGGTATATGAAACATTTATGTGGTTCTAAAAGTATGAGCAGATTATCAGCTCTTAACTACAAGACTGTTCCGCTTATCTCCTATCATTTATTTGCTTTTTTGGGTGGGATGGGGGAGGCATAGGAATTTGGCAGCTGTAAATTTGGATAAAAAAAAGCGCTATATTCTCCTCACTTGAACAGTATCCCTCATCCCCAGCAAGTTCCAGTGATGGAATTAAGATCCATCTGCTGCTCTTCTCTCACCTCAGGTTTTACAAATGGTTGTGGGTACTATTTGGCAGTCCGTGAAGGACAGGAGTCACAGGCCCATAATTTTCACCCTCTGGATCCCCTTAATGATCACCTGTACTGAGCTTCGTTCACTCAGGGGTTCCAGAGGGTGCCAGCCTTGAGTTCTTTGTCCTGAATACAGAGATGAGCCGTCTCTGGACTTTCTTTCAAGTCCCACAAACATGTTTCATAGATTGAGCTTATTAAATATATTTACAGAGCACCAGTAAGACAACATTCTGTATCTGACTTTGAGCCTTTACAAACGGCGTTTTGGGTAACTGCTTAGGTTTTATTGAGGTCATGCAATGTATTTTCAGTTAAGTACTTGTCAGTGTTTATTCTAAAACAGTTGCTCTGAGTTTTTGGTCAGGTGAACAAAAGTATGATCAGTTCCATTGTCATATCTGCAATCAGGTAGCCTGTGAGTTCCTCTCTGACTTGGACATGCGTTGCTCTAATGATTTGGTCATCTTGGCAAGGGCTGAGATTGGCAAGGACAGAATCATTTTCCCAGGCTCCTGCCCTATATATCTGGCTTGCAGTCCCAACAGACAGCATGCCAGAGAGGTGGGGCCCTGCCAGGGCAGAGCAGGGCAGGGCAGGCCCCTCTGCAGAGCCCACTTGGTTTGGAAAGCCTTTTCTCTTCCATGGAGCTCCTTTTCATAATTCCTTAGGACTCATCCTTTGCCCCAAACTCTTTTTAAGTATGATACTGGCTGTCAGGAGATGCTTGGCCTTTCCTCCTCGCAGCCCTTTCCCTGTTGTTATCCGTGAAGAGACACCTCGGAGTCTCTCACTGCCTGGGCAGGCCGACTTCTGAGCCTTTTTCTTCCTGGTCCCTTTGATCTGACAAGGATGGTCCTGCACGGTCAGGGTCAACCGCTGCAGACCACTGCTGGGTTTGGGGTAAGAGAGTGAGTGAGTGCCCAAGCTCTTCCGCACTGTCCACTATCTACTGTGTAGTCTGGCGGTGTCAGTGCACCAGGGGTGCCTTCCAGCTCACTCAGGACTGAGGTGTTCTTCCAGATGGGGCTTCTGCTGCTTGTGTCTGTTTGCAGCCTGCAAATTTTCCATGTTTGGGAAACCAAGGCTTTCGTGAGGAGTAATTTCCCTCTTCCTAAAACCCAGGGGTTTCCAAGGGCCTTTTAGAACTGACAGATTACTCTTCTTTAGATTTAAAAAAAACAAAAACGAAGTTTAGAAAGCTCAGCATTTTACAGATGAGAACATCAGAGTGATGAGACGACCTAGCATAGTCCCGCTGAGCCCACTGGTTCTCTTTGAAGACCGTGAGTGCTATGGGCCAAGCTGAGTTGACAGCGGGCTCCCCACCTACCACCTACCAGTTTCCCCAGTTTTGTTTGGTCCCTCCCGGAAACTGGATGCTTGCTGGGGATGCCTGCTGGCTGACAGACAGATTGGGTCCAGATTTTGAATCTGGTGTTTAATAAAAGCTGTTAATCTCAGCCTCGGCGCTTTTAGGATTTATAACGGAAGCAGGGCAGGCTGTCTGTGTTGGAGTGGGAAGGAAAGGAGCGCGAGTGCCGGGCATGTCAGGGTGCAGTGGAGCGCGCACAGTAGAAGCTGGTTTCTTTCTGGGGATTTTATTTATTTTTTGGCAGTGCTGGGTTTTCACTGCTGTGCGGGCTTTTCTCTGGTTGCAGAGAGCCAGGGCAACTCTCTAGTTGCAGTGTGCGAGCTTCTCATTTCGGTGGCTTCTCTTGTTGTGGAGGATGGGCTCTAGGACATGCTGGCTTCATCAGTTGCGGCATGTGGGCTCAGCCGTTGTGACTCGCTGGCTCTAGAGCACAGACTCGATAGTTGTGGCACACGGGCTTAGTTGCTCAGAGGCATGTGGGATCTTCCCAGATCAGGGATCGTACCCGTGTCTCTTGCACTGGCAGGCGGATTCTTTACCACTCAGCCACCAGAGACGCCCCCTAGATGTCTTCATATACTGTGCCAAACAGGTTGAACTCTTTTTTCAACAAGGCCATGTGCCGTGGGCACAGTATCACATGATCAGATTTTTATACTGGAAGCATAATTCCCATGGGTGGCTGTGCGATCGGTGCATTTAAGAGGCAAGCCTACGGGCGTCCTTAGAAGAGGGAGCCCTTTTGACCTCACAGACCTTGGCCTGCTGTCTCCATAAAGAACCATAGTGATGACTCACGGGCACTTCAATGATCACAGTAGCATCAGTATCATTTAAAGTTGTATATTTGCTTAAAGACTGATTCTTTGCCTGTGATTGTGTATAGGTATGTGGGTGGCCTGTGAATGCATGATTTCTGTTGACAAGTGAGTCCTGTGCCAGACCCCAGAACTTGCTAGGCCACCCACTAGCTCGCACTCACACAGCCCCACCATAGGCGGTCAGGTTTGTGCATATGTTGGGGTTTGTGGGGGCCCAGCCATTAGATGTCCAATTAGTGTGGGTGAACCTGAAATTTTAGAGGTCACCGAGTCACCTTGTTATCTCACTGAACTTTGCCTGAGCTTGGTGGCCAGCCTGACCTGCCGGAACCCTGGTTTCCCAGTGGTCCTGGGCACCCTGCACCAGGGCAGGGGCCACAGCTGAGCAGGATGTGAACCTCCTGAAGGCTAAGCAGAGCCACTTCTGCCATCTCCTGCTGCAGGCTGGGGCCTCCAACCACTCCCAGAAGTTACCTCCTCCTCCCTTTGTTTCTGTGCATCTCTGTCTTGTCCCAGCAAGGATGACAACTCTTTGGGGTGGGGACCTGGCCCCTATTTCTCCAGCAGGTGAAACAGCTCCTGACATGTAGTGAGTGCTGAATAAATACTTGTTAAATGAATAAATGAATAGATTTAAGAAAGTTTGCTACGTCTGTGCGAATTTTACAGTACTTAATATCATGTTTCTCTGGCTACAGCGATACACATCCTGCATGGAATAGAAGCAAGCATTTGTTCTCTGCTTCAGTGTGCCAGGCATTGGGGAACAGAACAGTGTACCCAGGACACACGGCAGGACATACTCGGGGAATCCCCTCAGCTGTCTGCGTGGGAGAAATACTTGGCACCTGACTGAAGTTGAAGCCAGTAACTCCAGTTTTTTACTGAATTCAAAACTTGTTAAAGTGAATGTCGGTTTTCCTGTAGTTCATTGATACCTCCAGTAACACCTGTAAAGCTAAAGTTATTGTCGATCTAGAGTGACCGGAGCTGAAGGGCTGGCAATCAGAGTGTGGGGGGCTAGGGTATGTTGGAGTGGGGGAAGCCGCGGACGGGGTGGCAGAGGTGGGCCAGGCGAACTCAGTGGGTGCAGGGCTGTCCTCTGTGGTGGAGCACACAGGGCTGTGGGCACTTTAAGGAAGCCAAGCCTTTGGAGGAGGAGGAAGAAGGGTCTGGAAGGGCCCCAGGGAGCAGAGATATCTGCCTTCCCCCAGTTCCTCTGCTCTAGCCCCAGAGCCCCACGTTTATGATTGTCCTGGGATATTTTTTTTTCTATTTAGTTATTTAGTACATACTTTTGAGCGCCTCCTGTGTGCTGGAGTTCCAAGTATGGAATACCAGGTGGAACGTGTAGGAAAGAATGACACATAAGCAGTAAACCGCCGGCTCCTGACAAGCGCCAAGTGGAGAATTTGAATGTGAATGGGGCTCCGTCCTTGCACCAGTTTTGGAGGACTTCCTGGAGCGACACTTGAGTTGGTCTCAGTGACAGGAAGGAGCCGACATGTTGGTTTCCAGGCAGAGGGGCAGCTGACTGACAAGAAAGATTAGGCACCTCCCAGCCCCAAGGGTGGTGATCCAGGGACTGAGGAACAGGAAGCCCTTGTGGGTGTGGTGGCGAGGGAAGGCTTTTTTTTTTAACCCATCCCTTTGGTGGCCGTAAAAGGGCAGGTGTGTAGCAGAGGCGCCAGTTCAGGGTCTGGAGTCAGCGAGGCTCCAGGTGAGAGACGAGGGCGGCTGAAGGGCAGCCTGGGTGAGAGAGCAGGAATACAGGCTAGTTCCAGGCGTTTGGCTTGGGCAGCTGGATGGGGGCGTGCCATTGACAAGCTGAGGGCCATGGGGGCAGGGGCACACAGAATCAAGGGTGGCAGGCCCCGGGGTCTCCGTCAGGTGCCTGTGGGCAGGCTGAGACTGCCTAGCAGGAGCGGGCGTGGAGGCCGGAGCTCTGCCCAAGGTTGGCCCAGCGGAGCTCCCCTCTGCTCCAGAGCCCTGGGGGGAGGCCGCCACCCATCCCTGGTTAGGATAGCGCTATCAGGACACTTGCTTCCTCCTCCCTCCCTGCTCTCAGAGGCCTGCTTCCTCCCTGATGCCCCTCGTCAGGGGTGCTTCCTCCGCCACGCAGTTATCAGCACACGCCTAGTGGACTTCTTATTCAGTTTCCACACGGACTGCCAGGGATTAGTGCCGGCCCCACAGGATGCCCCTGGCAAGTCCAGGGTGTCGTCTGTGCTTCTCCTGGCTGCTCTGAATCAGGGCAGGACCCCTCTCCTCAGGTTCAGTAATGTCCCAGAGCAGCTCACAGAACTCTGGGAAGTGTTCACTTACTAGATCACCAGTTTATTGTAAGTGGACACAATTCTGAGCGGCCAGATGGAAGAGCCGTACAGGACAAGGTAGGCGGGAGGGGCTGGGAGCTCGCACCCCCTCTCCCCCAGCACACTGTCCTCCGTGTTTCCACACCTTCACCAGCCTAGAGACTCTCCGAATCTGGTAGTTCAGGGATTTTTATGGGTGCTTTTGAACACATGCGTAATAATTAGTCAAGCCCGTTCACCTGCCTTCACTGATCAAGGTGGTTTTAAGACTTGGATATCCTGCCAGCAACATGTAACCTAAACAATGTTTGCCTGAGTTGTTTTCCGGGACTTGGAGCCAGCTGCATCTAGTTTGAGCTGAGCCAGTTAAGACTGGATAAGATCGCTGACCCTCCAAAAGGACAAGTAGGAATGTCCATTTGGTGACTTTTTGACATCGTAGAGTCAAAAACCCCACCCTCAACACGTGCAGAGGGGGACTTCCCTGAGGGTCTGGGCCCTGGTCCCTGGAACTGCTGAGCCCACATGCTCTGGAGCCCGCGCACCACAACGCAAGAGATGCCCATACCCCTCAGTAAAGTACCCTGCGTGTCGCAACTAAGCCTGATGCGGCCACGTGAGTTAATGAATTTAAAATAAACTTATGAGAACATCCTAGTGTGTAACTAGGATACTGTGGATAATAATAACTAGGATAACTGTGAAGATTGATTACCGGTCTTCTTTTTAATATTGACTTACTTGACTGCACTGAGTCTTAGTCATTGATTGCAGAATCTAGTTCCCTGACCAAGGATTGAACCCAGGCGTCCTACATTGGGAGTGCAGAGTCTTAGCCACTGGGCCACCAGGGAAGTCCCATTTCCCCTTTCCTCATGCTCCCCACACCTCTGACTCCCCTGCTTCTTTATTCCTGATCTCATAAATACCCCAAGCTGCTTGCCTCTGGGGGGGTGGATTTGAAATCCATCGGTCACTTGACTGTCTTACAAATAAAGACTGCAAACCTTTTTGTCTAAGGGAGTTTTGTTGTATGGGGGCAAAATGAATAGAGTTGCCAGCCAG
Organism: Bison bison bison; assembly: GCF_000754665.1. Classification (NCBI taxonomy): domain Eukaryota; kingdom Metazoa; phylum Chordata; class Mammalia; order Artiodactyla; family Bovidae; genus Bison; species Bison bison. The sequence goes on along the minus strand of NW_011494943.1, from coordinate 12,571,646 downwards.
GAGGTTAAGTCCAGAGGGACTTTTTACCTGTGGTTAGTCGGCATCCCCCCTTCGGAGAAGGCAGTGGCACCCCACTCCAGTACTGTTGCCTGGAAAATCCCATGGACGGAGGAGCCTGGTAGGCTCCATGGGGTCGCTGAGAGTCGGACACAACTGAGCGACTTCACTTTCACTTTTCACTTTCATGCATTGGAGAAGGAAATGGCAACCCACTCCAGTGTTCTTGCCTGGAGAATCCCAGGGATGGTGGAGCCTGGTGGGCTGCCATCTCTGGGGTCACACAGAGTCGGACACGACTGAAGTGACTTAGTGGCAGCAGCAGCAGTTGGCCCCTTGCCGGTCCTGAAAGACTGTGGACAAGTCTGAGCAGCTGCCTGGTCTGTTTTTTTCCAGGGACTGGCCCCTGAATCTCCCCAGGAAGGTGCTGCTGAGATTTGGTGCTTAGTTTTGTTTTGCAGCAAAGAGACAGGTTTTGGGTTTTGAGTATTTGGGTTTGGAAAATGTCTTTTAGTTGAGTAACCTCCTTTAAGGAAACGCACTTGTGCCTAGATTGTTTGGCTGCTGCTGCTGCTAAGTCGCTTCAGTCGTGTCCGCGTCTATGTGACCCCATAGACGGCAGCCCATCAGGCTCCCCCGTCCCTGGGATTCTCCAGGCAAGAACACTGGAGTGGGTTGCCATTTCCTTCTCCAGTGCATGAAAGTGAAAAGTGAAAGTGAAGTCGCTCAGTCATGTCTGACTCCTAGCGACCGCATGGACTGCAGCCTACCAGGCTCCTCCGTCCATGTGATTTTCCAGGCAAGAGTACTGGAGTGGGGTGCCATCACCTTCTCCGGATTGTTTGGCAGTCTTGTGCAAATCATGGGTTGGAGGCCCACCTGGCAGGATTTTGACAATCCTGACTAGATTATACAGGCTGATTAAACCATTAGCCATTGGTAATTGATTTCAGCCTCCAGCTCCTCTCAGCTCCCTGAAGGTTGGGAGGTGGAACTGCAAGTTTCAACCCTCTAATCCTGTGGTTAGTTCCGCTGGCAACCAGCCCTCATTCATTGGTTATCCAAGGGCTTTCCAAACTCACATCATTAACTGACTCAGGTGTGGTTAAAAGAGGTTTGTTATAAATAATAGGAGACATCGTTTCACCCAGAGTTTTTTTTAGAAACTAGGAACAAAAACTCAGTATAACTAAAGACACCTGTTTAGCTCCTGTCATTTAGGAAATAAGGGTTTTAGGAGCCTGATGCCAGGAACCGTGGATGAAGACCAATGTTTGCATCTGTTACTCTTGTGCCTGTGCCCTCTCCCTGTGGGGTGGGGCGGGGACTCCCCTCTGTGCCTCCTCTCTGGTGGAGTAACCCTGAGACTGGCTGGGCTGGAAGTGCATGCATCTCTTCCCCTCTGTGAGCCTGGCCCACACCCCCAGTGGACACCAGGCAAGAGTTGTGGATGGATATTTGTGTCCGAATTGAGCTCATCTCGGACCCCTGAGGATTTAGGGGTGCAATGACCAGTCTTAAGAAATGATGGTATTTGTCACACAGTTGCTGATGAGAGCATCTCCTGTGTAAGGTTCAGGGGGTCAGCACAGCAGGCCTGTGGGCCAAACTCAGCCTACCATTTTCTATCTTCTTTGGCTGCTTTCATGCAGAGTTAAGGCATTTCCATAGAGACCCTGTGCCCCACAAAGACCCAAATATTTACTTACCGGCCCGAAAAGGAACAAAGCTTGCCAGGCCCTGCCCTGCACAGTTCGTTGCCCTTACAGGAAGAACTACATAAGGAATTTGCCTACATCTGTAAATGCCAGTGGCTTCGCCCGGGAGATCGCCGTACTTTTTCCACATGGAAGATGCAAATCCCATGATGGGTCCTGTCTTCCTTTGTGCTTTGCCTTCTAACAAGCCGCCCTTAGTACTTAGTAATTACCCGGCTGTTATTGCCCAATCCAATGTGCTTCATGTTGTGTTTTCTTATTTTATTTTTCTGTGTTCTGACCACTGCTGTGCTCGGCTCAGAGAAACAAATGTCTAGAAAGCTTGTTTCATTTTCCCACTGTCCGCTGGGGTAGCCCAGCACACAGCACACATCTTCCAGAAAACACACCCTTACAGTTTGTTTAGTCCTGACGGAATATTTTGGGAGTCTGCAAATAGAAACCCAGACCATTCTGACAATTTCTCCTCTACTTTGTTTTTTCATATTGCTACCAGGATATTATAGTAATAATTTTGATTACAATAGATAATTTTTTGGTGGGGTATGTATGGACTTGTTTTTTGTTTTTTTGTTGTCTTCCTCTAGAGTTTTATGTGTTGTACCATTAGTGATCACCTTTCACAGGGCAAAGAGTTCCCAACTCATCAACTAGGCAAGGCTTGGGCTGTCTGAGGACACAGGGCTGTCTGAGGATACAGGACTGTCTGCTTCTGCGGTGCTGGGGGCAGCAGCTCTGCAGGGGTCTGAGTTGAGGCCCCTCAAAGCACTCCATCACAAGAAACCCGATGCCATCAAAGCCTTGAACAACATGAAAAGTTTGTCCATTTCTTACCTCCACTGAGTTTTGGAAAGTAAGGGTTCATGGTAGAACTGTTGTTGGTTTTTGTTAGTAATTTCAGGAGTGAAATGAACTTCATGTCTCTGAAAAAAGTAGTGTTCTTTCTGGTTCAGGGAGTGTTTACTGTCAATGTAATGCTTAAAAAAAACAAACAAAAAAAGACCCTCAGGTTCTCTTGTTCTTGTTTCTGAGTTTGCCCGTGGATATTTACTTTACTTTGACCAAGGGAGACCAATATTGATGCTGCTGGTACCCCTCAGGGGAGGGGCTACATGGAACCTTCACAACCCACAGGGTGTCTTCACAGGCCCCTGAAATCCTGTTCCTGTTAGAAATTTCCCTCTGTCAGGAGGAGTTCTGTGAATGTGTATTGACCCTGTGGGTTGAGATGGCCTGGGACCGTATGTCTTTTCATCTTAAAAAACCCTCTCAAAGTGAATCAGACATTTCAGATGCTTTGAGGACAGTGATACACAGAAGTTACGGCCAGATGCCTGTCTCAGACCCCACCTGGCCTTCCTGGAAAAGCCCTCACAGAGCCAGGCATCACTCACATTCCACCCTCTGTCCCAGAAGATGCTCATGGCACCTGGGCCAGCCTGCATCCCTCTGGGCCTGCTGTGTAGCTGGTGGAGCGTGACCCATGGCCTCAGACTCGCTGCATAAATCAACCAGGGAGATATCACTCCCACTCCATCCCCACTCCACACCCCCACAAGCGGTTTTGCACGTGACAATCCACCCCATCTCCGCCGGTGCTGGGACCAGGACAGTCATGGAGGTGCCCGGGTGGGGAGCAACTCTCGGCAGCCCTGCCCCACGTGTGGGCATCCTCAGTGGACTTGGGAAGCAACAGATCTCCAGACACTTGTTGGAAATTTGACAGAGTGGTTTTATGCTGTTGAATCTATTAAAAAATTGGAGTGGTGTATTATGTATTTTTTTCCCTTTTTTTCCTAGCACTTCATTGTGTTTTTAAAAACGTGTCTGTGCACGATAGATTGGACCCAAGAGCAGAAGAGTATGCTCCTGGATGGTGGATCTCCAGAGCTTCATTCCAGCTCCAGGAGTAGAGCATGGGGGTGGGAATGGGGCACTGGCTTTCCGGAGCCACATGGGACTGGCTGGAGCAGCCTTGGGTTTTCATTTGCAAAACAGAGCACTTCATGAAACTGGAAATGGCAACCCACTCCAGTGTTCTTGCCTGGAGAATCCCAGAGACGGCAGAGTCTATGGGGTCACACAGAGTTGGACACGACTGAAGTGACTTAGCAGTAGCAGCAGCAGCAGTAGCACCTCTAAGTGAGCAAACAACATTCCCCGACTTTCCTTCTCTTCCCTCTGTGATCCTGCACTTCCTGTGTGTTCCCTCTGCTGCAGGGTGAGGAGAGGGTAGAAAGAGCCTTTGGAGTCTGGGTCTGTGTGCCCTTGCCCTGCTGGACCCTAAGGGAGCTGCCTTGGGCTCTCCAGAATTCAGGGTGTGACCAGATGGCTGGTAGCTAGTCAGAGCATCCTCCTGCCTTAGTGGCAGCAGGCACTAAGGTGGGGATCTGAGGTGGGCGTTGTGGAGCACAGGTTTCCTAGCAGTGAACCCAGTGCCCGCCTTCTCTTTGCTGCAGTTGCTGACATGATGCCCCCACCCTCAGAGCAGGACCTGAACGCCCTGCTGGCTCGCAAGGAGGAGGAGTGGCGAGCGCTGCAGGCCCAGCGCACCCAAATGCAGGAGGTGGCCCTGCAGGACACACAGCGCCGACTGGAGGAGGCTCAGGGGAAGCTGCGGCACCTGCGGGAGGACTTCATCTACAACCTGCAGGTGCTGGAGGAGCGGGACCGGGAGCTGGAGCGTTACGATGCGGCGTTCGCCCAGGCCCGAGGGCTGGAGGAGGCCAGGCAGGCCGAGGTGAGCGAGCTCAAGATCGAGGTGGCCAAGCTGAAGCAGGCGCTGGCCAGTGAGGCCCAGCGGCTGGAGGACCTGCAGCAGCAGTACCAGCAGAGGCTGCAGGAACACCGCCTGGAGCTGGAGCGGGTCCACAGGTGAGGGCCAGCGGACCCCACGCCCCTGCCCTCCATGGGCCTCCTTCCCCACAGGGCTGCCCGGCTCCCACCTGCTCAGTGTTTGTCACAGGAAGGCAGGCAAGGCCATACCTGGATGTTTTTTTCTGGGTCCCAGTGCAGCTGAAATTAGTGGAGATTGGTTTAACTATTTGAAATTTTTTCCATGAGTTACAAATCTGAATTATTGTAATAAAACATATTTGAGCTTATAATTACAGTAAGTCCCCTACATATGAATGATACTCTGTTCTGAGGGCCTGTTTGTAAGTCCGACAAAGTTAGTCCAGGTACAGCTGGTAACTCGTCAGAGCATCCTCCTGCCTTGGTGGCAGCAGGCACTTAGGTGGGGATCTGAGGTGGGCTCTGAGTACTGTAATTGGTTTATAGTACTTTCCACACAAATAATACATAAAAAACAAAAATAAAACATTAAAAAAATTTTATTGTAGTATAGTTGTTTTACAGTGTTAGTTTCTACTGTACAGCAAAGTGAATACGTGTGTGTGTGTGTGTATATACATATAATTTTTTAAATTTCCTTCCCGTTTAGGGTACCACAGAGCTCTGAGTAGGGTTCCCTGTGTTATACAGTAGGCTCTCACTAGATATCTTATACGTAGTATCAGTAGTGTATATACAGCAATCCCAGTCTCCCAATTCACCCTGCTCCCTCAGCTTTCCTCCTTGGCATTCATATGTTTGTTCTCTACGTCTGTGTCTCTATTTCAGCTTTGCAAATAAAATCATTTTTACCATTTTTCTAGATTCCACATATAATGTTAATATATGTTACTTGCCTTCCCATTTCTGACTTATTTCACTCTGTGTTACAGTCCCTAGGTCCATCCACGTCTCTACAAATGACCCAATGTCATTCATTTTTATGGCTGAGTAATATTACACTGTATATACGTACCACTTCTTTATCTGTTTCTCTGGCGTTTTTTTGCTTGGTTGGTTTTTTGTCGTTTTAAAACTTTTTTACTTTTTAGCTGCACCATGCAGCATTGTGGAACTTTAGTTCCCCAATCAGGGATTGAACCCGCAACCCCTGCATTGGAAGCGTAGAGTCTTCATCACTGGACCACCAGCGAAGTCTCTGCCTCTTCCTCTGTTGAAGGACATTTAGGTTGCTTCTGTGTCCTGACTATTGTAAATAGTATTGCAATGAACATTGGGGTGCATGTGTCTTTTTTGAATTATGTTTTTCTCTGGGTATATGCCCAGTAGTGAGATTGCTGGGCCATATGGTAGTTCTATTTTTAGTTTCTTAAGGAATCTCCATATTGTTCTCCGTAGTGGCTATATTAATTTACATTTCCCCCAACAGTTCAGGAAGGTTCCCTTTTCTTCATACCCTCTCCAGCATTTATTGTCATGGATTTTTGATGATGGTCTTCTGACCAGTGTGAAGTGATACCTCATCGTAGTTTTGATTTGCATTTTTCTAATAATTAGAGATTTTTTAACATCTTTTCTTCATGTGTTTGTTGGTCACTTGTGTGTCTTCTTTGGGGAAATGTCTATTTAAGTCTTCTGCCATTTATTTTTGATTTCTGAGCTGCATGAACTATTTGTGTATTTTGGAGACTAATATTTTGTCAGTTGCTTTGTTTGTAAATACTGGCTCCCATTCTGAGGGTAGTCTTTTCATCTTGTTTATGGTTTCTCTTGCCACTATTATTCAAAATAGTTTTGAAAGTCCTGGCCATGGTAATCAGAGAAGAAAAAGAAATAAAAGGAATCCAAATTGGAAAAGAAGAAATTAAACTGTCACTGTCTGCAGATGACATGATACTCTACATAGTAGTAGCAGCGGTTTAGTCGCTAAGTCGTGTCCGACTCTTGCGACCCCATGGACTGTAGCCCGCCAGGCTTTTCTGTCCATGGGATTCTCCAGGCAAGAATACTGGAGTGGATTGCCATTTCCTTCTCCAGGGGATCTTCCCGACCCAGGAATTGAATCGGGGTCTCCTGCACTGCAAGCAGATTCTTTACCAACTGAGCTACAAGTGAAACCCAATACTCTACATAGGAAATCCTAAAGATGCCACCAGGAAACTACTAATAGCTAATCAATGAATTTAATAAAGTTGCAGAATACAAAATTAATACTCTATAACCTTTTGCATTCTTATACACTAACAACAAAAGATCAGAAAGAAAAATCAAGGAAATAATCCCATTTACTGTTGCAACAAAAAGAAGAAAATATCTCAGAATCAACCTACCTAAGGAGGCAAAAGACCCATATGTACTAAACTACAAGATAGTGATTAAAGAATTCAAAGATGACACAAACCGATGGAGAGATATACCATGTTTTTGGATTGGAAGAGTCAATATTATGAAAATGACTATACCACTCAAAGCTATCTACAGATTCAATGCAATCCCTGTAAAATTACCAATGGCATTTTTCACAGAACTAGAATAGCAACAGCAACAAAAAAAAAATGACAATTTGTATAGAAGCATAAAAGGCCCTGGATAGTCAAAGCAGTCTTGAGAAAGAGAAATAAAGCTGAATCAAGCTGTCTGACTTCAGACTGTACTGCAAAGCTACAATAATGAAGAATCTATAGTGCTAGCACAAAAACAGAAATATAGATCTGTGGAGTAGGATCAAAAGGCCAGAGATAAACCCATGCACCTATGGTCACCTAACCTATGACAAAGGAGTCAAGATTTTTGATGGTAGCCATTCTGACCAGTGTGAGATGATACCTCATTATAGTTTTCATATGCGTTTTTTGATAATTAGTGATTTTGAGCATCTTGAGAGTCCCTTGGACTGCAAGGAGATCCAACCAGTCCATTCTGAAGGAGATCAGCCCTGGGATTTCTTTGGAAGGAATGATACTAAAGCTGAAACTCCAGTACTTGGCCACCTTATGTGAAGAGTTGACTCATTGGAAAAGACTCTGATGCTGGGAGGGATTGGGGGCAGGAGGAGAAGGGGACGACAGAGGATGAGATGGCTGGATGGTATCACTGACTCGATGGACGTGAGTCTGAGTGAACTCTGGGAGTTGGTGATGGACAGGGAGGCCTGGCGTGCTGCGATTCATGGGGTCGAAAAGAGTTGGACATGACTGAGCGACTGATCTGATCTGATACAATGGAGAAAAGATAACCTCTTCAATAAGTGGTGCTGGGAAAACTGGACAGCTACATGTAAAAGAATGAAATTAAAACACTCCGTAATACCATACACAAAAATAAACTGAAAATGGATTAAAGACCTAAATGTAAGGCCAGACACTATAAAACTCTTACAGGAAACATAGGCAGAACACTCTGACATAAATTGCCACGATCTCTTTTTAAAAAATATTTATTTATTTAATTTTGTCTGAGCTAGGTCTTCTTTTCTGCGAGGGCTTTTCTCTAGTTGTGAGCGGGGGCTATTCTCTAGTTGCGGTGCTCAGGCTTCTCATTCTGGTAGCTTCTCTTGTTGAAGAGCATGAGATCTTAGACCCGAGGGCTTCAATATAGTTGCAGCTCTCAGGCCTAGAGCACAGGCTCAATAGTTGTGACACCCGGGCACACATGCTTCAAGGCATGTGGGATTGTAGTTCCCTTACCAGGGATTGAACCCACATCTCCTGCATTGCAAGACAGATTCTTAACCACTGGATCATCAGGGAAGTCCCAGAAAACATTTTTAATCTTACAGTACAGTACCAGCCACATCATCACTGCTGCTTTTACGTTCGATTCTGGACATCCTGGGCTTGAAATAAAGATACTGTACTGCTGTGCTCTATACAGTACCGTAAAGTACCCGAAAGCGCAGCCACATGTAGAGGACGCACACACGTGACAGAGTATGCCAGGCACATGGACCAGCTTCTGTGGTTGGACTTGCTACCTGTCTCATCTTGGAAAGTTCGCCTCCAGAAGGTTTGTATGTAGGGGACTTACTGTTTTAATGATGTGAAATATATATTAAATCTGAAACTAAGAGCTGACTTGAGGCGGGTCGACTGAGACCCTGAAGCTGTTGTCAGGCCCATGGGCTCCGCTCACGACGAGAAAGGACAGGCCTCAGCTGCATGCTCTGCTGCAGCCTTGACGAGCTTTATATTGTTTTGTGAAGTGTCTCCCCAGAACTTCTGTTCATTCTTTTTTTACCAAATTTGGGACATTTTCAACCATTATTTCTTCAAGTACATTGTTGGCTCCACCCTCTTTTTCCTCCATCCTGGGACTGCAGAAGAACAGTGTGAACGCTGCATCTTCTGTTACCATCCCACAGGGCTCTGAGGCTCCGCTCATTTTTTTCAGCATATTTCTTTCTGTTATCAGGTCAGGTAACTTTCGTCATTCTCTGGTTCTTTTCTGTAACATGTTCATTCTGCCTTTTTTTTTGTTGTTGTTCATTCTGCCTTTGAGCCCAACTAGAATGTCCTTTGTTTCAGTTATTGTACTTCTTAGTTCTCAAGTTTCCATTTGCTTCTTTGTTATATTTTCTTTTTCTTTTCTGAGAGTTTCTGTTTTCCGTTTGTCCCAAGGCTGTGTGAAATTGCTTGTCAGAGCGTTTTTATGATGGCTGCTTTAAAATCCTTGTTAGATCATATCAGCATCTGTGTCATCTTGGTGTTAGCATCTATGGATTGTGTGTTCTCATTCAAGTGGAGAGTTCCTGTTTGTTGGTATGATCAGTGACTTTTGTGCTCCTTTTTTCCTTTTTGGCCACACTGCTCGGCATGTGGGATCTTCATTCCTCAAACAAAGAATAAAAACCTGTGCCCCCTACAGTGGAAGCAGAGAGTCCTAGTGGCTGGACTTCCAGGGAGTCCTGGTATGACTGTTGACTTTTGACTGTATCCTGAACACTTGTGGATTGTCCTGAGAGCCTGGATCCCACGTTATGTTCTCCTCTGCAGATCCTGTCTGGATCCTGCCAAAGCCACTCTTGCAAAGAAGCAGCATTACCTGTCACCTCACGTTTGCAAAGGAAGCCCTGCAAATGTGTAGTTTGGAGACTGTTCAGTGTGACTTTTCTTAACGCTGAGCTTTTTTTGTTTTTTTTACATAGTGACAGGAACAATGAGCTGGATCAGCAGCGGGAGCAGTATGGGACCCTGAAGTGGAAGCTGGAGAGGAGGCTCAAGGAGCTGGACGGCGAACTTGGCCTGCAGCGGCAGGTAGGGTGGGGGATCCGCTTCTTCCTCAGGACCGTTGTTTTCTTGGTTCTATAGTATCAGCCTGGGGTCACAAGTTTCCACTTTGTGGTGATCTGTGGCGAAATGTGTCAGGGTATCTAAATCTTCCTCTGTGGTAACTCCCCCAGAATTCTCTTTCCTTGGGAATGAATAAACATTTCATCCTTTATTTGTTTGAGAAAGAAGTATTATGAAGTCAGAGTTATTTACTGTGGAAGAGAGCTGGGAACTCAAATTGTGATAATTGTATTTCTTTCAACAAGCAATAAATGACCCTAAGTTTAAATATAGCTGTGTCAACTGACAGGAGACACTTAAACCTGTCTCCGAAATTTCTCCTCGTTGTCCCTGAAGCTCAGCCTCCACATCCGAGAGACTTTGCTATGCTGGAGTTTGGGTGAAGGACATCCTTCACACTTGGGGCTGAGTCCAGCAGGGCTGCGTGTGTGCAGCGACATGGGTCCCCTTGTTCGCCTTCCAGGATGTACCGAGCTTGTGTTGTCGCAGCAGTGGCAGGTGTTTATGGAAACTGCCACATGTAGCTCCTCGTGCATGCATGTGAATTTATCTGCTCAATACAACAGAGACACCATTTTGTTCTGCATTTTGCAAATAGGGAACCAAGGTCGAGACATTAAGTAACCTGCCCAAGATCCCCCTCAGTAAATCGAGGAGCCGTAATTTGAGTCGAAGACACTTCCAGCGTGTGAAGTCTTAGGCACTGTCCTCCTGCCCTGGGTTAGCGACTCACGACTTATTTTTAGACTTGTGTCTGCGATTTTGGAGAGGAGCTGGAGCTGGAAGCCAGCCTGGCTGTGTCCCCACCTCTGCCCTCCTTGGAGTGATAGTGACTGAGTGATCTGGGGTGATCCGACCTTGGACCCTGGTCTCCCGGTGGATGTGCCACGGGGCAGATATGAACTTTGTGCCTGCCTGTGCTGGCCTATCCTTTCTTGGCACTGGGGTCAGCAGTTCTCAAGGAGGGCAGACCGATCAGCTGGTGGACTGAGGCCTGAGTGTCGGGCCCTCCATCCCATAGCATGGCGTCAGTACCCTGAGATAGGACAGCATCCTGATGAGCTGTGCCCATCGGAATGGAAGATACCTGTGGACGCAAATGTCCTTATGACCGAGCTTTCGGGCCTGGCCGCATCTATTAACCACCGCTGGCGCAGGAGGAGCCCCTGTCCTTTCCTTCCCCTCTGGAAGCTTGAATTTCATTGTCCACAATGATGCCATCACTCAAAACATTCTGTAGAGCTTTTGACATTTCCTGCAGAGGACTTTCCTTTGGAGTCCTTGAGGACCTAAGAACTTTGTCTCTTATGGGTGGGTTTGACTTTGGGAAACATCCGAGGTCACTGGGGGCTGAGCTGGGCGATCAAGAGACCAGCTGTTACTCATCTAGGTCATGAGGTTTCCTCAGGTGGTGTCAGAGTCTCCTCCAGAGAGGAGTTTCAGAAGGGCTCCAGGTGGCGGTGGAATCATCCCTATTAGCAGGGCAGTCAGTGGCACATGGAGGCGGCGGTGGCCCTGGTGGGTGTTGTGGTCACTGGGCTGGGTCTCTGGATGACTTTCCAGCTTGTCCACACTCAAAGAAGTCCTTACTGTGAGTCAGGCTTGTTCAGGCTTTGAAACCCCTTGTCCACAAGGAAAGCCCCTTCAGATGTGCGTTTTCATACCAGCCCTGTCTCTTGCAGGAAGGAAACTTGACGTCTGGACTCTCCAGCTGTAGGCTTTGTCCAGGGCTGCTGCTGGGAACCTGGGCAGCCTTTGCTGTCTAGTGTAGTTCAGGGCCAGCTGGGGCCCATGCCAGCCTTGGGGCTCTATTGCCCGTGCCCGACCCTGTGACTGAAGGAAGGGTATTATGTGCTTATCGGCTTTGTGGCTTCCTTTGGACTGGTTTTTGTCTCCTTTTTCTGAAGATCTTTGTGCTCTTTACTGACTTGTCAAAGATAGAATTGATTCAATGGTTAAAAAAAAAAAGAATTGATTCAATGGTAATGTTGATTATTACCTTGAGGAAAGAAATGTAAGACGACGGGAGCTGAGTTAGTCTGTTTAATGTTTATTATGTCTGCAAGTTGTAGACTGTGGACTTGTTTTTTCATTATTGGTTAGCAGTCCCAGGATTAGAAGCCTCTAGAGGAGAAACAATGACTTATTGATGTATTCATTCATTTAACAAAGAGATTTCACCAGGCACGTTCCTGGGCTCTGGGGTTAGGGCTGAGCACTAGCCCCACCTGCCCTGGGAGTGAGCTGGCCCTCGTCGGGGATGCAGTGAGCACCTGAACAGTATAGTCTCTGGCTTTAGCATCCTGGGGTCATCACCTGTGTGACACGGGCAGGGTGGGGTGGAACTGTCTTTTAATAGGCAAGTCAGGGCACCCTGAGAAGAGGACTTGTGAGCCCAAGTCTGCAGGTAGCAACAGAATTCAGGTTCAAGGAGACTGAGGTGAGGGCTATGATGGCCTCCCAGGCCTTCATGAGAATGACCTTTGCTCCAGGTGAGGTGAGAAACTCTTGGGGGCTTGTGAGCCAAGTCAAGTCTTTAAAAGAGCCTCTTCTGTGGGGTTGAGGACAGACTGTGGAGCTGGGGAGGTAGGGAGACACAAGAGGGCTGCTGCAGCCCTAGGTGAGAGGTGGGGGACTCGAGCCACTGACAGGTTCTGGATACACCTAGACAGCAGAGCCAGCGGACACGCTGATAGATCAGATGGGGTGAGAGGCGGGCACCAAGGACATGCCTGCTTTGAGGCTGAGTGCCTGGCGGGACGACTTGCCATGTATTGAGATGGGGGAACTGCACAGGAAGGATGGGGAGGGCGCTTGGTTGGGCTGTGTACAAGGAGGTGGCTCCTGGGCTCCCAGGAAGACACACTGGGAGGTCAGGGCGGAGGGGGGTGGTCACAAGGTACAGAGCTGGAAGCTTGGGGCTTCCCCAGAGGGTGGCTGTAGACAGAGGAGCCAGCTGTCCAGGCTGAACCTTGAATTCAAGAACAGAGAAGTTTAGGGGACATCGTCACAGGGCAGGGGTATGGCTTGGGGACTAGCAGGAGAGGGGCCCCCAGGAACAAGAGAGGAAGGTGGTCAGAAGGCAGGCCTGAGCCCCTTACCTCTGGGTTGAAGTGGGGATGGGGAGTGCAATGGGTTTCTTGTTTCCTCACCAAGGACCCTAAGTGCTTACCTACTGGTCTGGGCCAGGTTCTGCCTGTGTGTGGGCTTCCTGCCCCCTGGTGGCCATAGCCTGCACAACTTTGAGCTGAAACCAAAGGCTTCAGTATTTTGTAGTGTTAGCAGTCAAAGTAATGCTCAAACTTCTCCAAGCCAGGCTTCAACAGAACGTGAACCGTGAACTTCCAGATGTTCAAGCTGAATTTAGAAAAGGCAGAGGAACCAGAGATCAAATTGCCAACATCCGTTGGATCATTGAAAAAGCAAGAGAGTTCCAGAGAAACATTTACTTCTGCTTTATTGACTACGCCAAAGCCTTTAACTTTGTGGATCACAACAAATTGTGAAAATTCTTAAAGAGATGGGAATACCAGATCACCTTACCTGCCTCCTGAGAAATCTGTATGCAGGTCAAGAAGCAACAGTTAGAACTGGACATGGAACAAGAGACTGGTTCCAAATTGGGAAAGGGGTATGTCAGGCTGTATATTGTTACCCTGCTTATTTAACTTATATGCAGAGTACATCATGCGAAATGCTGGGCTGGATGAAGCACAAGCTGGAATCAAGACTGCCGGGAGAAATATCAATAACCTCAGATATGCAGATGACACCACCCTTATGGCAGAAAGCGAAAAGGAACTCAAAAGCCTCTTGATGAAAGTGAAAGAGGAGAGTGAAAAAGTTGGCTTAAAACTCAACATTCAGAAAACTAAGATCATGGCATCTGGTCCCATCACTTCATGGCAAATAGATGGGAAAACAATGGAAATAGTGACTTCATTTTTGGGGGCTCCAAAATCACTGCAGATGGTGACTGCAGCCATGAAACTAAAAGACATTTGCTCCTTGGAAGAAAAGTTATGATCAACCTAGACAGCTTATTAAAAAGCAGAGACATTACTTTGGCGAACAAGGTCCATTTAGTCAAAGCTATGGTTTTTCCAGTAGTCATGTATGGATGTGAGAGTTGGACTATAAAGAAGGCTGACCGCCAAAGAATTGGTGTTTTCGAACTGTGGTGTTGGAGAAGACTCTTGAGAGTCCCTTGGACTTCAAGGAGATTGAGCCAGTCGATCCTAAAGGAAATCAGTCCTAAATATTCATTGAAAGGACTGATGCTGAAGCTCATACTCCAATACTGTGGCCACCTGAGGTGAAGAACTGACTCATTTGAAAAGACACTGATGCTGGGAAAGATTGAAGGCGGGAGGAGATGGGGACAACAGAAGATGAAATGGTTCGATGGCATCACTGACTTGATGGACATGAATTTGAGCAAGTTCTGGGAGTAGGTAATGGATAGGGAGGCCTGGTGTGCTGCAGCCCATATGGTCACAAAAAGTCGGACGTGACTGAGCTACTGAACTGAACTGAGCATTCAGTCTCAATGATTTTCATATTCTGATCCCAACAAGGGTTACTTGTGTGACCCCCTTAAACTTCATCTGGCTTCTCAAGGGATTAAAAAAATGTATATTTTCAATTGTACCACGCAGTGTCTCTGAGGCCCCCAGCCTCGACTTTCAGAGGAGGGGAGGGAGCCTGCCACGCATTTATCTCAGGAAGAGGCAGAGACACACCCGTTCTTGCCTGCACGCTCTGGCTGGGCTCAGCCTCCCTTGACCCTTTCCTTTGGGTAACTGAGTCTGTCCAGCTCTCTTCAAAAGCAGAGCCCTTGTTACTCGGTCAGAAACCTGGAATCCTGCTAGTGTGCTGCGCTTTTCACGCACTGTGCTTTGCACGTGCTGTGCTGGCCGGGCTCAGCCTGTCCTCACAGCTCCTCCATGGGCTGGGCCTCCTGTCTTCCCGCTCCGTGTTAACCTGTGCTCACCCTAACGACGGGTGTCAGGTAAAGTCACTGTGAGGTTTTAGGCCAGGAGAGGTGGTTAGATTCAGACTAACTCCAGGACATGCATTTCAGTTTGACTCTGTCCCTCACTGTGATTTGTGCGTCTATATCCAGACCTCCTATTCAAAGGCCACATCAGCCATGCATGTCTGCTCTCCTGACACTGCTGGAGACAGGACTGTAAAGGATTAAGGACAGTGAGAACCCATAGCAGTGGCAGGAGCAGGAGAAGGGCCTCAGCACCCGGATGGGCCTGCGCCTTCCCCGGGGCGGCATAGCAGGGGGAGGGGACCTGTGGGAGACACACCCCGTGGACCTACAGACTCAGATCTTAGGCCCCAGGATGTTGAGGGCCATGCATGTGCAGGTGGAAGTCTATCTGGGGCCACGAACCCCCGCTCACATGCAGATGGACGGCCCAGCAGCCGGGGAAGTGCCCTTCCCCAGGCAGAAGCTCAGCACAAATTTCCTGAAATAAATCGAATCACTCATGGGGAGAAGGAAGGCAGCTGTGTGGGCCCAAGTGCCTGCTGCGTAGGTCTAAGCTTAGGGAGACAGCACCCTCAGTCAGCTCTGCCAAGATTGGCTTCATTAAGCAGTCATTTCCTACAGTCCACGCAACCATATTGTGTGCAGTTCGACAGGTTTAACACAGCCAAGGTAACAGGGTAACAGCCAAGACAGAACTTTACTGCCACCCAAAGTTCTGTGTGCCTCTCTGCGATCAGGGAGCAGCGCCCCCGGCCCTGGTCCCACCAGCCTGCTGCCTTCCACTTGCAGTGAGAACTGGCTTTTCAGAGTCCTGTGAGAACAGAGCCTCGAGCTGTTTCCCCTTTTTGTCTGGCTTCCCCCTCGCCGTGCGGTGTCTGAGGCGCACGGATGTCGTGTGGTTGGCGGCTGTTCCTTCTTGGTGCCTGCTGGTGCTGTGTGTTGCGTGTAGGTGCCAGTATGTTTCCATTCTCTGTCAGCTCATTCTTTGGACGCTTGGGTCTTTTCAGTTTGGAGCCAGTTTGAATAAGGCTGCTGTGAGCCTTCTTGGCTGTCTTTGAATGGACACAGGCTCCACGACCAGGAGTGCAACTTCCGGGACGCGCACTACGTAACTTTTGAGAAACTGCCGAGCTGTCCTTTAGGATGGTTATAGGGTCACATCCCACCAGCTGCAGACTAGAGTTCTGGTCACTTCCCGTCCTTGCTCGCACTTAGTGTTGTTAGTCTTTCCCTTTTTAGTAGTCTAGTGGGTGTGTACCTGGGGATTGAATGCGATTATCCTTGATGATCAGAGTTTAAGCATCTATTAACGTGCTTATTGGCCATTCATATATCCTTATGAAGTGTCTGTTCAGCTTTTTTGTACTTAAAAAAAAAATTGGGTTGTCTTCCTAGTATTGATTTGTGAGTTCTTCATGTGTACTCCAGAAATAAGTCCTTAAGTATATATTTTTTTGAATATTTTCTCCCGTTCTGTGCCTTACCTTTTCCTTTTTGTAAGTCTTAATTTCAATATCCTAGTGAACTATTTCGGAGAAGGCGATGGCACCCCACTCCAGTACTCTTGCCTGGAAAATCCCATGGATGGAGGCGCCTGGTAGGCTGCATGCAGTCCATGGGGTCGCTGAGAGTCAGACACGACTGAGCGACTTCACTTTCACTTTTCACTTTCATGCATTGGAGAAGGAAATGGCAACCCACTCCAGTGTTCTTGCCTGGAGAATCCCAGGGACGGGGGAGCCTGGTGGATGCCGCCTATGGGGTTGCACAGAGTCGGACACGACTGAAGTGACTTAGCAGCAGCAGTGAACTATTTATTGCCTCATTCCTGGCAATAAATAAAGGAGTGTGTAACTGAGGCAGGATTACAAGACAGAGAAATGCCAGCAACCCAAGAAGAGGCCCAGAGGAACAGGGAAGGTGATTCCTGAAGCCCACCATTGTGTGATCAGCGGGGCAGCAGGGTGGGCCCCGTGGGCCACCCGTGCTAGGCTTGCCCGTGCGTGGCATCTGGTTGTCCGAGTTGGGCTAGTTTTCTGCACGGGTGGCTCTGGTGCCGAAGCCTCCCAGGCCCCACAGGCGGTGCCAGTGATACTGCAACTCTCATCAGCCTGGTCCTGGAGGATGGGTCCGGAGAATAGCTGCCTTCCTGCTTCTGGGGCAGAGGCTGGCTATTTCCCTCCTCCCCACAGGGCTCTTCCTTTGTCCCTTCCCTGAGGTGAGAGTTCGAGCCTGCAGGGGGTGGTGGGGTGGGGAGGTCAGTACCCCCAGGAATGTATTTTTCATCCATAACTCAGATGCTAGGAGGAAGGGCCAATCAGAACAAGAAAGAATTTTGACAATTACAAGTACATATAAAGGAATAAATTCAGAAGATAGAAAAAAGACACATAAAGTCCAACAGAAGATAAGAGACATGGAAGATAAGTCCAGAATTCATCTAACAATATAAATTCCAGAAACATACAGCAAAGAACGGGAAGGGATCAGATTGTCAAGTGAACGGTGCAGTTGCTTCTTGGGGTGGGGACTTCAGACTGAAACCCCTGCCCCACCAGAGCCATGAACGAAAGTGTGTCAGAGAAACAAAGAGGAGATGCTACAAACATCCACAAAACCTATAAGGCAAAGCCTGGCCCCAGCTCCTCTGCCGCAGCTTGGGATAGGCTTGAAAAGGCCTTCAGCGCTGTGGGGCCAGATGTCAGGCCAGAGCCCTGGAGTGTGAGGGTGTGGATGCCTCAGACTAGGCGGCTGCCTCTCAGGAGGTTACTGGAGTGTAACTACTGAGTGAGCTCTGAGCAGCACCTGTGGGTCAGGGCTGAGGGGTCAACCTGTAGCTGCCTCTGTTTCCCTTCTGAGTTTAGAACTTTGAGAACCAAGAGATGGAGGGAGTGGAGAAGGCTGCCGGGAGGAGGGACTGAGCTGGGCGGGCTCCCTGGATCCCCAGGACGGGGTGGCTCCAGTCACAGGGCCCAGCTGGCAGCCTCACATGGAACCCATGAGCCTGAGTGAGGTGGAGCAGGGGGTGGCTCCTGCTCCCATAACTGGGAGAAGGCCTACTGGGGCCGGGGATCCTGGGACTCTCACCCTGATGCGAGCTCTTGAGGCAGGGAGGAGGCTCCTTTCCTGCAAGAGTACACGGAGAGAGGGGAAGAGGGCATCAAGGGATCCTGGGGATCGCCTGGGGAGCTGTGAAGGGCAGGCCTGGATACCGGCTGTGGGGCAGCCCAGGGAGAGGAACGCCAGGAGGGGAAAGAATCATACCGTGGGGTGTGTCCTGGGAAGCAGACACCACTCGGGAAACAGGAGAGCACCAGAGGAGTGGCGGGAGAAGGGGAGGAGGGGAAATGAAAACTCAGAAAAACAATGATGTGGGAACCATCATAATTGTTCACTGTTGGGTGTGCAGTGAATCACTAGTATAATAATTTAGGGACTTTTGGATTCAGCCCGTGAGTGAGGCATTCACAGAGCCAGGGGGTGGAGCCATGACCCTGGGTTGGGGAGTGGGGTGGGACTGCTCAGGAACCCGGCAGGCAGCATGGAGGACTGATGGGGAAGAATGGCATTTTTTTAGAGACATAGACGGAACCAACAGCTTAACTGCTCGGAGGGGTGGTTCTGGGTTCACCGGCCTCTGCTAACCTTTCCTTGTGGGTTTGCTAGCTGCTCTGTCTGGGCAGAGCAAAACCCCACAGGATCACGGAGAAAACAGACAAACCCACGCCCGGGGTGAAAACACAGGCTCTCTGATGCCCTTCAGCCTCGGTCCCACCGTTGACCGCATCCTCCATGAGGCCCTCTGTATCCCTCCCACCCTCAGCAAGCCTGTGGACCTCTGCCAGCCCCACTGTGCTCCTTTCGCCAGCAGCCCTTTTCTGTTCCAGGAGCTGCTCCAGGAGTTTGAGTCTGAAATGCAGAAGCGGGAGCACGAGTTCCGCCTGCGGGCCGATAGCATGAGCAGTGTTGTCCTGGCGCACGAACTCAAGGTAGCGGGCCCCTCGGACTGTGACTGTGTCCTCGGCATAAGTGGGAAGGCCCTGGCCAGTTAGGGTTCACACCAAGGCCTCCCTCTCTCTTTGTACGTGGGCTGGGGTCTTTACCATGCAGGTGACATGCTTGCCACCATGCCCGCTAGGGCTCTAGCCCGGAGTGATGGCCACTCTGCCCACCAGGAGGAGCACCGGTGCCACTAGTCTGGGTCTGGTTACTCTGACTTTGAGGAAGGGCCTCCCCCAGGAGAAACCGCCATCCCGCAAACTCTGTCCTTGGCCTGTGAAATCCCGTGACAGCTCAGGAGGGGCCTGTGAGGAGGTGTCACTTGCCCCCTATTTTCAGAAGGAGGCCTGTCTGCTGTTGGTGCTCCCAGCTGTGGTTCTGGCTGCCATCCACGAGGCATGGCTTCTCTAAAGCACTGACCTGGCCAGGGGACACGTGAGGAGCACACACACCTGGCCTTTAGCACCAAGACAGGGACCAGCTGGGAGAGGAGGGGGAGGTGTGTGTTGGACAAAGAAGCAGGGCTGACGTCTGGCCCAGTCCTGCCACCCTAGCTGGTCACACCTGGGCAGCATCCAGCCAGGTGGATGGATGCTTGCCCTAGTGATACCAAGGTGCCTCCTCCAGGCTGTCAGCCTCCCACAGGGCCACAGTCCAAGGGGCAGCACTGGGCCCTGCCTGACCCTTGAACAAGAGTCTCTCTGACTTCCCCCTGGAAGAATGCTGTCCCTGTCACCCAGGGCCAGCAGGACTTTGGGGCTGGGGCTGCCACAAGGTGATCCCCATGAGGCCTCTTTGGGGACTTCTGAGCAGCAGGGAACAGAAGACAAGTGGGACATGTGAAGCTAACCTATGCCTCACAGTGGAGTGGGCACTTCTGTGGAAAAGAGCAGGGAAAGGTGGGCCAGGGCATGCCCCACTCCCACCTCTGCCATGAGGTGGTTCTGGTCCCCTGAACACCTATCCCTGGAGAGCATCACAGCTTGTACACAGGTTATACACAAATTTGGGAGCAGCAGTACCATCACCCCTGTGTTATAGTCAAGGAAGCCAAGGCCCCAGAGAAGCTATTTAAAAACTGAGCATGCGGCTGGGATTTGAGTGGGGTCACTCAGCAGGGACCCAGATTCTCACAACCTCCACCTCCTCTGTGACTCCAGGATCCAGATCATGGCCTGGCTGGGGTGCTGGGGTGCGACTTGGATTCACCGGGGTCTGCTCTCGATGCTGCGAGAGCATGTGAGGAGATTCTCACTGTTTTGTTGCTTCTCAAATTCCAGTCTTTCTTCTCTCCCTGTTCTGATACGATGGTAACACTTAACTCTTAACACCTCTGTCTGTTCCACTTACATCCTCATTTTGAATTCTCTTTTCGAAGATTAAACTGCTGAACAAAGAGCTTGCGGCCCTGAGAGAGGCTGGGGCGAAGGCTGCGGAGTCCCTGCAGGGTGCCGAGGTGGCGAACGCGGAGCTGGAAGACAGGCTGCAGCGAAGAGACTGGGAGCTCCGAGACCTGGTGGCTGTGAAGGACGCCCGGTGCGGAGCCTCCCCACCTCCCCGTGGGTGGGCATGGCCAACGAGCTGTCTGGGCTCTAGCCCCGAGGCGTCTGCCTGTCCCGGGTTATTCCAGGTTGGCTTTGCAGTAGCCTCTTATGTGCTTTTTCCACTAACATTTGCTTCTTTTCAGGATAAAAGATTTAGAGGGTAAACTTCACTCTGTGCAGCTCACCAGGAAAAGAGAAGAGGAGACATTTCGGAGGAAGTGAGTGTTTTCTGGCTCCAGTGTCAGTGTGGGGTAACGTCCCCCGACCACCTTGGAAGCAAAGCCCCCTTCTGTGGGACGTCAGGAGGGTCAGGCCTGCTCTTCCAGGATCGCCCCTCACTTCTCAGTTCTAATGAGCGTATTTGTGTGTGTTTGGAGGAATATCAAAACCCTGAGAATTACAGGACACGTGTGGTGAAACGACTTGCTGAAAGCCATCCAGGTTGACACCTTAGTGCTAATATACTTGACCCGTTGACACAGTCACAGGAGCAGGGTGCACGCACATGTTCTGTGTCATCACACTGCATGGCCCTGCAGAGTCATGTGCAGCCCAGGTGGCATTATTTATTTGGCCAAGGTGACAAGGAACCTGTGTTCCCTGGCGTAGGCAGTGGTGTCTGTGCCCTGGAGTCTTGGTGTGTGCCTCTCAAAAATAACTAACCAATGATCACAGGATGATGCGTTCAGAGATAACTCCTTCCCTTCACTAGTTGTCATGATCAAACACTTTTTGTGATTTGGTGAAAAAGAAAGGCATATCTTACAAGAAACTTAACAAGTACAGCTGTTATGTGTATATTTTTTTGCTATTAGAAGGTGGAAAATACTGAACAGTTTGCAAGATGAGTAAGATGAGAACTGATCATAATTGGAATGAAAAGTACATCACATGACTTGATTAAATAAGGCTTAACCATCTCATCAAACAACGCTGATGAAATCTGAAGAGAATGCTGTAGAATTATGTTTTTTAGGGCTTTTTACTTTTCACTGAAGCCAAATAGAATAAAAGCATAAAAAGTCATGTCAGCATGGTGTTGCCTGTTAGCAACACCTGTATTTTCGAGACAAATACCTGTTCCATTGACAGAGTTTCGATAGGTTTGACATCTCTCACCGAGACAGACGTGCAGCCTGCCTCCCAAGGCCCCCAGTTCTTGGAAGTCTCCAGTCCTGGGTTGGAAGCAGCTCAGCAGTTGGGGTAGCTGTGAAGGGAGGGCAGTTTGCACCTGCACTCTTCTTCCCTAGTCTGTGAGGGTTCTGCTGGTGATGCTTTGCTGAAGCACCTGTTCTGGGTTCTTTTTCCTAAAGCACAAATATCTGCTCAAGTCTCTTTTTCCCAAGGACTGTGAGCTTGGAAGGGAGGGGGGCCAGTCTGAAAATCTCTCAGTCAGTGGTTCCTCGTGAGGAATGAGGAGCAGAGGAAGTGGGCAGAAATGCCCTCTAAAAGGACACGTATGTAGCCCTAGCAGGACGAGGGAGGTTCTGGGCTAGGGGGTCCAGAACGGGGCTGTTGGGGACCTCCCTGTGTTTCAGGCATGAGGAGCTGGACCATCTGGCCAGGGAAAGGGACGCTGTGCTGATGGCAGCAAAGAGCGCCCACGTGGAGCAGCTGCAGGCAGCGGAGGCCAGGGCCCTGGAGCTGCAGGCGCGTTGTGAGAACCTCGAAGTACAGCTCCGCAGGGCCGA
This sequence comes from Bison bison bison, assembly GCF_000754665.1. NCBI lineage: Eukaryota > Metazoa > Chordata > Mammalia > Artiodactyla > Bovidae > Bison > Bison bison. Next base: position 12,549,611 of record NW_011494943.1, on the reverse strand, counting down.
GTGGAAGCAGGTGGATGCCGCCAAGGAGAAGGATGCTGCCATTGACAAGTGAGCCCGGGCCAAGGGCCTGGCTGCCTAGTTACCTGTTTCAGATGAAGGGAAGTGGGCACCGGGTGTTGGGAGTCACCCCTGCAGCTCTCCCGTCACTTTCTTAACCATTCTCTTTCCTTTTGTTTCATTTGAAAGTGTGTGTGGACGTATGTATGAATGTGTGCATTTATTTATTTATGGTAAAATACACATAGCAGGAAATTTACCATCTTGGCCACTTTTAAATTCAGTGGCATTAAGCACATTCACGCTGTTGAGCAACCGTCACTCCGTTCGTCTTCAGAACCCTTTTCTTTGTGAAACTATAACTGTGCCTCTTCAGTAATGATTCCCCATCCCCCTCTCCCAGCCCCTGGCACCCACCACCCCACCTCCAGTCTCTGTGAATCTGAGTGCCCTAAGGGCCTCACACAAGTGGAATCCCTCTGTCTGCCCTTCTCTGACTGACTGATTCCACTCAGCGTGATGGCTTCAAGGTTCATCCACGTTGCTGCAGCAGGCATCAGAAATACTCTTCCTCTTTAAGGCTGAGTAACATCACATTGCTTGCATACAGCTACCTTTTGTTTATCATTTCATCCGTTGATGGCGATCTTGGGTGTTTCCGCCTTTTAGCAGCTGTGACTGTGGGTGAGCAGATTTCTGCTCAGGTCTCTTTTCAGTTCTTTTGGATGTGTACCCGGAAGTGGAGGTGCCAGGTGTGACTTTTTGAGGAACTGTGTTCCACAGTAATTGCACATTCTCCACAAGGGTTCCAGTTTCTCCATAAACTAGCTGCATTTTATTGTTTTTTTTAATTAAAAATTCTTTTTGGACTTCCCTGGTGGTACAGTGGATAAGAATCCGCCTGCCAATACAGGGGACTCGGGTCTGACATCTGGTCCAGGGAGATTTCACGTGCCGAGGAACAACTAAGCCCCCACGCCACAACCGCTGAGCCCTCGCTCTAGAACCCTCGAGCCGCAATTACTGAGCCTGCCTGCTGCAACTGCTGAAGCCCGTGCACCTCGAGACCTCGCTCACAAGAGAAGCCACTGCAGCAAGAGGCCCGTGCACCGCAACTGGAGAGCGGCCCCACCCTCCACAGCTGGGGGAAACCCAAGCACAGCGATGAAGACCCAGCACAACCAAAAACA
>NW_011494943.1:12535980-12548324 GCF_000754665.1 Bison bison bison | reverse complement strand
AAAAAAAAAATTTTTTTAACTATTTATTTTTTTGGCCATGCCATATGGCTTGCAGGATCTTAGTTCCCCAACCAGAGATTGAATCCAGGCCCTTGGCAGTGAAAACACAGAGTCCTAACCACCAGACTGCAGGGGAATTCCAAACTAACTTCTTTTCAAACCCAGTTTTCTTTTTGACATCTAAGCCAGGCCATACACAACCACTCTATCCCACTGTGCTCGGTGTCTCTGAAGGATCATTGTAACTGAAGCAGTAACTGAACTCAGCCTCTTGGCAGCCAGTAAGGAAGTGATCTTCAGAGAAGCTGTGTTTACGGAAGATGATTAAGACAAATAAGTCATTTGCAAATCCTGCTGTTTAGCAATTGGCTTTTCCCCTTTGTTTGGGAAATATTTCTGTCTCTCTTTCTTACAGAGAATTCTCTGCCAAGTTATATTTCTACTGAAGGGGAAAATAGCTCTTAAACTATAAAATACCAGGAAGTCAAAGCTTATTCAGGATAGCTTCTTTAGAGTCATGCGTTTTATTGTTTGATCTGTTAAACCTAAGAGGCAATAGCTGGAGGGGTGAGGTGGCTCAATCTCAAGGGTGTGTGTCTCCCAGCCACTCCTTGTTTGGTTCGGACAGATTCTCCCAGGGTCCTTCTCACAGACAGTAACTCAGAGCCCAGGGTCCGGGTGCACAGGCCTTCCTGAGGGGAGGCCTCCTGCCTCTGCTCTCTCGGCGGGTCCACCGTCATGTTCCTTCCCGCTTCCCCACTGGACAGTCGAGAGGCCATGACGAGCAGCATCAGTGGGTTCCCAGGAGAAGCCTTAGTGTCTGTATCAGCGTCTTTTCCTACCGAGACGTACTCTTTACAAGTCAGCGACAAAATGGCCCATATTATGATTTTGTGGTCTCTTTGGGCCTATTTGTGCTGGTTTTCTTGTGACCATTAGTTTGTGGATAGCAGGGTAGAGAAATGATGAGCTGAGACCGCATTGTGAGAACCTTGTGTGCATGTAACCATGCAGACATATAACCTATCAAAAGGAATATGATGGGGCCAGAGGGCACTTTAACCTCCTAATATTCACAGCCCAGACGCAAAAAAGAAGTAGATGAAATTAACTTCAATAACATGTTTTAACCCAGTATGTCCAAAATACCATCTCATTGTGTGCTTGTGTGCTCAAGTCACTTTAGTCGCATCCAACTCTTTGTGACACTGTGGACTGTAGCCTGCCAGCTCCTGTTCATGGGATTCTCCAGTCAAGAATACTGGACTGGGTTGCCGTGCTCTGCGCCAGGGAATCTTCCAGACCCAGGGACTGAACCCGCATCTCCTGCATTGGTAGGCCAGTTCTTTACCACTGCTGCCACATGGGAAAGTAATTGGTTAATCAGCTATACCACAATACAAAATAAAAAGTTTAAGTTTGAGAAAAAAATAAGTAATCAATTAAAAAATATTAATGAAGATGGATGCCTAAACTTGCCTGAGCAAATTGTTATTGAGGTATTTTGCATTTTTTGATGCTAAATTTTAAAGTCAGATCTCAATTCAGACTGGCCGCATGCCTGGGAGCCCTGAATGGCCCTTGGCTCAGTGCTGGGCAGCGCTGGTCCAAATGCTGGGCAGAGGCCAGGACTCAATGAGGGCAAGTTCTCTGCTCTCCAGAACACAGGCCTGCTTGTGCTGTCTTGGTCTTGGCAAAGTGGAGCGGGAACCAGGATCCCATTCATGGCCACATACAAAGCCCCTGCTGTGTACAAATCATCTCGTGAGAATTAGAAATTAAGAAGAAATAAAAATATGGCTCTCAAGCTCCAGCAACTTCTCTTATAGTTGTGGAAGCCCAACACATATGGAATCATGAAGGATGAGGTCAGGGACTATAATGGGAAGCTCAGAACAGACATCCTGCTTGATGCGTGGGGCCCGGGCAGTCGACTTCCCAGGGCTGTCAGCTGCTTCCCTTTCCTTGGGCCTTGGAGAGAGTTGCCAGTGAGTAGGTAGAGGGGAAGGAGTGCTTTGGAATTCCAGGGCAGGCTAGGCATCTCATGTCCTTTTGTCTTTTAGTGACACACAGAACAAAGAAGAACCTCTCATTTCCCTCTGTCTTGTCACTCGAGGCTCCGGGGCTAAGTGCCTGCTGGGACACAGCCAGGGTGAAGCCCGGATCCCATGAGCACCCTGCCTGCCTATACATACTGCCCCATATGGTCTTGGCTCTAGGTTGGCTCATGGGGTGGGGGGCAGCTTTGTTACAGGCTCTTGGGCCCCCTGATAGCTCAGTTGGTAAAGAATCCACCTGCAATGCTGGAGACTCCAGTTCGATTCCTGGGTTGGGAAGATCCCATGGAAAAGGGATGGGCTACCCACTCCAGTTTTCTGGGCTGGAGAATTCCATGGACTGAATAGCACATGGGGTTGCAAAGAGTTGGACACGGCTGAGTGACTTTCACTTCACCTGGGCCCCCACATGCTACTTTTGTCACCCCAACAACTACATGGGACCAGAGCGAAGTACCCCAGCGAAGGGGTACTGGGTGGACCTGGAGAGGAACAGCTGCAGCCCCTGTTCTGACACCAGCACTGTGTCTGAGCTGGACGTGTTCTCAAGTTTCCAATGTTTTGCAGCCCCCTGTATTACTAGGATGAGCTGGTTTATTTTAGGTAAGAGGTCAGTATGAATCTGGACGTACTAGAAGTAATTTGTTTAAATCATACTAAGAAAAATGACTTTTTCCAATAGCTAAGAATAACACTGGAAATCTCACACTTGAAAGGTCTTAATCCTTTGAGAATGTGACACTTTTATTACATACTGTATCTAGGCAGTTTCAAAGAGGGTGCCTTTTCCTAAGTTAGTAATAGAGCTGAAGAATCCTAATGCTTTACCGAGCAGCATGGCTTTCCTCTGGGCTGTGGGGTTTTGTACATTTCCCCATACTCATTCCCCTTTTTCATTCCCACCTTGGTCTTTAAAGGGTTTTCCTAAATGAGCTTCACTGCAGTCCTTTATGAACAGAGAACTCTGCTACTCAGAGTGTTGATAATCCTGGCTTGACCAGGACTGAGGTTGTGGAACCCCCCCACACCAGCCTCTGCCCACTGCAGTGGGCTTTGCCTGTGAGCAGAAAGCCCTACCCAGCCACCACATGTCTGTGCCAGGCGTGCGAGGGCACTGGGATGCCCAAGAGAGTGGAGAGCACAGGGCTCCTCAGGCAGGGACTCATAGGCCTGGGGATCACAGGGCCAGGGTAGGAAGAGCAGAGCAGAGCCATCTCGTTCCTGTGAGGTTGGCTGACCCTTTGCCAAGGGCATTTTAACCAGCACACCAGCCTCAATGTTGAGGCCTGTTTAAGCTGAAATGTTGAAAGAAGTTTCCCATTAGGGCATCTGCTCCTTTCTCCTTTCTGTCTCTGCCACTGTTTGGATGGAGCTTTTCTAAGTCTCAAGGCAACTGCAGTCAGGACTTTGCTCTAAGACCTTGTAGACTGATGGCCATTTGCCTTCCCGTGGCTTGTCTACCTCTGTGCTGCAGTCCATGGCCCACCCTTGGGCCTGTGGCTCTGGGCAGTGGCCAGTGCGTGACCATAGTATTTACCCCACAGCATGCTGAATGCAGCTTAGGAGGGAAACAGGCCAGAGCTGCAAATAGGGTGACTACCCTGCAAGCTTTGAGTGGTTAATACCATAGCTACTCTAGTCAATATCTCTAGATGTTTTTCTCAAGTTTTGCTTCTTGGGAGATTTATCAGATTTGTCGAGATTCTACCAATGAATGTAGAACCTTATCTTACTATTCAGTTTGGAGATACGTGTTGAAAGTCTCTATGTGGAGGGACTGTGCTAGGCATGGCAAGGGGTGCCCAGGTGTGTCAGATGGTGCTGTCTCAGGATCTCTGGCTCCAAGAGACATGTCCTGGCCCCTACTTCCTCACACACTTGGTGTTGGCTTGGCGTGCTACAGGTGTTGTACCTGGGCTGGTGGGAGGGATGGGTAGATATTTCTTCTTGGGTAGGACTACTTCTTAATCTAGGCAGGGAAGTCTGTGCCCTGATGTGTGTAGAAGAGACCTTGATCTGCAGCATTTCCTCTGAGGACTGTGTGTGTGTGTGTGTGTGTGTGTGTGTGTGTGTGTTGTAAAAGAGAGCTTGGGTGAGAACCACACCCACATTCACGTCGCTTCCCTTCTTGGTTTAGACTTCGGGAAGATGCATCAGCTCTCAAGTCTAGCTGGGATGCCCAGATTGCTCAGCTATCTAAGGAGATGATCTCCAAAGACCTTCAGGTTCAGTCACTGCAGGAAGAGGAGATGAAGCTGAAGGCACAGCTGACCAGATGCCAGCAGGATATTGGAAGGTGTGTGTGATGGAGGAAGGGGGCGAAGATGGGGGCGGCAGGGCGGGTGGTCAGAGGCGGTCTTTCCCACAGAGCACAGTTCCCAGTCTGCACCAGGGCTGTAAAAGGGTGTGTGCTATTTCGTCCCGTGTCAGGAATCATCTCTGAGTTCTGATTTGTTCTAATGTCTTGGTGTCTTTTCCTATCAGCCAGAATAAAGACTTGAGTAAAGGTAGTATTCTCTCTCCTAAGGAATCATTGAACTATAATAAATGTACCCATTTTAACTGTACAGTTGATGAATCTTGACAAATATACACTTAAGTATGTGGTACAACCACCAGTGCCATCATCATGTAAAACCCTTCCATCGCCCAAAGTCCCCTCCCTCCCTGGCACCCTGTGGACTGCTCTCTGCCACTGTGGGCTTCTCCTGTTCTGGAATTTCATCTGCATAGAATCCTACAGTTTATACTCTTTTGTGTCTGGTTTCTTTGGATATTTATTTGAATTTTCAGATTTTCTATTTTGTGCACGTGTCACTTGGTAATTTGTGTCTTTCAGTGAGTTTGTTCGTTTCATCTAATTGTTGACTTTACTGACATGAAATTGTTTATAGTATTTCTTTACTGTCTCTCTAATATGTGTAAAGTCTGTAACAAGGTCCTCTCCCCTTCTTGATACTGATGATACGTATTTTCTCTTTTCTTCTCATCAGTCTAGCTAGAGATTTATCCATTTTACAGATCTTTCCAAACAGCCAGCATTTGGTTTCTTTGACTTTTTTCAATGGTTTTTCTGTTTTCAATTTCAATATCTATTCTTATCCTTATTATTGTCTGTCTTCTGTTTTCTTTGCTTTAATCTAATGTTCTTTTGCTAGCTTCTGAGACTTTCCCCACAAGGCCTCATCTGCTGGAAAGACTGGTGAGGGTTTTTTTTGCAGGGGGTTGGTATTTTTATTTATTTATTTGGCTACACCGGTTCCTAGATGCAGCGTGCAGGATCTTCAGTTGCGGCATGTGGGATCTAGTTCCCTGAGCAGGGATCAAACCCAGGCACCCTGCCTTGGGAGCACGGAGTCTTAGCCACATGAACCATTAAGGAAGTCCCAAGGCTGGTGAAGTTTTTATTTCACACATTTTACTTTTCATTAATCTCCTCACTGTGTGTGTGGTTGCTTTTAATCTCTGAACATATTTACAGGAGCTGCTTTACGTATTTTCCTGCCATCTCTGTTGAGAGTCTGTTTCTGTGGCACAGAGGCCAGTATCCTGCTTCCTTGTACATGTCACAGCTGTCCATGGCTGTCAGATATGTGGCCACTGTGTCAGCAGGCCTCTAGGTTGGTCATCTTCCTTTCACAGGCCCCTGCTGCTCAGCTGTAGGTAGTTGGTTAATTATAGTCCCGCTGAGCAGCTCAGAGAAGGCAATGGCACCCCACTCCAGTACTCTTGCTTGGAAAACCCCATGGATGGAGGAGCCTGGTAGGCTGCAGTCCATGGGTTCACTAAGAGTTGGACACGACTGAAGTGACTTAGCAGCAGCAGCAGCAGCAGCGGCAGAGCAGCTTGATTGTTTAAGGGTTGCTTTAAATCTTTGTTATAGTGGCTCTAGGGTCTCTTTGTGACTCAGTGGTAGAGAATCCACCTGCCAATGCAGGAGACATGGAGATCTGGTCCCTCCAGTCAGATCCTTGGACGAGGAAATGGCAGCCCACTCCAGGATTCTTGCCTGGAGAATACCATAATCCCATGGACAGAGGAGCCTGGCAGGCTGCTGTCCACGGGGCCACAACGAGTCAGGCATGACTGAGCACCACATGCACATAAGATCTCTCCACGAGGGCCAGTCTAGCCCTGTTGCCACATGCACCCCAGGGTCTCCACTGGGCGCCCTGGACATCCTCTGATGATTCCTAAGGACACTGTGCTGACTGGCAGAGCCTACCAGTTCCTCCTACTTGCGTGGTTCTTTCCTTCTTCCATTCTGATCTCTCCCAACCCCCAGTAGATGGACACTGAGTTATGTTTGACCTTTCAGCTTATTGTTGACCCTCCAGCTCTGTGTGCTCTGCTAGGAACCCTCCTGCACTTCTCTAGTGCGGCTGTTTTCTTGTTTGTCTGAGTTTGCTGGCTTTCTTCCTGTCTCTTACTGAGTTTGACCTCATCTCCTATGGTGCTGAGTTTCTCAGGACTGGGGGGCCTGGCCGCCTGCTCCCCTCTGAACCTGGGCCTGTGTGAAGGTGTCGGCTGAGCCCGTGACCATGGCTGGCCAGGGGGCCCAGGAGGGACGCCTCCCATCTCAGCTACATCACAGCCTGAAGGAACCTCAGGACAATGTTAGTGTTGACACTTTTTACCCCCACAGGTACAAACAGCAGCTGTCTCTAGCGGTAGAGAGGGAGCGGAGCCTGGAGCGTGACAAGGTGCAGCTAGAGCTGGACTGGCAGCGCCGCTGCGAAGGCGTCGAGCGGGAGCAGTACCAGCAGGCCGAGGACTTGATTCAGGGCCTGACCACTGCCAGAGACCAGGTCTGCACTCCCCTGGGCTGTCTGACTTCTTTCTGCAGAAGGAAGGGCTGGGAGTGTCCGCTGCAGCATGGAGCCGGCTTGGGCCCTCACCAAGTTATCCTTTGTACTTGAAAGCACTTGGCCTCACTGAGCAGTTTGGTTTATAACAGCAGGACTCGCAGTGATGAGTCCCTGCCCGCAGCCTTTCTCTAATGGCCAGGCAGCTGCCTGTGGGGCTGGATGCATAGGTGGCCCCAGCATTTGCTGTGCTCCTCTGGCTCCGATGGCCACATATTTCCTGGGGTTCCTCACCCTCGTGTCTGCTCTCTGCTTCCCAGCAGGGTAGGGAGCTGGTCTGGACCTTGAAAGTGGCACTGCTCCCTTCTGATCCTCCCAAGATGAACTGAGCCTGTGTTTTCCCCAGGTTGTTGCCAAGCTCCAGGAGACGGAGCGGCGACTGTGTGACCGAGAGGTGGTGCTGAAGGCTGTGACCCGAGAGAGAGACCAGGCCCTGCAGGCTCTGCGGACACGTGGGCTGCTCCCTGAGGAGGAGGCTCAGGTGAGGGGCCGCCCTCCTCCTGAGTCTCCCTTGCAGCTCTTCCTCCCTGGCCCCTTGGAGATATCTGTTCCCCTGGCCAGAGGGAAAACACGTCAAATAGAATCAGCACTGTTGAGGTAGATGTTTTCAGCCATGTTTCTTTTAAGATGACTGTTCACACAAGGTGAGACCAAGGCTCAACCAGCTAATGGGAATCTGCACTCAGTCTTCTTTGTGTCTTTAGTATCTGAAATATCACAAAACCTCAAATTCAGATATTGTACCATGGCAGACGGTAACACAGAGAACCAAAAGGTTAGGGCTTTATCCCAAAACACACTTCTTCACATGTGGTGACTGAGCCATTCGATATGTGACGATGGCCGTTCCTCTCAAAAGGCACAGACTCCCGTGCTGCTGTGTGCCAGCCAGAGCCTGACACTGACTACGGGACGACCCCAGGTTGAATGGTGGCCCCGAAAGACGTATTCTTGTCCCGGTACCTCAGGATGCAACCTTCCTTGGAAATAGGGTCTTTATGGATGTGATTAGTTAAGATGGATGATTAATTAAGGTCACATGAGCACATCCCAGCAGGACATACTAGGCCTGATGCCCTAGGGGTCAAGCTCCAGAAGGTGTGTCTGTTAACAGACCTCTGGGAAGATTCACATTCAGCCAGTGGTCAGGCTTGGGAGCACTGGTGTTCCCAGGAGGAGAGGAGGGGCCAACCCAGTCTCCAGGGTCACCTATGGTCCTGGGGACTCATCGCTGGTGGTTTTTGCATGGGTGCCTTCTCTAGGGCATAGAGAGAAAACAAATGCCTCTTTTTTGTTGTTTTTATTAATGAGCCTCCCTACGCAAATTTTTCTTTTTGTATTTTACTGCCAGGCTGGCAATTACAAGAAGACATTTGTCTCCAAGCACCAGCTCAGCTGGTCAGGGAGGCCTGTCAGTGGCTTGTTGCCTTGTTAAGTGAACAGGAACCTTAGAAGTGGCCGGGGGGGGGGTCAGAAACAAGTGCTGCGTGCAGAGTGGGGGGGTGTGCACCTCTGTTCTGTACAGGGGGCCCTGGAGGCAAGATGAGGGGGCGTGGCAGAGCAGCACCTCAGACACCAGTGAAGGTGAGCTGGCCTGGTGGTCTTAACACAGAGATGTGGCTTCCTTACCAAGCAGGGACCCAGGGTGGTGGAGGATGCTGTGCAAGTTTCGGTTGACCCAGAGGAATGAAGTCTTGAATCCTCCAGATAATAGCAAAACACCTGTGTTCCCCCTTCAGGGCCTTGATACTGTGACCAGGTTAAAGATGTGACCACCTGGTAAAGCAGCAGATGTCGGCTGGCAGGCGGCAGTTGGTGCTGAGTTCTATAGAGGTGGGCCCTTGGCAAACTAAGTAGGGGCAGCAGGGGATCTGTCACGCTCTGAAGCCGAGACAGAGGCTGCTCAGGGAGGAAGACGTGGTGCTTCCTGGGACGCGCTGAGCCCACCACAGATTGCACTGCACAGACAGGCAGCCTCTTGGCTGTGGCCACAGCTTCCTCTTTGCTCGGCACTAGTTTCGATGATGGCGCCTCGGCAGGGCCTGAGTGATCACCCCACAGAGACCAAGGCAGCACCGCCAGGCAGGCTGCTAGGGCAAACGCAGCCACAGCAACAGGGACAGAAGATTCACCTTGGGAGTGGGCTACACTGCAACTTTGAGGTGGATCCTGTTGTTCAGGACAAGGAAGCTAAGGCCCTAAGAGGGGTGGTCCCTTCCCCACAGGTGGCAGAGGGAGAATGTAAGCAGTGCCGGCCAGGTGCACAGCCCTGACCACTCTGCTGTCTGCCTGAGCGGGAGCAGCCTAAGGCTCTGCTGCAGAGAAGGTGGCAAATGGCCCAGTGGGCAGAGAGGGAGGTTGGATGTTTGCAGGAGAAGCAGTGGGGCCAGAGCGGTGGCTGGAAGGAGGCAGGCAGGTGCATAGCGGAGCCAGAGGTGGCTTGAAAAGCTGGGTACTAGCGGTAACAGAAGAAATAGTTTCACTTTGGAAACAAAAGTAATATATACCACTGCAGAAATTTTACAGTTTTAGTTCACTGTAGTGCTCTCTGGAATAAAGCTGGCCCAACGTTCACCCCAGCTCAACTCCATGGCCGGACCTCTCGGCATGGTATCCTAGTGGGAAGTCTTCTAGGTTTCACTGGTTCTTTTTAGAAGTTGGTAGTTTCTTTTATTTGTCCTTCTGCAGGAAGGTAATGTGCCTTTTTTCCTCTGGTGGTTTTTAAGAGATTTCCTTCATCACTGTTTTTAAGTAGTTTGACCATGATGTGCTCTTTGATGTGACTTTCTTTGTGTTTATCTTGCTTTGGGTTTGTTGAACTTCTTGGATCTGTGGACTTAGGTTTTCATCAAATTTGAAATTTTTTTGCCAACACGTTCTGAATCCTTTTCCATCCCCTCATTGATTGGGTTAGTGTATGTCTGCTTCACAGTGTTCTGTAGTCACTAGGGCTCTGCTGTTACTTGTTCTTTTGCCTTTCACCCTGTTCTTGAGTTTGGATACTTTCTGCTGCTCTGTGTTTGTGTTGACTTAACCTTTCCTCCTGTAGTATCTTATCTGCTCTTAATCCCATCCTATCCAGTGAACTTTTCCTTCAGACAATGTATTTTTCATCTCTGTAGATGCTATTTTGTTCTTTTTGATATCTTCTATTTGTTTTTTCATATTTTTCTTTAAATCCTGGAGTGTATTTATGCGAACTGCTTTAAAGTCCTTGACTGTCACTCAGCATGTTGTTTTCATGTTCCATCCATGTGGTAGTGTGTATCAGAACGGCATTCCTTTTATGGCTATATAGTATTTCATGGTGTTAACTTTTGTTTATCCATCATCTGTTGGTGGACATTTCCATTTTGGCTACTATGATTAATGCTCCAAACATGTCTGCAGGTTTCTGTGTGGATCTGTGTTTGCACTTCTCTCAGGTCTGTACCCAAGAGTGGACTTGCTGGGTCACGTAATAGCTGTGTGTTTACTTTGTTGAGGAACACAGATTGTTTTCCACAGCAGCTGCACTATGTTATACTTACATTACAAACCACCGAGTACTTTTACCTTTTTCAGTGTACAAGGGCTCCATTTTCTCCACATCCTCACCAACACTTGTTATTTGTCCATCTCTTTTGATATTTATTTATTTTATGTGGCTGCACTTGGTCTTAGTTGCACCATGTGGGATCTAGTTCCCTGACCAGGGATCGCACCCAGGCCCGCTCCATCAGGAGCACAGTCTTAGCCACCAGACCCCCAGGGAAGTCTCTCTCTCTCTCTTTTTTTTTTTAAATAACTGCCCCTCTAACGGGTGAATGATGGGTTTTTGACTAAAAAGGAAGAGTCCCCAAATCTCTCAATAAAAATTATCTTTGAAAAACAGTGGTCTTGTCTGTATGAAACATAAAAGAAAAAGCATTTTCATAGTTCTGTCAACATTACCCACTTCCAGGACAGATGAGGAGCCACAGGGACAGGGGGCCTGGAGGGTGCTGACAGACACCGACACAGCCGGCCTCAGATGCACAAGGGAATTGCTGGTTCTTGGCTCTAACCATTTTCTTTTCCTTTTATTTTTCTGTATTTTACAGAGGCCTCTAAGCTATCAAGGAGAAGAAATCAATAAAAGTTTTCCATCTAGTGAGATCCAGCAGCTAAAAGAGCAGAACACAAGTTTGCGAAATGTTATTGCACAAATGAGGAAAGAAATGGAAGCTCTAAGTGACCAAATTCTTCCTTCTGCCCGGTTAGGAGGGGAGACCTCACAAACAAACCAGCCTGACCCAAAGGCAGCAGCAGATTCTGCGGTTCCTGGTGAGCAAGGGAAAGAGGGAAGATGAGGAGTCTTCTCTACTGGGTCTGTAAATAGGCTTCACTTGGAGTCTTAAAAATGAGCATCCCCATTATAGATTATGTCAAAGTATGACAGCTGCTTTCCCTCCAAGAGAAAGGATCTTAAGTCATATTTTTTATGTACAATAAAAACTTTGTATTGGTTCGTGGAGGGAAAAAGGGAAGGATACACATGTGGCACATCTAAAAACCAGAGACAGACTTGGACCAAGGGCTAGTTGGCACTGCACTCTCCTGGAGTAGGCAGTGGGCCTGGGGGACCAGGCCTTTCCTCCGGGGAGCGTCCCGAGCCACAAAGGTGGCCCCGCCTCCTACTGTTCAGGGCAGGGACTCAGGATGGTGAGTGGAGGGGCAGCACCTTTGACAGCTGCGCTCAAGATGGGATTGTCAAGTCTGCATCAAGGATCACAAGACTGAGGGCTCCTGATCGTGGGGCCCACTCGGAGAGCATGGCAAGCTGGTCTCTGGAGGGGAGACACACAGACAGTGTGGGACAGTCTTGAGGGTTGGACAGGGGAGGGCGCGGGCGGTAGATAAAGGGTGAGTGTAAATGCCTCTGCCTGTGTGTTTACTGTGTTTTTTGGAAGGTTACGTTCTGGCCCTTGAAGCAGAAATGCAAAATCTAAAGCATAAATTTAAAACACTGGAGGAACAGCTAGATGTGTTAGATCCTTCGAAGACATCCTTGTCCTGTGCTTGCGCTCAACCCAGTGTCCTGGCCTCCACAGATACCACCGGTGAGAGTCCTCGTCTCGTGTGGTGTGCTCTGTCTAATGACTTCCCAGTAACGCAGCCCAAGGAGATGTTACAAAGGTGCCACCCCAGGAGCCCCACCTCCTCCTGCCGAGCCAGCCACTTTCCTGACTCCTCACCCTATGGCTGAATTTTCATATAAGTGGAATTACAAGTGTGTATTCTTGTCTGACTTCTTTTGAGCAGCAGTATGTTTTGGTTGATGGTCAGACTAGACTCTTCACATCATTTCCTCCCCCATTAGCAGCTTTTGAACTGTGGTGTTGGAGAAGACTCTTGAGAGTCCCTTGGACTGCAAGGAGATCCAACCAGTCCATCCTAAAGG
>NW_011494943.1:12534945-12535880 GCF_000754665.1 Bison bison bison | reverse complement strand
TGTTCATAGGAAGGACTGATGCTGAAGCTGAAACTCCAGTACTTCAGCCACCTCATGCGAAGAGTTGACTCCTTGGAAAAGACCCTGATGCTGGGAGGGATTGGGGGCAGGAAGAGAAGGGGACAACAGAGGATGAGACGGCTGGATGGCATCACTGACTCGATGGACGTGAGTTTGAGTGAACTTGGGAGTTGGTGATGGACAGGGAGGCCTGGCGTGCTGAGGTTCATGGGGTCGCAAAGCGTCAGACACGACTGAGCGACTGAAAACTGAACTAGCGGCTGAGAGAGCCATTGCTCTGGTTACTGCCAACACTGCACAGTGAGCCATCTCCTGTGCAGTACGTCCTTGTATCTTACTTACTTTATACATAATGGTTTGTACTTCTAAATTCTCTACCATTATGTCACCCCTCCCCGCTTCCCTTTCCCCACATTAAGCGTTAGTTTATTCTCTGTGTCTGTGAGTCTATTTCTTTTTTGTTATATTCACTACTTGTATTTTTTAGATTTCACACATAGACATTATACTGTGTTTATCTTTCTCTGACTTATTTCACTTAGCATAATGCCCTTCTGGTTCATCCATGTTATTGCAAATGGCCACATTTCATTCTGTGATCAAGGAGTCAAGAATATGCAATGGGGAAAAGAAAGTCTCTTCAATAAGTGGTGCTGGGAAGACTGGACAGCTAGCTTCATGTAAAATAGCAAAATTAGAACATTCTCTAACACCACATATAAAAATAAACTCAAAATGGATTAAAGACCAGAAATGTGAGGCCACAAATCATAAAACTCCTAGAAGAAAACTTATAGGCAGAACCCTCTGCATAAACCTTAGCAGTATTTTTTTGGATCCATTTCCTAAGGCAACAGAAATTCATAGTGTTTAAGACAAACTTATTCATCAGTCTGTTCCTCTATGGTTGATCC
>NW_011494943.1:12521963-12534845 GCF_000754665.1 Bison bison bison | reverse complement strand
GTTCTGGTCTCCACTTCCATTTCTCTTAACTTCCTTTTCCAACGAAAAGCCTGACTCCTTGTCCTCCGTACGTTACTTCTTCCATCCAGTTCGTGGGTGTGAGCACCCTCCCTTGCACGGACAGAGGCCTTTTCCCACATAGAGGTCCCACTCTTTGACCCAGGCCCACCCTGGCTCTGACAGCCGAGCCAGGCTGCCCTCCATCCTGATTCCCTCTCCAGCTGGGTTGCAGCTCTCAGGCAGATCAGCCCCCTCAGGGTAACTTCCAGCTGCCCATCTGATGATTTATGGGCTCGATTGTTCAGGAAGGAGAGGAAAAGGCAGGCAGGACACTCTGCCTACACAGCTGGTCATCTTGTCCCAGGTAGTGGAAGTCTTACTTTTGGCTTTTCCAGTGCTGATATCTTTTACTTTTTTTCCCTTGTATTATTTCCCCTGACTGAACTCTTTATTATGATGTTGATCATAGCTGACTTTCTTCCCGATCCCGGAGAAGAATTTTCAACACTTTACTTTTAAGTTTAATCGTTACTTTTTTGTATCAGATTAAGGAAATTTCTTCCTATTCCTATTGTAATACAAATCTGTGTTTTTTGTCATGATTCTGCCTCCACTGGGTCACTTGAACATTTTTTAGTGTTCTATTTTAATCTGGTTTTTCAGTCGGTCTCTTTAGGTACTTTTTCTAGTGTTTTCCCCAAGAATTACAGTATACTTACTTATCACGGTCAACTAATGTCAGCACTTTGCAATTTCAAGTGGAATGTGGGGATCTTAGCACCAGTCAGGCCTCAACACCCCATTTCTTTTTGCAAATACCACCTCTCTGTACATCAAGAACCACATCAGACAGGATTCTCATTTTTGCTTTCAACTGCCAAACATAATTTTAAAAACTCAGGAGTAGAGGAATGGTCCATTCTTTCCTTGAATCCTTATCCTTCCTGTGACTCTTTCTTGATTCTAGGTTCCTTCTGTCTGAAGCACTTGTTTCAGCAGATCCTTTTCAGCAAGGCTGCTGGTGACAGACTCACAAGGTTTTCCTACATCCGAGACGTCTTTGTTTCACCTTCATCCCTGAAGAGTATACTCACTGGTATAAAATTATGAGTTTAAAGTTCTTTGCTTTCAGCATTAAACCATTTTCTTCTGGGGAGAAATCACATGATTGTTTCTGATGAGAAGTCTATTGCCTTTCAATCATTTCTCTCTGCCTGCTTTCAAAGTTTGTCTTTAGTTTCAGAAATCTGATTATGATGGTCTGGGCATAGATTTCTTTGGCTTATCCTTTTGGCATTGAAACTGAACCAAATTTGAGAAGTTTCCAACCATTACTTCTTCAAGTATTTTTTTAGCTCCACACTGTCCTTCCTTTTTGGACTCCAATGCAAGAGTATTAGAACTTTTGTTTTTCTCCCCTGGGTCACTGAGGCTCTGTCTGTCTGTTTCCAATCTGTTTTCTCTATTGTTCAGATTGGAAATTTTCTGTTTTTTTCTTCAAGTTCACCAATTCGTTCTTCTGTTGAGCCCATCCAGTGAGATTTTTATTATGGTTTCGGTTCTAAAATTTATATTAAAAAAAATTTTTTTTTCATACCTTTGCTGAAACTTCCAGTATTCCATTTGTTTTGAGACTGTATTATATTGCCTGTTGGAATTGCTTTAATCTGTCTTCTTGATAGGTCTTTTATCATCCAAGGTACAATTTTCCTTGTTGTTGGTATAACGAGTGATTTTGGATTCTGTCATGGATGTTTTGAGTATTGTGTCATCCTCTATTACACACTGTTTTGTGTTTGCTCAGCATATGCTGTTGCTACTGCTGCTAAGTTGCTTCAGTCGTGTCCGACTCTGTGCGACCCCGTAGACGGCAGCCCACAAGGCTCCCCCGTCCCTGGGATTCTCCAGGCAAGAACACTGGAGTGGGTTGCCATTGCCTTCTCCAGTGCATCTAATACTGGCTTATTGTGTCCTTTCTTCTACCTTGTTTGCTTTTTTCCTCATTTTTGAAATGGACATTCAGCCCATTTATCTTTCATCCTTCTTTTCTAAAAAAAGTCTTCTGTGGCTATAAATACTTTTGAAAGGACAGCTTTAGATGCACTCCTTACGTTCTGATAAGCCATGCTTTTATGGTAATTCGGCTCAAAGTAATTTCTAATAGCCACTGTGGTTTCTTCTTTGACCTGTGGATTGTGTGGACATTCTCGTTATTCCTGGCCAAATGACTAGGAGTCAACACAGGCCAGCCTCTAACAGACACTAGCTGGTAAAGCTGGATTTTTCTTCTGCAAAGACTCCTCCTTTCTTGGCATAAAGGTTGTTCTTCACGTGCATCTCGTCTCAGTCCTTGTGGGCACCCAGCTGCACCCACTTGGCCTTAGACTGTCTTCAGCGTCCCAGTGGACCAGCAGTGACAAGTAGCCATCCTCGGAGGAGGGCAGAGAACACACCCACGCACCTCTGCCCTGGACGCCACAGATGTCCTTCTCCCCAAGGGAACAACGGGCAATTGGAAGCGCCCCCAGGACGGTAGGAATGTTATTCTGACAAAATCGCTCTTTCTGCAGGAGGAGCTGTGCCAGTCGATAGAGCGTCCATGGGACTGGCACTCAGAAGGCTTGGAGACAGAGCGCATCTCCTGAGCTTCCTGGTGGCACGACTGAGACAGAAGGTATGGCCACCCTCTGATGCTCGACTGCGTAGGTCTCCCAACTGAAGGCACTGCTGGGGTGGCAGTGAACTCCAGGAATCTGCTGTGGCCTCTTTGTGCCTCCCGTGCCCTGTGAGGACGGGGTTATTACTGGGAACAGCTGGCTCACCTGTCATGTGTCCCTGGGAGGCACACAGTGAGGACGGGGTAGACGACAGAGGGGAGTCCAGGGCGGGGGGACAGTGCTGGCCGTTGACACCCACCCAGGGTGTGCTGGGCGAGTCCAGGGACCCACGTCAAGCCCAGGCACCGAGCTGTGGCAAGAGCGTGTGCTCGTCACCACTGTCTGTGACTCCAGATGCTTCACCCGGTGCCCCCCTTGCAGCCCGGCCTTCTGGGGGACAGGTTGTAACCAGGCGCTGGGCTGACCCACTCGTCCCTGTGGAGGTGGGACAACTGGACAACTCCAGCGCGGCGCCACCCTGGCACCTGGGGCTGGTGACCCAGCCTGTGCTTTATTGCTGTCATCTCGTGATAACTCTTTTGATACCTCTTTTATTTAGTGTTTTTTTAAATTCTGGTAAAATATACATAACAAAATTTGGCATTTTTGTGTGTACAATTCAGTAACGTTAAGTATATTCACAGTATTGTGTACCCATCACCAGGGTCTATTCCGAATAGGACATTTTTATCATTTGAACAGAAACTCTGTCCCCATTGAACACTAACTCCCTGTTTCCTGCCCCCAGCCCCTGGTAAACTCTACTCTTCTGGTCTCTGTGAAGCCGGCTCCTCTGGGAGCCTCCTATGAGTGACATCACTCAGTATTTGTTCTTCTGTGACTGGCTGCTTTCACTCAGCATAACGTCCTCAGGGTTCATCCGTATTGTAGCAGGGGTCGGAACTTCCTCTTAAGAACCCCACATTCAGTGTACCCGCTCATCTGCCGGACACTTGGGTCGCTTCTGCCATTTGGCTGCTGTCAGTGTGGTGGACTCCTGTCTGTCCAAGCGCGTGGTTCAGTTCTTCCAGGTAGATGTAAAGGAGTGGAATCCCTGGTCTCAGGGTAATTCTACATTTAACTTTTGGAGAACCACTAAACATTTCCACAGTGGCTGAGCACTTTCCACTCCCAGAAGGTGCACGAGGGCCCCCGTGTCTCACGTCCTCACCAGCAGCAACTGCTTTCTGTCTTTTTGACTCTAGCCGTCCTAGCAGGTTTGAGGTGGATCTCACTGTGGCCCATTTGCATTTTCTTGATAAAAGAAATGGGGTGGCAAAGAGTCGGACATGACCGAACAACTGAACTGAACTGATAAAAAATGACGTTGAGTATGTTTTCGTGTGCTTATCAGCCATTTGTATGTCTTTTTTGAAGACATGTCCATGAGTATCCTCTGCCCATTTTTAATTGGGCTGTCTGTCGTCTCATTGTTGAATTATCAGAGTTCTTTGTATTTTCTGGGTTCAAGTCTCTGGTCAGATACGTGATTTGCAGACTTTTCCTGCCATTCCCTGCCTTATCTTTCCGTGGTCTTGATGATGTCCCTGGGAGCACAGCTCTTACTGCTGGTGTTGGCGGTGTCACACCTCCGTGTTGCCTTGTGGTATTTCTTTCCCATGGGGCCATTTTCCCGTGTCCTTTCAAGTCCATAAGTATGTAGGTTACACCATCCTACAGACTCTGCATCTTCTGTGGAACAGAACTCCTAGCTAGTGACAGACATTGCTCAGAGTTTTCTGTCTTCTGTGGGGAGCAGGCAGTGCCTGGAAATCAGATGCCTTATCTTGACTGAAGAGCAGTTGTGCTGTTGCAGTGGGGATGAACTTGACTGCTTTTCTCTTTCTGGGGTTGCAGACCTGTGTCACATATGAGGGCAGGGGTCCTTCAGATCTGTGCCCTTTCCCAGTTCTGCCCCACCATGAGGATTTCACACACCCCACAAGCTACAAACAGGAAATAAATATGTAAATAAGAACTTTTAATTTTGTCTTGGTAATCACAGATTATTTGATTATCCTGAGGGAAAAAGTCTACCCTAAAAGGTGTTTTCTATTTGTTTTTACTTAACAATGTTTGTTTATCAGATGATCACCTTTTTTGGTGTATGTGACAAAGAATAAAATATTCATTACAAACTCGTTATAGAAATCCCTGGAACAGGAAAGTGTTAGTCACTCAGTCACGTCCGACTCTTTGTGATCCCATGAACTGTGACCTGCCAGGCTCCTCTTTCCATGGAATTCTCCAGACAAAAATACTGGAGTGGGTTACTGTTCCCTTTTCCAGGGGATCTTCCTGACTCAGGGATTAAACCCAGGTCTCCTGCATTAAGGCAGACTCTTTACCAGCTGAGCCACCAGGTGGAAGCATGGTGGAAGCCTCCGGAATAGGAAGATGGTATCTTATCTTCCTGAGAGTAAAATGGGAAAGTTGAGGGTGTAGAGAAGTGTGTCTTTCTTTTTGCCTGTCTTTCCCTCTTTATGCCGGGAGTGCAGACATCCAGAGAGGCAGCTGAAGGACAGGGTGGCCCCAGAGCTCTGGCCTGGACTCTGCTCACGTACCTCCCAGCCACCCCGCAGCTAACCCAGGCTGCTCATGCAGAAGTGCAGTGGCTTGGTTGTGGGGGTGCTGTCTTATGGAGGTTGGAATTAAGCCAGAGAGGGGAGGCTGACTGGCATGTGTCCTTCTGATCTTTCTGGACTTTCTGCCACCTAGTACCTCCCTTCTCTTGCTTCCCAGTCCTCCCTGCTGATCTGTTCCAGACCCCCTCCCAGAGCCTGCCTCCTTCCTAACATTGCCTCTAAAATGGCCTCCCAGGTGCTGCAGGAAGCCCTGGACGTGGACACCATCCAGCGAGAGCTTCCCCACGAGCTGGACCAGGTGCACCTGGAGGCTCTGCAGCTGCAGAAGCAGGTGGCCGAGCTGGAGAAGCATCTCGGGTCAGCTCGGAAGGAAAGTGGGGGCACTGCCAGCAGGCAGCAACCAAAGGCCTCAGATACTGCAGCTGTTGGAGGAGAGGTGGGTGCCCTCTGGTGCTCTGCATCCTGTGCCGGGACTTGTCTGGGGTGCAGTCTTGGCCAGTGGGGAGCCTCCCCTCCCTCCCTCTTCTTCCCTGGCTGGGCTGGCTTTGTCTGGGCTGTTCTCTGCAGACGCCGTAAAGGGCTGCCACCCCACCCTTGTCGTGCAGGTCGCTGAGATCCCTCATTTAAAACTATAGGGAGCCTGCACACATGAAGGGGGCCATTCCGTGTCCTCTAGAACAGGAGGCCTTGACCATGTGCTTCAAGGGCCTGGGAAGCCCTGAAATGGATGTAACAAGGTGACTTTTCCTTCCAGAGGACTCCCAGGGGTGGACCCTGTGGGTCTCATGAGCTTCTCAGTGTGTGAGATCCTGCCTGGAGCACTGGCCACCAGGCCACCTAGTGTCCTGGTCCTGGTCAGGCCCTTGGCACCCAGTCCCCTCAAGTTCCATGGTTGGGTTTAGGCCAAGGTCCCAGGCCAGGGCATGAGTGCTACCGCAGCACGTTTTCCCTACGTACGTACCAAACAGGCTACTTTCCCGCTTCCTGAATGCCGTTATAGAAATGCTGCAAAGAATGGCTTTTGTCACAGGACATCATGTGACACACCTCCTGAGACCTGTCAGTTACCTGCAACCACAGATGGTGACCTGCAGTTACCTGTAATTATGTGTAATTACCTGTAATTGCTGCGGTGACCTGCAGTTACCTGTGTTACCTATGTTTGCAGATGGTGATAGTGATAAGCTGAAGGTTTTAGGGACAATAAGATGACGTCTGGAAGGTGCTGAGAGTCCTTGGGCAGAAACAGCATTGACTGTATTCCCTACCGACCTCACTCCCTGCTGAGTGGCTCTCATCCCACAGACCAAGCTATGAGAGTGACTTAGGGACACAGGAGGGACCTGACTCCAGGACCCACTATCAGGGGCTGTGAAGGGCCTCGAAGGGAGAATACACAGCCCAGGACGCTGTCTGGCCCAGTGAACATGAGGGGGGCCACTGTGCCTTGGCGGAGGCAAACATGTGAGGAGTTTCTTTAGGGGCTGGTGAGGGGGAGGCTGAGGGAGTCTGAGCTGTGGGGACACTGGAAGTGTAAAGTGAACCCTCTGTGCCATCGGTAGGTGGATGCTGTCCCCAGGAGCCTCAGACATCTCCACAGTCCTGTATCTCAGGAGTCAAGTCCAGAAGCTCCAGGCCCGGCTGGGCAGCAGTTGCCAGCGGTGATGTGTCTGCTCTCCTGCCATGGCCACAGTTGCTCCGGGTGCTGCCAGGGGCTTGCTGCAGCCCCAGTGGCCCTCATAGCTCCCTTGTTAGCAGCCCTCACATAACTCACTAACCCCACCTGTTTTGAGTGAAAGAGGAAGAAACTCTGCAAATGAGTGGAAATTAAAGTTGAGGTACTTATCCCTTGGCAGACAGCCTGGGATCTGAAGCAACTTGAGGCCCACGGCTGTTCTCCCAGGGTGGGTGTTGAGTGAGCTCTCTGGGTCTTGTAGTTTCTGCACAGCTATCAGGGTCCCACCTCCTTCCAGGTCTAGGTGTCCCATGACCTTGGTGAGGTCACTCCTAGGGTGAAAAATTGGAGGCATAGGAAACCCTTGGCCCAGACCAGGCCCACCCAATCCAGGCTCCACTTGTAATTGCCCAGCTGTGTGTTGGGTGCCCAGAGAAGAGGTTGTGGGCATCAGGCTTCCCAGACTGGGGGAAACGGTGGTGGAGAGGGCTGAGGTACCTCTGGGGCACAAATTGGGGTTGGAGTCACCAGGTTAAACTCGTGAGTTACTTTGAAGAGAGGGGTGTTCACACATCCTGGCTCCATCCACTGGGAGCCAAGGAACAGTGGCTCCCCAGGGTGGGTGAGCACATAGCCAGTACCTAGATCGCATTCCTGAACTTGATGCTCTGCAGAGAAGAACCAGGGTAAGAGGCCGATTCCACCGCCACAGAGACATGACAAGGAGGCAGGAGCCCCATAAAGGGCTCCCACTGACCAGATCCAGACTAGTCACTCATGAAGTCACTGTTATAATTTGTCTACCAAAATTTGCATTCATGCTGATGCACATAAGCTGACAAGGAAAGGAAGGAGAGAGGGAAACTCTTTCTTACTTAGAACATCAGCCAAGGATGTGAAAGGAATGATACCATGGGAATGTCGTCAATGGATGCTGAAATTCTGGACAAGCTGTTTATAAGGAATCTCCCTACAAGTTCTTCAGTAACTTTCCAGTGCAGCAGCCTGTGGACACCACTTCCAAGGGATCAGCTAGCTTCCTTTGCCAACATTGGGACAGAGGGACATCGTGAGCCAATGGACAGGAGAGGGATAGCCTCACTCCTGACTCCCAAGTATGAGATTTTGGACAGATCCTGAGCGAGGGACACTAAACATGCAGACTGTCCTGTTGAGAGCATTCTGAGGACTGAGGCGCCTGGGACATGGAAGACGTGTGAGATTGTGGACCCCAGGCAGGAGAAATAGGCCATAAAGGATGTCCTCTGGGCAGCTGATGGAGGTGCCTGTGGACTGTGCGTTAGGTCATAATGCCATGGCCCTGTGAAACTTCTGCCGTGTTCCTGTAGAGGAGGACCAAGCCTAGAAAAAGGATGGCCTAGCCGCTCCCCTACCCCCTCAACCTTTGCACCCCTAGAGGCTGTGCAGCTTTCAAGATGGGTTGGGTCAGCCATCTGGGCAGCTTTCTTAACTGATTACTAAGAGAATGTCCCTATTTTTAGAAAGTACAAACTGAAGTATCGGGGCAGAAAGGGGTGCAATGTCTCCAACTCACCCTCAGGTGGTTCAGAGAGAGATGTTTGTGGAGAGGGGAGGAAGCACCAGCAGTGAGAGGGGCGTGGGGCCTCAGGCCACCCCTGCAGCTTCTCCGTGGGGATGAGATTCTGCCACATCAAGTCCAGACCCCCAGCCCGGAAGGGACCTGCAGACCGTGGAGCACCCCTCAGGCTGCATGGTCACACTTGGGAACACTGGGTGTTTCTCTGCTCACCCAGGCCCCTCCCTCCCGCGGGCCCCTCTGCAAAGAGCCCAAGACGCCTACTGTACTTCTCCCGGCTTCGACCGCCAGGGGACAGTGCTGGCTGCCGGCGCTGCTCTCCCTCCCACTGGAGCCCGCACTGCTTCTCCCTGGTCCTCAGCCTCCCCACAGGGCTTCTCACGGGGTGGGGGCGGGGGGTGGGGGGAGCCCAGGCACTCCCTTCCCTGGGGAACAGAGTCATTAGGACGCCTCAAGCTTCCCCTCTGCTGCGTGGATTCTGGCCAAGATGCTGGGACTGGCACCCGAGCAAGGTGGGGGCAGGGGGATGTGGCCGTCACAGAGTGGGACCTTGGCCCCTGAATGTAGCAGTGCAGAAGCTCCTAGGTGTTTCAGGTCATTATTAGCATTGTGTCACTGTGGGCTGAGGCTGTAGAGTCATCAAAATAAGCTTCATCTTACCAGGAACTGAGCTTAAGAGCGGGGGGCCCAGCTGCAGTCCCCCACTCATCGCGTGCGATCATGGTATGAAAGAACACGGACCGTTTAAGATCAGGACTCCCCAGCCCTGAGAGCTGCCACTCCCTGGGCAGCGTTGGTTCCTTGGCCCAGGCCAGGGGCCATCTGCTGGGCGGGGGGATGGGGGTGGGGTGGAGTGGTGGTGCAGGGGTGCTGCTTTTGAAGAGATTTTTAGATTTCTAAGTGTCCTGAGGTTTGGAAAGGCTCTGTTTTCAGGATTTTACTTCAGATAACACAAGATAATCCTACAGCATATCCCTGTAGAGAGGGACCAAGCCTGGAGAATTGACTGGGCTGGTCCCCCAACCCCAGGGCTGCACCCCTGGAGGCTGTGCGACTTTCCAAAGGGGTCGTCATGTCAGCCGCCTGGGGCCTGTGCAGCCCCACGTGCGAATTCCCACTCCAGGTCTCCCACCAGTCCTGGTCCTGTGCCCTTGAGAGACCCTGAGCCAAGGCCTTTCTCTGATGTTCCCTTTGCCATCTCACCTCCATATGCCCCCTTCACGCCACATGCCAGGCATGTGCTGGAGGCACTGCTGTGCGGTCAGCGTGGCTCCAAGGCCATAGGAGGGCACAGGTGTATGCCAGCCCTGAAAAGACACACCAGGAAACTGGGCCAGGACAGGGTGTGCTCCTGTTCCAGGGACACAGAGCAGGTTCCTCGTTCTGGCGCCAGTTCGCTTGGCTGGGTCAGCAGCGCGCTTTTCATAGGTGTCAGCCATAGCCATGCCTAAGTAGGCCACCTGCTTCCCTCGGGGCCTTGGACACCACTGGCTCTTCCTGGGCCCCTGCCCAGCACAAAGGCAGCCACACACATTCTCCTTTTTCCCTTTCTCTTTTCCCCACACCCCACCCCGTTCCAAAAACCCCTCTAGGTAGGACACCATGTGTGTGTAAGAGCCACACGGTTGGACCATGGGATAGCGGGAAATGGGACAGCTGGGTCAGTGGTAGAGTGAAGGGCCGCATGGTACCGCCCGGGCAAGGGGGCTCAGAGCCTGGGTGTTTTTCCCGGGACTACCTCCTGGCCCACAAGCTGAGACCCCAAGCAGCCACTGCTCCTGCCTTTGGCCTCCTTTGATTTCTGCACTCTCGTCAGGGTCAGGATGGTGGGAAACCTGGGCCAGCCTGTGATGGTTGAGGGAAGTCTGAAGGACAGGTGGAGTAAGTGTCTGAGTTAGGAGTCTGGACAGATGAAGTCAGAGAGGAGGCAGGGGAAGCAACGTGCTGAGCGAGTGAGGGCAGAGGGGGCACTGGAGAGGGGCCCAGCCGCGCAAATGTCCAGGGCTGGAGAAAGAGTAACCGAGGCTGGGTTCCCATCAGGGCCTCACTTCGGGTCTCCGCCGGCCCCCTTCCATACCAGACAGACAGCAGGCACCCAGCCTATGACAGAGGGGCCAGCAGAGGAGGTGGTGATCACACGTGTAGCCCTCATGGGTCCTGGGCCTGGGCTGCTTCCTCATTGTCTTCACTGGAAAGACACAAAAGCGTTGGTGGTGAGGGGGTGGGGGAGCCACAGAGTAAGCAAGGGCAGGCAAGCCTTGGCCTAGGAGCTTTGACGACCTTCATCACATACTTCTCTCCCCCCGCCCCCCCACAATGAGAGTGAAGGCTGCTGTGGATGAGTCATATTGCAGGGACGCCCGTTTGTCTGTTAGGCTGGAGGGACGTCACCCAGTGGTGTGGCTTCTGGGACAGTTGGTCAGGCAGTGTCCCGCCGTCCGCACCCCAACTCCCACTTCCTCCTCCCCGCCCCACAACCCCAGGCTCATCTGATGGTCTCTGCCATGTGGGTTTGTTCACAGGTTCCTGCAGACGGGGGACCCGCGGGGACAGAGGACCATGGGACGCAGCCCCTGCAGGTCCTGTCTGTGCCCCGACTCCAGAGGAAGCTCAAGGAGGCTGCCAGGAAGATCCTGCGGCTGCGCCTGGAGAAGGAGCAGCTCCTGGAGCTGGGAAACCGGCTGCGAGCGGAGCTGGGGCACCTTACCGGTGGGTCATTCCCCCCCACTCCGCCCCTGCTCTGGGGATGGAGGTGCAGGGTGCAGGGCAGGGCTGGCCCGAGGAGGGCTGGGCGGAGTGGGGAGGCCCAGCCCAGGCTGGGGGTGGGGACAGAAGGAAGGACAGACAGGACTCTGCTTGATCTCTGCCGTGGGAGTCCTGTGAACCCACCCTTCTGGCAGCATTTTGTGAGAAAAATGCCACAGGTTAGCGAAGCAGCTGGCATTTCTATGCGGCTTTGTGGTGGCAGCAAAGGCTGCCGTGTTCCCAGGCCAGCCACAGCCTTAGCCTCCTCAGGATAAAGGCGGCAGTGTGTGCGGTGTGGCCAAAGCCTGGACCGTGGGCTGCAGATGCCCAGGCTGCCCGTCATGGTGCTGGTTCCTGAGAAAGGGACCCATGGACTGGGCCTGAGGTCCCACGATTAACCCACTAGAGCTACTAGACATTGAGCCTCTCCCAGTGTCTCAGCGCACCAGCCTCCCTGCTTTTAAACCCCTTGGTTTTCCTGCAGCCAAGGCGCCGGCCCCTTTCTCGCAGCCTCCCCCTCACCTTCTGTGGCTCCTGCCTCTGTCCTTTTCCAGCTACAGCTTTGAGTAACTGTGATGATCTCCAAATCTCCGGTCTTTGGGATTTCACCTTGTGGATATGAAACTAAGCCACCCCTCTCTCCATGACAGCTCACCTACTTTAGGAGCAAGGTCTCTGACTTGCATTTCCTGTTGGAGGCAGAGTGCTCCAGTGTGGCTGTAAAGAGCTCAGAGCAACAGGGTATCCACAAAATGCTTCTCTCGGCTAACGAGAGCCCCGGCTTCCCTCCCAGGTCCTTCTCACCCCCAACCACTGCAGTGTCCAGAAAGCACTTCCCACTGAAGGGGAGGAGATGGGACAGAACATCCACCCTGGTCTCTCCCCAGCACATACCTGCATGAACGAGAATAGTTGTTTTGAATACATTAATATTTAGCCTTAATATGTTGACTCCTGAAATTACCAAGCGATTGAAAGTGGGACTCGAGAGCACAAAGGGGACTGCGGAACTGAGGGGAGAGGGTGTGGAAGACCCTGGAAAATCTAAGGAGGAACAGACAAGTCACTTGTGTTTTCAGCAGACATCTTTTTGAGTGGCTGCTATGTGCCAGGCGCCCGAGACACAGAGGTCAACCAAACCATCCGTGTAAAATGATCCCCAGTTGTACTTGGAGACCACTGTACACATCCACCTTTTGTGTGCATGGGACCTGGGCGAGACTTTGCTCAGAGGCTTTGTCCTTCTAAGAACCCACCCCTGAAAGAAGAAGGGTGAGCAGCGCTCAGTGTATTTCTAGATGTCATCAGTGTGCGAGCAGCAACCGAGGGCGTCTTTCACGGGAGCTGGCTCCTTCCCTTGGGACCCGTTTGACAAAGCCCTCCTTTCGTTCAGTCCTCCTTCTGTTCCACAAGTTGAAGGGGAAGGTTTGGCTTTGCTTGTTCCTTAGGGGTACTTCTGGGCCATCTTCTGCCAAGTTCACTAAAAACCCTATTTTTACTTTTAAGCGTCATGTCGTGTATGTGCTTCTCGCCCCACATTCCTGTCATTTCATGGCCTTCATTCACTTACGGCTCCATTTCTTAATTCCACTGCATTCCTTCCCACATCTGAACCTTGCTTCTCCTTCACCTTGGCCTCTGTGCCAAGCCCTGCCACTGCTC
>NW_011494943.1:12497684-12521863 GCF_000754665.1 Bison bison bison | reverse complement strand
CTCCCCCTGGCCCTCGGTCCCACCCCCTGCCACTGCTCAGTTGCCCTCTCAGCCCCCGAGGCTTCCAGAGGGAGGCACAGCCATGCCTCCCTCCCCCTCCGACCTAACCTGTCTTTCTCCTCATGGTGAATTCCTAGCCTAATCAGCTGGCCTCACAGCCATCAAGTATGTGAGTGAGTGATCCACCTACCTCTCTATCCAGCATCCACTCACTGACACACACACACATCTCTCAACCCATCTACCCTGCATCCATCCATCCGGCCATCCATCCAACAAAGGAGCAGATCCTCCATTGCCGGGCCTGCCTTCCTGTGCCTCCCAGTGTCAGAGAAAGCTACACGTTCCTCGTGGCCAAGTTTGCAGCCTTCTGTGAAACTTAGAGAGACCTCAGCAGTAGAGCCTTCCATGCCTGGTGTTTTCATTAGTGGTAGACTTTTCGTAATATCTTCTGTTTTTCTTCTCTGGTGATCTGTCTGTATGGATTTTCTGCCTCTTCTTGGATCAATTCTGGACATGTGCATTTTGCTGGAAATCTCTCCAAAGTCCCTAGTCTTCCAAGTACTACCATAGAGCAGTACATAGTGGCCTGTAACTGTTTTCGTCTGCATCTCTGGTTATCGCTCTTTCATTTCCTAAGACTTCAGTATGTGCAGGGATGTGGGATTCTGCTCCACCTGCCCTTTCCCCCATTGGCCATGCACACACTGGCTCAGTTCACCTTTGTATGAGGAAGTCTTCCCTAAATAATGGTTAAAAAAAAAAGTCTAAAACCACCTAGAGGTGGGAAAGGCAAAAATCAACAGAGTTGATGTCGTCACATCCTAAAACATCTGTAAGGAAAAGACATCGTACACAAAGATAAAAGACAAATAACAGATGGGAGAAGTATTTGCAGCATACCTGACAGATGAAAAAGAACCAGCACCCAACATGGGCATTCACTGATGGCAGGCGGAGTGCCGGATGGGGCGTCCAGGAGAAATCCCCAGATGTGACAAGGGTATGGGTGCCACTTGCCTCTGCAGGAGTCTGAAGAGGGCAAGTAAGTCAGCGTTGAGTTCACGCCCAGACTAAAAAGTCCCATCTCAGGAGCTGTCGTTGGTGAAGCCTCTCTAAGGGCAGTTTGCCTGCATCTCACAACTTTTTAAATTAGCATACCCTTTGAATACGCAAATCTTCCCCTAGAGATCTTTTAAAAACATTTTCTCACAAATCTGAAAAAGATGCGAATGCAAGGATGTTTGGCAGTGTTTTTTGTTACAGTAAGAAAGCAATTAGGAAGGTCTAGGGGTCCATCTTTGGGACATTGAAATCGGACCGTGGATGCTACTTTAACCCTCAAGGGCATGTGGGGTGGACTTCCCTGCTGGGTCCATCCCCCTGCCGATATGGGGGGCATGGATTCAATCCCTGGTCCGGGAAGACTTCACATGCCACGAGGCATCTAAGCCCCTGCCACACAACTCTTGAACCCACACTCTGGAGCCCATGAACTGCAACTTCTGAGCCCATACACCGTAACTGCTGAAGCCCGTGCATCCTAGAGCCTGTGTGCGCAGCAAGAGAACCACTGCAGTAAGCCTGCACCTTGCAAAAAGAGAAAGTCCACTCACAGCTACAAAGACCCAGCACAGCCAAAAATAAGTAAGCAAATTTTTAAAAAGAGAGCGTGTGGGCCGCTTGCATGCCCACGGGTCTCCTGCATCCCCATCGGGCACCATCTCTGCACGGCACTTCTCAAACGAGAGAGACAGCCCGTTTTCCCCCTTCAGCTCCAGTCCACTGTGGATAATTATTTTGTCAAGTACAATAAAATGTGGCCTTTCCAAACGACTTCAAAACTCCTCACTTTGTGTTGTTTCCTCGTGGGCTTGGACACTCTTTGGACCAGGCTCAGCATGCTGACTACATGATGTGTGTGCCAGCCCAGACACGTCAGCCTATGAGAAGAGCAGCCCGCAGAACAGTGTGCTCTGAGGCCCAGGTGAACATACACAGAGCGTGTGCACCCATGCACACAGAGGGCAGGCTGGCGGGAAGCACCTCCATCCTAACACTTTGAGGAGGACAGTAGATGAGAGGAGAGGGGTGAGCGGTTTGCTCTGTGAACTTGTGCATCATGGTGGTTTGTAAAGAATGCCCAGCACGGGGCTTCCCTGGTGGTCCAGTGGTTAAGAATACGCCTTGCGAGGTTTGATCCCAGTCTGGGAGGATCCCACATGCCCCGGGGCAACTAAGCCCCTGTGCTGCAACTTCTGAGCCTGTGCTCTGGAGCCACAGCTACTGAGCCCACATGCTCTGGAGCCCATGTTCCACAACGGGAGAAGCCACCGCAGTGAGAAGACCGAGCGTGGCAACTAGAGAGTAGCCCCAAACTCTCTGCAACTAGAAAAAGCCCGCATGAAGCCAGGAAGACCCGGAGCAGCCAGATCAATTAATTTAAAAGAGAAAAAACTATTTTAAGAATGCCCAGCACAGTCCATTAGTTCCCTTTTGGGAAGGCTACCCTCCCCCAATACTGTGTGGCGGTAGGTAGCCTCGCAAGGCTCTCCCACATAGGGAGACAGCAAAGGTTGTGACCAAGGCTGGTCTGTCTGCATGTTTTTTAACAAAGCTGATTTATCCAGGTCATCAATCATGTGACTGTGGTCATTAAGTGGTACAGAGTGACCAACCATGACAGGAGTATGTTTTCATCGCTTGACAATATTGAAAATGTGAGACCATCCAGCCAAGGCAGAGCCACGCCCACTTGGGCTCCCTCTGGTTCCAGCACCACCAGGCAGGGTCAACCCCAGGGCTTGTCCTCACGTGTCCACCTCTGGGAAGGGACTTCATCTCCCAGGGAGCTAGCAGAGCCGCACCTTCACTGGCCCTGGTTTCGTCCTGCATCCCCCACGGCCTGGGATCAGGCTCCTGTCCCAGCCACATGCCCCCTTCTCCAGTTCCAGGCTTTCAGATCTGCATTTATGGACAGGCAGGCTCATGTGGTTCAGATCTGCACTTTCAGACAGGCAGACTCATGTGATTGGCATGTGGCCCTGACTCAGAATTTCACTCTCCTACCTCGTCTCTTGAGTGGGTAGGTGGCAATGCTGGAGCGTCACCTGTCCTCAGGTGTCCCAGCCCCATTTGCTCTCCCATCAGCCCAGCTGCAAGTGCTCACCCCTCACCTCTGAGACAGTGGCCATCAGACCATCTGCTTGGGCTAAGGCCAAGACCACGGCAGATGCCAGTGCAGCTGAGCCGGCCTGCACAATGAAGGACCAGAAAAGGACAGGCCATGAGGCCAGACCAAGCGGACTTCAACTCAACCTACCTCTCCCCTACTTTGTTCTTCCTCCTGCTGCCAGTTCTCCTTTTCCCCAAAATTGGAGCCTGTGATGTTTTCTTAATCCAGTACACAGCTGGGATTCTTTGGAGTGTCGGTTATCAGGA
This sequence comes from Bison bison bison, assembly GCF_000754665.1. Classification (NCBI taxonomy): domain Eukaryota; kingdom Metazoa; phylum Chordata; class Mammalia; order Artiodactyla; family Bovidae; genus Bison; species Bison bison. Next base: position 12,518,422 of record NW_011494943.1, on the reverse strand, counting down.
TCTTAACATCTGACCATTTTGGAAGACTTTATTTTGGAGGGCAAGTAATTTTAGATTCACAGCAAAACTGAGCAGAAGACAACAGACTTCCCATACACTCCCTGCCGGCACATGCACAGCTCCTGTCACCCACATTTACTTGGTGCGGTTTAGTTTCTGAGTCATGTCCGACTCTTTGCAACCCCAGACTGTAGCCCGCCAGACTCCTCTCTCCTTGGGATTTCCCAGGCAAGACTATTGCAGTAGATTGCCATTTCCTCCTCCAGGGGATCTTCCCGACCCACAGATGGAACCCAAGTCTGCTGCGTTGCAGGCGGTCTCCTGCACTGCAAACATATTCTTTCCTGCTGAGCCCACATCCACTCTAGATGGTAGATTCATTGCAATCAGTGAAACTGCTTTGACACAGCATCACCCAGACTCCTGCAGTTTTACATCAGGGCTCACTTTCATGGTGTATGTTCTGTGGGTTTAAACCTTGTGCGCTCCACCTGGTCACCTTCCCTCCCTCCTGACCTCTGACAACCACTCATCTTTTCCCTGTCTCTGTAGTTTAGCCTTTTCCAGCATGTCATAGTTGCCTGGAAAATCCCATGGGCGGAGGAGCCTGGTGGGCTGCAGTCCTTGGGGTCGAGAAGAGTCAGACACGACTGAGCGACTTGACTTTCACTTTTCACTTCCATGCATTGGAGAAGGAAATGGCAACCCACTTCAGTGTTCTTGCCTGGAGAATCCCAGGGACGGGGGAACCTGGTGGGCTGCCGTCTATGGGGTCGCACAGAGTCGGACACGACTGACTCGACTTAGCAGCAGCAGCAGCAGCATGTCATAGAGTGGGGATCACACAATATGTATTCTCTGATACCTAACATTTCTTAAAGGCTCTTTTTTTTTTTTCCCCTCATGTTGAAAAGGCTATTTGCTCACTATAAAAATTTCAATGAATGCTGAGAGATAGTTAATTTATACTGTAAAGCACAAACTGCCAACTAGGTCTCATCTGCACTTTGCTGCCTGTCTGTTGGATTGTCTGTTCATGGTGTCACATGCACCCGAATGTTGAAACAGTGACTCCTGCCTAGCTCTGCACACCCTCCCTCGGGGCCGTCACCGAGCTGGCCCCAGGGGAGACTCCATGCACTGGGCTGCTTCTATCACATGTCTGTTCACTGGGCTCCAGCAGACATGCTCCAACCAGCCTCTCAGGGGAGTGTGAACCGTTCCTCACCTCCCCCTACCCCCACTCCGCCCCCAGGGAAAGTGCATTTGGGTGTTTTTTTATGACAGTGAAGCGCCTATTTGACCACAGCTTCACAGAAGCTAAAAATTCATTAGGAATTGGTTTTTGCCAGTTTAGTTAGGTAAAATTAGTTCATTGTTTTAATTTGTATTTCTTTACATTTCTGTGTGTGGATGTGGGTGTGTGTGTGTTGGCCATTTGTATATCATTATGTAATTTTTCTGCTGAATTTCTTTTGTGCTCTCCCCCAGCTTTCTTCTTGCTGAATCTTTGATTCATCTAGAAATGATTTGGTAAAATAGAAACAGGTTAGGGATCTAGCTTTATTTTATTTTTCCCTAGGTGGTTAGCTGGTTGACCCAGTACTGTTTATTGGGCATAAATAGGAAAATACTGCTTTAGTTTATTAATTATGATTCCACATGTGCATCTCCAGTCCTATAAACAATATTAATTGAGAAGCAGTGATTTTTGGTCACATTTCATGAATTCTTGGTGTGTTTGCCCCTCGCTATCAGCGCCCTGCCACACTCTGCGCCTCCAAACCCCTGGAAGCCCTGGGTCATGCACAGCTTCGCTCGTGTGTTCTGAGGGCCTTGGAGGGAAAGGATCTGACATTCAGGGATCTGTTCTTTCCTTCAAGAAGGGCCTGTGGGCAGTAAACTTTGTCTTCATAAAATGATTTCATTTTGACCACTTCCTGGAACGATGGCATAGCTGGAAGGAGACTTCTGATTGGCATTTTCTTACAGCTTTTTTGTCAGGCAGGGCCCCGCTGTCCTGTGAGAAGCCAGCGTCAGTGTGAGCCTCTTCCTCGCCAGTGGCCTGCCTTTCCTCTATGGCTGCTCCCAACCCATTTGTGCTCCTGGTCTATCATCCTGTGTCTACATGAGAGTTGTTCTGCTTTAATTTAACCTGCTCTGGAATCAGTATTTTTTTATTTTTAATATCTTAAGACTTATGGTTGGTTGGGTTTTCTGGGTTTTTCCGTTCTTTAAATTTCTCAACTATTTGTCTTTTTTTTTTTTTTTAATTCTGTTTATTTATGGCTGTGCTGGGTCTTCGTTGTTGTGCAGGCTTTTCTCTAATTAAAGTAGACGGGCTTCTCATTGCGGGGGCTCCTCGCGTTGCGACGCACGGGCTCTCGGGCTTCATTCAGTAGTTGCAGCAGGCGGGCTCAGTAGTTGCGACTCCCAGGCTCTGGAGCACAGGCTCAGTAGTTGTGGCACTTAGCTTAGTTGGGCTTCCCAAGTGACGCAGTGGTATAGAATCTGTCTGCCAGTGCAGATGCAGAAGACACGAGAGACACGGGTTCGATCCCTGGGTTGGGAAGCTCCCCTGGAGTAGGAAATGGCAACCCACTCCAGTATTCTTGCCATGGAAAATCCCATGGACAGAGGAGCCTGGCGGTCTACAGTTCATGGGGTCACAGAGAGTCAGACACGACTGAGCAACTAAGGGCACACACACACGGACTTAGTTGTTCGCAGCATGTGGGTTCTTCCCAAATCAGGAAAGGACACGTGTCTCCTGCATTGGCAAGCAGATTCTTTATCACTGAGCCACCGGGGAAGCCCAGTCATTGCTTTTTTAAATACCACGTCTTCCCGTTTCTTGGTAATCTCTCCTAGAGCACGTTAAATGTGTTTATTAACCTGTGTGTTTTAGGATTTCTTTGCTACCTTCCAGGGGGTTTCCTCAAAGATGACTGCTTGGGGTCAATGGGTGGTTTTCTATGTCTTTATCAGAAGTTTCCATTTTATTTTTATTCGTTCCTTTCCTTGGGTTTATTTTATTGTTCTTTCCCTGATTTCTTAAGCATTTATTTTATCCTTTCTTGTTTAGTAATTGCATAGTTTTAAGATGTGAATATCCTTTCTGAGTATCAATTTTGCCATGTCCCAGGGTTTTGCCTTTTTTTTTCTTTTAAACTTGGCTGCACTGGGGCTTAGTTGTGGCACAAGGGATAGTTGCTGCGTGAGGGATCTAACCTGGGCCCCTGCATTGGGAACACAGAGTCTTAACCACTGAATGACCAGGAAAGTCCCACCCCAGAGGTTTTGAGGGATAATATTATCAGGATGATTAGTTGCTAGATTTTCTACCACTATAGACTCAGGTTTTCTATATCACTCAAGTTGATTAAGAGTATTCACCTAAAAACAAAAGGCTATTTTCCCAGAAGAATGAGTTTATTTGGAAATAACAAAGAACTGCAGTTTGGGACATGCAATTATGGTGAACCATATGCAAATCCAGTAAAAAAACCAGACAGAACTTAAGTTTTCTCTCAAGTGAAATAGAAGTAATACAAGAACTACTGTAGGGGATAATGAGGCCCTGAGCCCCAGTAGCCTCTTCTGTTACAGACTTTATACGTTGAAGTGCTTATTTACCTGGGGAGGGCATTTGAGGGAATCTATTTGAATCTTGATGGGAGGATTTTGCCAATATCAATTGGACAGTTTGCCCATAAGGAGGGTGGTACCTGATTCAATAGAGACAAATGATCAGTGTTTCCAGAAGCAGTACTATCAGAGACAGAGCAAATAAAAGAAGTCAAAGGGTGGTTTAATTCACCTGATTGGTTATTTTGATGGCAACTGTCAAATTTTAGAACTGTTTCTCCCTTTTTGGGAGAAAGAAATTCCAGCATGATACTTTTCCAAGAAGCCCTGGCCTTATAAATTAATAGGGGTGGAGGAGCTAAGGAAAAAAGGGTGTGTACCTCTTAAATGGTCTAAGCAAAAGGGAAGAGGTTCAGAAACCGGACCCTGTTGAGGTTCATTAGAGACCCTCACTATTTGGACCATCTTAGTATTTTTCTTTAGTGATGGGGCTGAGCACTGAGAGTGTGATCTGGGGTCTGTAAAGACAGAGATTCGTTCGCAATCTGGAGAGTGGTTTCTCCAAGCTGATTCAAGGAGAGGATTGAGAGAGCCCCAGTCATTCCTCAGAGCCCCTCACAGGGAGGGGCTTAAGAGGATGTTTGAGAGGCTGGTTAGAGGGCTAAAGATGCCCAAAACACTTACACTTTTAGCAATCTTTTTCCCGTGTCCTGGCTCTTTACAGTAATAGCAGAGACTAGACGGGTTTTGTTAAGGCGCCTTCATTTTCAGAAATTAAAGATTAAGAATTTAGTGGTCTTGACTCACCTAGGATTCGAGTCAGCTGATTTGCCAAGTTAACTAAATCTAAAGTGAACATAATCTCCCATTCCACCCTTGTCCTTCTAACTAAAAGAGAATGATCCTGGTTCAGCCCATTAGTAAGTGAGGCGATAAGGGCTATCCGAGTGACTTCAACATCTGAAGGAAGACCAGTATTTTCTTTAAAGACAATTTGGAGTCAATTAAATAGTCACGAACGGGTTCATCAGATTTTTGTGTGCAAACCTGAATTTAGTTCCCATCAACAGGCTTGGGAAAGGCAGTTGTAACTGCTGGTGGGGGTTTTCAGCAAACGTTCTGACCTCTTAACAGAAGCTGTGGTGGTTTAGTCATTAAGTCATGTCTGATTTGTGTGACCCCATGGACTGTAGCCCTCCAGGTTCCTTTGTCCATGGGGTTTCCCAGGCAAGAATATTGGAGAGGGTTGCCATCTCCTTCTTCAGGGATCTTCCTGAACCAGGGATGGAACCTGTGTCTCCTGCACTGCAGGCAGATTCTTTTACTAGAAGCTAGGCGTTTGTTTTTCTAAAGCCACCCCCCCACCCACCCCCCACCCCCCCGCCCAGGGGTGATTCCTTCAGCCTAATTTCATTCAGTGTTTGGCTTGCCTCTCAAAAAGCTTGTGAACTAACTGATATAAATCTGAGAAACCAGACTGGTAGGTTTGAATAACTATGCTAAATTCTTCAGCAAATCTACCAAGGTCCTCAGTTACTTTTGGAAACTTTTAACTGTGTGTGGCAATTCAGCCTTTGTCAAGGGAACATAACTAATGGGTCTTACTTACTTACATAAGTAATGGGTCTATTTGGACCCTCAGAAGATTTCTCTATTTTTTTTTTTTTGTTGATTATTTTATTTATTTATTTGTGCCAGATCTCAGTTGCAGCACTCAAAGGTCTTTGATTTTCATTGTAGTATGTGAGAGTTTAGTTGCGTTATTCAGACTCTTAGTTGCTGCATGCAAATTCTTAGTTGCAGAGTGTGGAATCTAGTTCCCTGACCAGGCATTGTGCCTGGGACCCCTGCATTGGGAGTGTGGGGTCTTACCACTGGACCACCTGGGAAGTCCCAGAAGTTTTCCCTTTAAAGGCCAGTTTCTGATAGAGCCTGGCAGACTGAGACAAAGAAGCAAGGGGAGGGAGAGTGGGGGGATAAATGAGCTGATACCAGGGACAAAGAAGTGGGGGGGATGAGCATGAGGCTTCAGAGCCATTTTGTCTTTGTTTGCCTTGGACGGTATAATTATTGTATTTGCAGAGAGACAATTTTAAATTCCTGATAATATTTGGAAGCCTCAAAATAGCAATCAACAGCAATCAAAATAGCAATCAATTTTAATTTTGATAATTTCAGAGTCATGGCTGTCTAATAGTTTTAAGAAAGGTAAGCTTGGTGAGTCTGAAAGTTCTCCATAATGGCCAGTGATGTTCCAAATTACTTTGGGTTAAAATTTGTCCATTTCTTTAGAAACATGCGTGAGAAGGGACTGTGGTTTTTAAACATAAAATCAGACAAGGTCTTTAAATGTGGGGCACCCTCAAGACATTTTAGATAACTGGGATCCCATTTTCTGGAGGTTTCTTTCTTTCTTTTTTCTCTAAAGCAAAGGGGGCAATTCTTAAACAGCCTGCAGGCCAAATAGCAGCACAGTTCCACTTGGGACAGCCTGATCCCAAAAGAATCAGGTTAAAGGCTGAATGGCACAGTTCGAAATAGGAACAGCCCAATTCCAAAAGGAATTGGACCGAAGGCCAGCACAGTTCCAGTTGGGACAGCCTGATTTCAAGTAAGGCTGAAGTCCCAAATGAGTGCTCACAGACAAAGCAAAGCCTTAACAAAAAGGGTAAAGCCTTTAAACATATCCCAGATAAAGCCTTTGAGAGTTCTAAATGCACTAAGAGCGGAGCTCCAATCCAGGAGGAAACCTTCCCCTTAAACTCCAGGGGTGACTAGAAAAATGGTGAGCCCTGTAGACTTAGTGAGTACCCCACCCTTTTGCTCACCAGTCCCAGGGTTGTCAGGAGTCTGCTCTGGATCTTGGTGGGACCTCCAGTGTTAACCTAAAATTTATTTTTTGTCAGCAAAATGAGTTTATTCAGGAGCAACAAAGAATTCCAATTTGGGACATACAACTGTGGTGAACCACATGCAAGTCAGTGAGTTCAGTCTCAGTCGTGTCCAACTCTTTGTGACCCCATGGACTGCAGCACGCCAGGCTTCCCTGTCCATCACCAACTCCCAGAGCTTCCTCAACCTTTTGTCCATCAAGTCAGTGATGCCATCCAACCATCTCATCCTCTGTTGTCCCCTTCTCCTCCAGCCTCCAATCTTTCCCAGCATCAGGGTCTTTTCCAGTGAGTCAGTTCTTTGCATCAGGTGGCCAAAGTACTGGAGCTTCAGCTACAGCATCAGTCCTTCCAATGAATATTCCGGACTGATTTCCTTTAGGATGGATTGGTTGGATCTCCTTGCAGTCCAAGGGACTCTCAAGGGTCTTCTCCAACACCACAGTTCAAAAGCATCAATTCTTTGGCAGTCAACTTTCTTTATAGTCCAACTCTCACATCCATACATGACCACTGGAAAAGCCCTAGCTTTGACTAAACGGACCTATGTTGGCAAAGTAATGTCTGTGCTTTTTAATGTGCCATCTAGGTTGGTCATAGCTTTTCTTCCAAGGAGTAAGTGTCTTTTAATTTCATGGCTGCAGTCACCGTCTGCAGTGATTCTGGGGCCCAAGAAAATAATGTCTGTCACTGTTCTCATTGTTTCCCTGTCTATTTGCCATGAAGTGATGTGACTGAATGCCATGATCTTTGTTTTTTGAATGTTGAGTTTTAAGCCAGCTTTTTCACTCTTCTTTCACTTTCATCAAGAGGTTCTTTAGTTTCTCTTCACTTTCTGCCATAAGGATGGTGTCATCTGCATATCTGAGGTTATTGATATTTCTCCCTGCAATCATGATTCCAGTTTGTGCTTCATATAGTCCAGCATTTCACGTGATGTACTCTGCATATAGGTTAAATAAGCAAGGTGAAAATATACAGCTTTGACGTACTCCTTTCCTGGCTGGAACCTTTCCCAATTTGGAACCAGTCAGTTGTTCCATGTCCAGTTCTAACTGTTGCTTCTTGACCTGCATAGTCCTGTAAAGCAAATAGTCCAAGTCCGCTCCTGTTGCCTCTTGACATGCAAGTCAGATAAAGCGAAAGAGAGGAAACCTTTTTATAGAGGAGTAGGGGACATTGTGGGGAGCTGTTACAGAGTCCTTTGGAGGAAACTGGGAGTTCAAAGTGTAGTGATTTTTCATTGGCTGAACTGTAATGATCTCTCATTGTCTGGGCTGCTGCCAGGCAAAGAGAGTATCTTCCTCCTCCTTGTGGCAGTAAGGCAATGTCACTTGTGTCTGGAGATCCAAAGTAGTCTCTTCTGTTAGGATCTGTATTTACATGAGTAAGGTATGCATAAGGGCTCCGCTTCTGGCCTCCTGACTCCTGTCTTGGTGAGTTCAGTTCAGTTTAGTCACTCAGTCATGTCCGAGTCTTTGCGACACCATGAATCGCAGTACGCCAGGCCTCCCTGTCCATCACAAACTCCCGGAGTTCACTCAGACTCAACGTCTATTGAGTCAGTGATGCCATTCAGCCATCTCATCCTCTGTCGTCCCCTTCTCCTCCTGCCCCCAATCCCTCCCAGCATGAGTCTTTTCCAACGAGTCAACTCTTGGCATGAGGTGGCCAAAGTACTGGAGTTTCAGCTTTAGCATCATTCCTTCCAAAGAACACCTAGGACTGATCTCCTTTAGAATGGACTGGTTGAATTCACAAGAGAGAGTTTCAAAATTGAAGAGAGAATTGAAGTCTACTTTTGATTGTGTTCTATTAAGCAGCCTTTTGGAAAAAAAAATACAGTTTTATTAAAGATGCTGAAGAAGACCTAGATAAACAGAGGTATAGTAGTTCCACTGATAATGATATCCGTACTCTAGTATGTCTACTAGAGTTCACTTTTTTGAGGACATCCAGTTCTCAAATAGATGAAAATTCTAACACATTTTTTTGTGGAGCTGGACAAACTGGATTTTAGGTTCGTGTGGATGAACAAACGAGCAGAACACCAAAGGTGACCCTGCTGGTCTTGGAGGGTCTCTGGGGAGGTGGGAGGCTGCGGTGGCTCTCTGTGGGGACAAGGACACTGGTGGCAGAGGTACTCACCAGGGTGAGCTCTCCTGGAGGCCAGCCACCACCCCAGCACCAAGACCCAGCCCCACCCAACAGCAGGTAGGCTCCAGTGCTGGGACGCCTCAGCCTAAATACAATGATTAACACTCTTTCTAAACTTCTGTATACTCGTCAACTTGAAATGCCAAGAACTATGATTTTTGCATTAAAATCTTGCACTGTTCTTTTATTTCTGTCCATTTCTCCTTCTGTTCCTTACCACTGTGTTGTGTCAGTTTTCATGCCATGTTACTTAGAGCAGAAGTGCTCATGCCAGTTATAGCTCATCAAGGTTCATATTATTCAGTGTCCTTTCTGATATCTGATAACATTTTAATAATATTTCTTTAATAAGTGTTAAAAGATAATTTTCAGGGAGAAGATACGATTCTCAAACAGATATGAAAGCCAGCACATGTTTAGAATTTTCCCCTGTTCATTGAACAGTGAGGAAACCAGTCAAATGTTATAACCAATTTAAGGAAAAATCAAAAGAGCAAATGTATATGGAGTAAAGGAATTGAATTGCAAATAGAGGCAGAACCAGTTTCTCTAAAGGGAGGAGCGGGAGCCCATGAAAAAGCCAAGGGACAAGGCATAGTCTGCATGTCCAGCAGCTTCCAGAGTTGTAACTCAGGCACTGTGAGAGGCAATACCCTGACAGCTCCTCAGGATGTGCGGTAGGCAATGCAGTTTCCATAGTTGTTTTTTTTTTCCCTTTAGTTTCTCAGCTTTTGATACAATTCATGTGAAAGATTATTCTTGATCATGAAACAAGGCTGGTCCCATTTGGCCTGATTGTTTCCGTATGTGCAGTCAGAGTGTTAATCCATCATGTTGGCCCTTTTGAGTTTGCTTTGCTGGAAGTTCCCGTCAGGATTTCAGGTTGGACTTTTGAAAGCGTCTTATTACTTGTCCTGAGTCCAGGAAGCCGAGAACCCACCATGTTTCACCTGATGGATTATTTCAAGCAAATTCCTTTTTTCTTGAGGTTTCCAGAATATCCTGAGGCTCCTGGACCTGCCAGGAGATGAACTTTCTTATCCCCTCATGAGGCTGGCACCTGGCAGTTTTCCTGGGAGGGCCTTATGAGCCTTGATCCCTGAACTGCAGATCCTTACACATGCTGGGTCCTGGTGATTGAGTATCATTCTCCCCTGTGGCCACCCAGGCAAGGCCTTGGCTGCGCAATCCATGTTGCCAGTCAAATCTAAGTAGAAACAAGAAGATACCCTTTGAACCTACGCAAATTATTATATTGCCAGGAAAGGAAGAATACTCAACAAGAGTTAACAAGTTCTGGAGGACTCAGACTTAAGAGACCAAGATACCACTTAGAAATGTTTCATTTCAGTTTACAAAACCAGAGGCCACTAAATTTGTATGGACTACAGACTGCTTAAGGGTTTCCCAGGTGGCTCAGTGGTAAAGAATCCACCTGCCAGTTCAGGAGATACAGGATACGTGAGTTCAATCCCTGGGTCAGGAAGATCCCCTGGAAAGGGAAATGGCAACCCACTCCAGTATTCTTGCCTGGGAAATTCCGTGGACAGAGGAGCCTGGCGGGCTACAGTCCATGGGGTTACAAAGAGTCAGACGCGACTTAGCGACTAAAACCACCACCACAGACAGCTTAAGGGGAAAGAGAAAGGGTTCCTTGTGTATCTAGAAGGAGCATTAAAGTCACATGTACAGTATTCCCATCAGCAGCTGCATTGTCCCTCGTGGGTCCCTTCAGTCCTAGGTGATTAATCCTTATTCCACTCCATCTTGGTTCTGAAATCTCAACAATCCATCTGCTTCTTTACTAGTGTTCTGGACATCCTGAGTCAGGCCACTGGATGGCCTCACGGTGGTCTAAGCAATGCCCATGACACAGTGTTTTCCCACTGTGCTGGCCTGACTCTTTTTTTTCTTTTCATTAAAGTAAAACAAACTCTTTGTAGCTGTTCACTGAAGAGAAAATGCACAATCTAAAAGTGGAGAATTCGGTTTTATTCGAGAATATTCCTGAGGACTGCAGTCCACTGTTGCTGAAGCTGAAGCTTCAGTACTTTGGGCACCTGATGCAAACAGCCAGCTCATTGGAAAAGACCCTGATGCTGGGAAAGATTGAAAGCAGGAAGAGAGAAGGATGACAGAGGATAAGATGGTTGAACAGCATCACTGATGCAGTGGACATGAACTTGAGCAAACTCCAGGAGATGGTGAGGGATAGGGAAGCCTGATGTGCTACAGTCCATTGGATTGCAAAGAGTCGGACACGACTTGGCAGCTGAACCACAACAACAGTCCAGGAAGGCAGCCTGTCTGACGGCTCTGAGAGACTGTTCCAGAGAGGTCAAAGAGAACAGGATATGAAGGAGTTTTTGTTAAAACAATATATATGTAGCCAAACATCAAAAGATTACTATTAATCACCAAAAAAACAGACATCTCGAGGATTTTAGTGCCTTTTTATATATGGGAAGATGCAAGAGTCTGGGCCTGTTGAAACCGTTCTTCTGATATGCATCTGAACTATCTAGGGCCAATATCCTGTTTTTGTCCATTCTGAATCCCATTAGGGTGCACAGTTGGGACAGCTGCAGCGGCTGATTGCTTGGTGGCAGGCAATATTATCTGTTTATTGAAATGGTAGACCACATTTTTTTTTGTCCACATGGATGATGAAGATGTAATATGGCCATGGTTAACTTATACTAATAATTTTCAAAAGTGAAAGATCTGAAGGGAGTGCATAACAATAAAAGTGCCGCTGAGAAGTTATATTTGGTTGTTTCTGTGCCGTGCAGAACAAAAAAGCTGCTCCCTGAAAAAAGTTTTAGATAAAGTTAATCTAAGAAGTTATGCCTGTTTTTAAAGAAGACTGTGAACACTGTATCTGATTTCTAAAAATAAGTGAACATAATTTTTATAGAGGGAAAATTCCTGCGATATAACACAAAATAATCCTGAAACATAATGTACCATGAATATACCAAGAATATCAAGCAGAGAGTCAGGAGTTGTGGGGCAGGTCCTGACCATCTGCATATTAACTATGAGATGTGAAGGCACAGCTGCAAACTCCTGGCCTCCCAAACGCTGGATTCAAGTTAAAGAAGTAAGGTTGTGACCAAGTAAATATTTAAAACAGTGACTGAGTCCACCAACTTTTAAGCTCTATACCCCTGTTCCCTCATGGCACTGGGCAGACACTTTAGGACTCTGATGAAGAAAAACCTGACAGGCACCCAGGACCCTAACAGATCTCTAGAAAGTTCCTCAAACACATGATATGAACAATATTTTACCAACAAATATATAAAATGGGATTGGCTGAACATTTCTTCGGACTCAGCAACTCTTCTCATGAAACTCATGGATAATAATACCTCAAATAAACCTAATTATTTCTAACACTTCTATTATAAGAACAAATCTGTGATTTTGCCAAGGCACAAAGATAATTTTAGGTGAAAAGAGTACCCTGGAAGTTTTATCTCCTTTTTACCCCTAGGATTCAGTTTGAAAAGGAAAATTACCAAAGGCTGTCAGGAGATTTGAACACTAAAATAGGATCATGGACGCCCGGGAAACAACAGTATTTGTCTCCTCAGGTGAAAGTGACAATAAACATTTAAAAATAAACACAGAAGTCAACGTCATTGTAAAGAACGTTAGCTCTCCCATAGGGAAGTAGCTTTGTTTATTTGTTTTTAATCATGAAGCGTAATAAAGTCAACATAAAGCAAAGAAAACTGTTCTGGTCGTCTGGACATTTTATGTAAATGGAAGCATGCATCCTGTGGCCTTTTGTGTCTGGCTTTTTTCACCAAACATAATGTTTTTGAGGTTTGATTACATTGTAGTGTGTGTTGGTGCTTCATTCCTTTTTATGGCTGAATAATATTCCCTTGTGTAGACAGGCTACACTGTTTATCCACTCATTAGTAATAGACATTTGGGGTGTTTTTTTTTTTTCTGTCTTTTGGTTATTGTGAATAATACTGCTATGAAAATTCTTGTACAAGTTTTTGTTTAAACTTGTTCTCAGTTCTTTAGATATATACCCAGAAATGGAATTGCTGCAGTGACATGGTAATTCAATGTTTAACTCATTGAGAAGCCACCAAACTGTTTTTGACTATAGCTGCATTTTGCTTTCCCACCAGTAATCTCTGAGGTTCTGATTTTCCACATCCTCAACAACACTTACTTCCTATCTTTTTGTTTTTGTGGTTTTTTTGGCTGTACCTGTAGCATATGGAACTTTCCTGACCAGGGATTGATCCCATGCCCTCTACAGTGGAAGCCCAGATTCTTAACCACTGGACCACCAGAGAAGGTCCTCTGTCTTTTTTATTTTAGCCATCCTAGTAAGTGCAAAGTAGTATCTCATTGTGATTTTGATTTTGCATGTCCTAATGACTAATGATGTTGAGCATCTTTTCATTGGCTTGTTACCCATTTCTGTAACTTCAGAATTGATAGCCTTTAAACTTTAAGGTATTATAAACTAAGGAAAGTATATTCATTTCCAAATATTGTTCTTCATACGTCTTTTTATCACCTGGAAAAAACATACATTACTTTAGGCCTCATCTCAGAAGGACCATGGTGGCAAAACTACTGTCATAACTACTCAGATGTTAATAACACGCAACATGTCCATCATCATTATTTTTAAATGAATGGAGAAATAAGCTTTTGAAAAATTTATCTGCTTCAGTTTCCAACATTGTAAATAGCAATAGTTATTAACCAAAAACAGTAAAACAACCAGTAATTTTACCCGCCAAATGAATTTATTCAGGAGCAGCAAAGAATTGCAGTTTGGGACCTGCGACTACAATGAACCACATGCAAGTATGTTGAGGCAAAGGAGGGGAACCTCTTTTATAGAGAAGGGGAAGTTGGGAGGAGCTGTTAAAAACAGAGTCCATTGGAACAAATTGGAACTTCAAAGCACAGTGGCTTTTATTGGCTGGGCCATTGCCAGGCAGAGATAAAATCTTTCTCCAGCTGCCAATAGTGTTACTTCCTTCCAGAGATGCAAGGTGGTCTCTTCTGTGAGAGCTCCCCTTCTGGCCTCCCAACTCCATTTTAGTGAGGATCCCATGATTAATTTTCACATAAATCACACACACACACACACCGAAAAAAAACAACAACAACAATAACTCGGGGTCCTCAATAACCTTGTATTTAACCAAATTAATTTGTTATTCTGAAAAACTTACCTCAATGGTAATTTCTCTCTTGTAGTATGTCAGCTTAAAGGTAAATTTCTAAGGTTTTCAGGTAACATAACCCAAACTGAGTTAACAAATGAATGTTCATTTGATGCCTAGATCATACCTGATTAAGGCAGACTGCTGAAGCATTGATTACAAGAATAATCCTCAAGCATACATACGTAAACTTTTGCTTCTTATTTTTCTATGCTGCAGAGAGGGTATGTCTTTGGGTCTGTTAATGGATGTGCTCATGTCTGCCACTCTGAGAAGCTGTGTCAAGGGTATGTGACTTTGTGGAATGTTTCTGTGTGTTCTGAAGTCTGCTGAAATGCTGGCGTGTGTTGCACAGTTCACACGTGTCCATGCACCACCCCCACCCAAATTCTCTTAAAAGAGAAGTGACTTTGGTTTTAAAGATGCACATGCTGTTCTTCTTGAGTATTTGTTTTCAGCATGGGAGGAACCCAAGTGATATGCACACAAGGAATAAACTCCCTTTCCCTCATTTCGTTTACAGGGAAGCTGCCTCATCACCCCTTCCACACCCCTGAGGCGCAGGGCTCAGGTGAGGCTCCTAACGTATGCTTGGGACAGTGGCAACCCTGCCTCACAACTCAGGTAACAGTCCTTTATCTAAGACACTTTTTTTTAATAAACTTTTTACTGATTGCTCAAATACTGCATTTTCATAACAGAAACTTTAGAATACGGTGAACACAATTTTAAAAGCTTCCAGTTTTCAGCACTTCAGCATAGTTAGCAGTAACTTATCAGTGTATTCAGTTCAGTTCAGTTCAGTCACTCAGTCGTGTCCAACTCTTTGCAACCCCATGGACTGTAACATGCCAGGCCTCCCTGTCCATCACCAACTCCCAGAGTTTACTCAAACTCATGTCCATCAAGTTGGTGGTGCCATCCAACCATCTTATCCTCTGTCCCCTTCTCCTCCCGCCTTCAGTCTTTCCCAGCATCAGGGTCTTATCAAATGAGTCAGTTCTTCGCATCAGGTGGCCAAAGTATTGGAGTTTCAGCTTCAGCATCAGTCCTTCCAATGAATATTCAGGGCTGATTTCCTTTAGGATGGACTCATTGGATCTCCTTGCAGTCCAAGGGACTCTCAAGAGTCTTCTCCAACACCACAGTTCAAAAGCATCCATTCTTTGGCTCTCAGCTTTCTTTATAGTCCAGTTCTCACATCTATACATGACCTAGGAAAAGCCCTAGCTTTGACTAGACCTTTGTTGGCAAAGTAATGTCTCTGCTTTTTAATATGCTGTCTAGGTTGTTCATAACTTTTCTTCCAAGGAGCAAACATCTTTTAATTTCATGGCTGCAGTCACCATCTGCAGTGATTTGGAGCCCCCCAAAATGAAGTCTGTCACTGTTTCCACTGTTTCCCCATCTATTTGCCATGAAGTGATGGGACCAGATGCCATGATCTTAGTTTTTCAAAGTTATAAAGTATATCGTATATGTATTTTATTATATAGCTTTACCTACCTAGGTATTGTTTTCTAAATCTTTACCAATATAACAGGTTTAAAATGCATCTTCCAAACATTTCTTATATCCTGAGAGTGTTCAAATTTTAAATCTGTTCATCAGCCATATGTATTTCTTCTTTTGTGGGTTATTTATGCATGTTTTATGCTGATTTTCTACTTGAGTGTTTGTACTTTTCTTTATATATACTAATCCTTATCTGTTGGATGACTTGTACACTGTGTAGTTTGTCTTTTCAGTTTATTTAAAATAAATAGCAAGTCAAGTAACAGATAGCTGGCCTGTTACACCATGAGATGACATGTGGCTCTTAGTGACAAGCTCCATCCTGGGTAAGAGGCGCAGGTGGGTGAGGGTGGGAGGAGGGGCTGGTAAGGAGGAGTAGGGCTGGGATGGTGGCTGGATCATAATGGGTGGGAGTTGGGAGGGCGCAGTGTGAGTCAGGATTCTCTAAAGAGTTTGAGGCCTGGGGAGCAGCTGGGGGTGGAGATTTGATGGATGGGCTTAGATCCGAGATGATCCTTTACCATTCCCACACCTACATTCAGTCTGAGCTTGCACATCTAGATGTGGAGTTTGAGGAAGAAGTCTTCAGCAAAGGGAAGTCTTCAGCAAAGTGCAGGGGTTCTGAGTCACCAGCACAAGGTCAGCCAGGAATGGGTCAGGGGGACAGAGAAGCCTAGGGAGGCAGTGTGCCAGACCAGGAGACACTGGCCTGAGAAACAGAAAGGCTGGCTCTGAGAGGGGCCCAGGAGGCACAGTGTTTTCCACCAACAGACTCTTCCACTGACAAAAAGCCTGTGGAGGATGTATTTGGGAAGAAGGAAAGAGCATAGAAAGAAGAAATGCAGGATCACTGAGGCCTAGGCACCCTGGGCTGGGCCTCACCTGGGCGGGTCTGCTGGAACCCGATAGGCTTTGTTCCAGACTCCTCTCATGTGTGTGCGTGTGCACACAGACACTCAGAGTCCTTCCCTCTTCGCCATGCGTGGAAAGTGGTATTAAAGCATCGAAGTGGCTGCCTGTCTGAGCTGCTTGTACCTTTCAAGTCATCTGCATTAATCATTTAAGTCTCTAAATGTGTGTTATTAGAAAAAATCTCTCCCAGATCATCAAATAAATGTGCCTGCTAACTTCTGTGGTGAAACACATATACTCTTATCTAGACCTCCATTTCTTTCTAGTAAATTAAGTAGTTTATTAAACTTTATCAATCTCTCTCAAACTACAAAGCTATCCATTATATCCAATGAAATAACTCATCTTAAAATTCGAGAAAGGAAGACTCTTTGAGGTCCTCTTTTTTTGGTTCCTCTTTACTTCCACTAGTAAATGGTGCTGTGGAGGAAGAAACAAGAAGAACATACAGAAAAGAATGCCTATAGTTCAAGAAGAAAAAGACAGATAACCAGTAGAAAAATAAGCAAAGGATAACAATCAGAAGGGGCTTCCCAGGCAGCTCAGTGGTAAAGAATCCACCTGCAAATGCAGGAGACACAGGAGACGCTGGTTCGATCCCTGGGTCGGGAAGATCCCCTGAAGGAGGAAATGGCAACCCACTCCAGTATTCTTGCCTGGAGAATCCCATGGACAGAGGAGCCTGGCGGGCTGCAGTCCATAGGGTCAGGTCACAAAGAGTCGGACATGACTAAGCAACTGAGCACGTACACATGCAACATTCAGAAGCCATTGAAGAAGAAACTCATTGCGTCAGTCAACAAACATGAGAAGTTGCTCATTATCACTGCCACCTGGACACTGAAAGTTAAAATCGAAAGATACGCGTGCATTACTCTGCTCACAATCCAAACGTAAGCTTGAGCAGGAGAAGCAGCAGCCGTAGGTGGCCCTCTGCACCGGGCCCTCTGCATAGTCCGGGGCTTCGGTTCTCCTCGGCTCCCCCTCCCAAGTGCTTTTCCACAGGCCTCCCCTCAGAGGGCAGATGTGAGTGTTCAGGCCGCAGGGGGCCAGAGTGGCCTCAGCTGTGCATTGAAGATGTGCCACAAAGGAGAGCTGCAGGCCCCTCACCCTGTGCCTGGCGAGGTGCAGGGTGCCCTTGTTGGGCACTGCAGGAAGGTTATGTGACTGTCAGGTACTTGGAAAGGTACTTGGATCACTGTCTCGAGGCCTGTTAAATTTGTACTGGCTGGTGGAAGCACAAACACGTTCTCCACTTTTGGCTCATCACAGAGCTGACTCCCTAATATCAGAAATGTGGGGAAGGTGTTTCTTCCTAATCCTGAGGGAAAACCCAGTAACACACCCCATCAAAGCCCCACAAACACTGAGAACCCAGTAACACACCCTGTCAAAGCCCTACAAACACTGAGAACATGCCCCATCAAAGCCACACAAACACTGAAAACTCAGTAACACAGCCCATCAAAGACCCACAAACACTGAGTTTCTTGTACTAAAATCTCCACAACAGGACCCTAGGAAAGCCAAGAAAGAATGTTTCTCCGAATGCTCAGGAAAGAGCCAAGCCCGCCTGGCACAGACAGTCTGCAGAAAGGATGCTCGGCCAGGCTGCACAGCGGGACCAGGACTGGTACACAGGACCCACCAGGGCCAGCTCTTCATGCGGCCCACATCCTCGCTTGGGAAGCACCCAGTACTGGAGCACTTAGTGTCGCGGAGAGTGACCACTGCCTGAGTGTCTTCCCCTCAGGGCCTTGGCCCTGATTTCCAGGCTCACCTCCCTCACAATCCTGTTTCTTTGGCGGGGAGGTTGGCCGCACTACATGGCTCGTGGGGTCTTAGTTCCCTGACCAGAGATTGAACCCAGGCTCTTGGCAGTGAACGTAAGGAATCCTAACCACTGGACCACTAGGGAATTCCCCATGTTCCATGTTTGAATGTCCAGAGCTCCTCAGGCCAGGTTGACTGTCTTATCACCCCGGGAGGGCAGGGAGAGAGGGTGGCTTTCAAGGATAATTCTCTTTACTCTCTTTCACAGAGACAGCACAGGAGCTCCACAGTGACTTGCAGATCAGCTCCTCAGAAAGAAAATCGGTCCCCAAAGCCACGCCTGGCTCAAGAATTCCAGGAGGAAACTGGCCACCACACCCGAAGGTCCTCGTCACTTGCCAGCAGTTCCCTCCAGGACACGTGGAAGTTGTTGGACCTGGGATCCAGCCCTTCTGGCCTCACTTCCCAGGATGACTCACCTCCAGGTAGGCCGCTACTCTGTCAGTCAGGATACTGGCCATGAGAACAGCAGTCCTGTCCTCTTTTACCTGGTGCCTGAGCGTCCCCCAGGGAAGGAGTGTGTCTCCCAGGCCCACGTCCAGCTGACCACATTACCACATTTACTGAGAGTGGAGACCACAGGTCACAAGGACCCTCAGCCCACAAGGGGTGAATGCAGCGTGGTCAGTCTGTAACTCTAGGGGTGGCAAGCATTCTGTGTTCTGCTCAGCCACAGGAGGCCAGGACAGCCCATGAAGAGTGTGTCTTCAGCCCCCTGGAAAACTTGCTCCCGATAATGTCACTGTGAGGTAATCAGGAAAATTCATTTGAGGGGCCACAACCTTTGGGGGAACTGCATGAGACCGAGGTGTAGCAAGCATGGTGGGTGAAAGGGAGGCTGTGTGAAGACCAGGGTCGGGGGAGTGAGCTTGGAGCCCCTTGCAGATCAGTATGCAGCTAGCATCCTCATTCTCAGCCTTAATGCCTGACTGCCTCCCACTGTGCCCAGTGTGCCAATGGGCATTTTAGGTTATTCCCGATCTTTTGCCACTACAAATAATGTTACAGTGAATTAGCTTGTACATGCTATAGTGCATGAATTAAAGTATAAATGTAAATTCCCAGAGAGGGTTAGGGTTAGGGTTAGCTGCCGTCTATGGGGTCACACAGAGTCGGACACGACTGAAGTGACTTAGCAGCAGCAGAGAGGGGATTGTTCTGTCCAAAGGTATGTGCATTTCTGGCTTCCCTGGTGGCTCAGCAGTAAAGAATCCGCCTGCCAATGCGGGAGACACAGGTTCGATCCCTGGGTTGGGAAGATCCCCTGGAGAAGGGAATGACTACCCGCTCCAATATTCTTGCCTGGGAAATCCCATGGACAGAGGAGCCTGGCAGGCTGCAGCCCATGGGGTCACAAGAGTCAGACACAACTTAGCAACTAAACCACCACCACCACATGTGCCTGTCTAGTTCGGGAAGATATCGTTAGTTGGGCTCCATCAGACAGCAGCAGCTCCCAGCCACCCAGCAGAGGCTGAGACTCCTGTCCAGCAGTGCCGTCGAGCTGTCGTCTTCGCCAGTCTGATAGGTGTCGTTTTATTTCGCATTTTACCTGTTAGGAGGTTGTGCATCTTTTCACATGTTTGAATTATGTCTTTTCCTTTTCTTCAGCTCTCTGCTCATTGGTCTATTGGGTTTATAATCTTTTTCTTATTGATTTGTATGAGCTCATTATATATAATGGAAGTTAGACCTTTCCTGAGACATAAATTGCAAATATTTTCCTACAGTTTTTCATTTGTTCTTTTATTTTGCCTATGGTGGCTTTTTGTCATGCACATTTTTAAAAATGTAGTCTAACTTATGTTCTTGTTTTTAATCCTTTCTCGGATTTTTGCTATACCTAGGTTTTTTCCACTCCAAGATGAAAGATTATTCTGCCATGATTTCTTCTAACACAGTTATGGTTTCCTTTTTTCATATCTAAATCCATGATCCATTTGGAGTTTTATCACACTTGTAGGTTATGAAATAGGAACCAAACTTTATTTTTTAACCCCAGGTGGCAATTCAGATATCCTCCCACCCCCACCAGTTACTGAGTAACTCACATTTCCCCACTTGTTGGAAATCCTACTTTCACTATAATATTAAATGTTTTGTGTGTACTTGAGTCACTGGGCTCTTGTTCTGTCCTGTGGTTCATTGGTCTCAGTCCATGCACATGCAGTGCTGTTTGAATTGTTACCACTTCCTGGTCCCTCATAATGTCTGCTGACTTTGACTCTCCAATTATGCTTCTTAGAGTTTTCCTGGTAATTCTCACTTATTTATTTTTTACTTTTCCTGTACAGACCTTAGTCCCAGCCCCAAAACTCTGTTGTGATTCTTCTCAGGATTTGTTAACCTTGGGTCCTGCGTCCGGAAGAAGCCAAGTCCTCCTATTAGTCTGAGTTCTGCTCCCTGGGGCAGCAGTCACCCCTGTGATGCCTTCAAGTAGTCTCCTCTGATGCAGACTGGTCTGTTCTCCTCACATCTTCTGCCCAAGCTCGTGTATCTGAGAAGCTGCTGCTTCAGTATATATATTTTTAAAGCCATACTGTCTTTTATACATACATACATATATATATATATGTATGTATGTACATATTA
This sequence comes from Bison bison bison, assembly GCF_000754665.1. Classification (NCBI taxonomy): domain Eukaryota; kingdom Metazoa; phylum Chordata; class Mammalia; order Artiodactyla; family Bovidae; genus Bison; species Bison bison. Next base: position 12,497,721 of record NW_011494943.1, on the reverse strand, counting down.
TATATAGACATACATATGTATGTATCTATATTATATA
>NW_011494943.1:12475817-12497584 GCF_000754665.1 Bison bison bison | reverse complement strand
ATATATATATATATATATATATATAATTTTTTTTATTTATTTATTTTGGCCATGCTGGGTCTTCGTTGCTGCATGGGCTTTTCTCTTAGTTGCAGCAAGCCAGGACTGTTCTCTAGTTGAGGAGCCTGGACTTCTTTTTAGGGTTGCTCCTCATTGCACACACACTCTTATTGCAGAGCACAGGCTCCAGGGCTCACAGGCTTCAGTAGTTGAGCTCCTGGGTTCTAGAGCACAGGCTTGATAGAAGTGGCACATGGGCTTTGTTGCTCCAAGGCATGTGAGATCTTCCTGGATCAAGGTTGGAACCTGTGTCTCCTGCATTGGCAGGCAGATTCTTTACCACTGAGCTATCAGGGAAGCCATTCAGTACATTTTAAATTCAGGAAACTTTTTGCTGTACTTTTCATCGACTCTGTTGGAAGTTTTTGGTAAATGTTCATTGCCATTTTGCTGGTTTCCTTCCTCCTTTTTTCTCATAGCACTTTTGTACCTTATTCCCCCTCATCTTTAAAAGAGGTAATTTTTCCTCTACCAAGTATTTGTAGGAAATGTGTGCAGGAAAAGAGACCAGGAACATTGTCCTGTCTAGCAGTTTTCTTGTTGGTGGTTTTTAAGTAAGTTTAGCCTTGACTTATCTTTGCCCATTTTCATGAAGCTCAGCTCCTTTCCCCTCCGCCCTGGACATGCTGACTCCAGTAGTCACACACAGGCTCAGTAGCGGCGGCACACAGGCTTAGTTGCCCTGAGGCATGTGAAATCTTCCCAGACCAGGTATTGAACCAGTGTCCCCTGCATTGGAGGCGGATTCTAACCACTGGACCAACAGGGAAGTCCTAGTTAGTGATTCCTAACATATTTACATTTTGGTTAGAGAATAAGATCACCATGGTGTCAGCTCTTCTGAGAGTATAGTTTTGCTCTAGCTACAGTAACTGACGTGCCTGCTTCTGCCAGTGGCACCCGCTTGTAGAAAGCGCGGTGCCCTTTTGGTATTCCTTTCCCCGGGTCTGAAAGCCTGTTTCTGTTCAGTGTCTCCTACCCTTCCCTTACCATGCTCCTGTATCAGCGCTGTCCTCCAGCAGCTTAGTTTGTGTTTTGTCTTTAGCGTGCTTTTAAAAGTTTTTATTTCCTCCAGTCTCATCAGGGAGATCACATTTCCATTGCCTTCTGCCTGTTTTTAAGTTACATTCTCTATGCTTATTCTTCCTCAGTGACTAAGATTCCACTTATTTTCATTTTACCCGTCCATTTCTTAAATTTATCAACTTCTGTATTTTTCTAATTTTCTACTGATATCAATGAAAGCATTAGCTGTTGGGCAGGAGGTGATTGTCTTTTAAACAAAAGTGAATTTGACTAAGTCCTTTATAATTTATCCATATTTGCTTTCCAGCTCTCTCATAGTATCCTCTTAGATGTATTTTCTTCTTCCAAGGTAATTATAAAAGAGAATTTTTATATAGGAAACTTTGAGGCCTCTGTATGACAGAGTATTTTTATTTGTCTCATATTTACATATTTTAGTTGAGTATAAAACCCCAGACTTCCATTTCTCATAATGTAGCAGGCTGGGTAGCTGGATTAACACTGTCACTGAGAGCAGCTAAAACTGCTGAATAAAAAGTAAAGACACGCTTATGAGGCATCGGTAAATAGCAAGAAGGTAAAGAAGCCTCAAGCAAAGGCTAACAGGAGCAACCTGAGACTGCCTTTGACCAGGGACTTCGCCAGCCTGGGTGGGCTTGAAATCTGGTGTTGTCACCTCTCTGGCTTCAGAAAACAGGTGATGGTGATGAAAGCCAAGCCCACCCAGGGCAGGAATGTGATGGCGCAATCCCCCCCACCTCCCAAAGCTGAAACTCCAAGGACCATAGTCTCCGTGTGCAGGTGGACAGGTAGACCCCCACCGCCATCAGGGGCCAGGGACGTGAGGACTGAGGACGTGATCTGGCACTGAGTGACAAAGGGAAGATTGTTACATATGTTAATAATTTGCCACCAAGAGTCAGTCCTCATGGTTTTGTCCCACTTAACCCTTGGGTGCCTAGAACCTTCATTTCAAGTGATTGTGAGCTGGTGGCATCCCCAAGAACTAGCAACAGCAAGTGGCGGCTCACTTCAGGGGGAATCACCTTTATCCCAGGCTGTAGAAAATTTGCTCAGATCAGACTCCTGTGAAAAAAAAGATCCCAAACACAAGGTGCAAGGCACGGGAAATGAGGCCAGCAGAAGCAGACCTGGGATATCAGGGTATAAGTAACTGTGTTTCATAATGAAGTAAAATACCAGCAAGAAAATACATTCAAGAAGCAAGGAAATATAAAGAAAGACCAAGCAGACTTAAAAAAAGAACCAAATAGAGGTCTAATAAATGAAAAATTGTAATTACTGAAATTAAAAACTCAGTGGATGAGCTTAACAGCAGGGTACATTACTTTGCCAACAAAGGTCCGTCTAGTCAAGGCTATGGTTTTTCCAGTGGTCATGTATGGATGTGAGAGTTGGACTGTGAAGAAAGCTGAACACCGAAGAATTGATGCTTCTGAACTGTGGTGTTGGAGAAGACTCTTGAGAGTCCCTTGGAGTGTAAGGAGATCCAACCAGTCCATTCTAAAGGAGATCAGTCCTGGGTGTTCTTTGGAAAGAATGATGCTAAAGCTGAAACTCCAGTACTTTGGCCACCTCATGCGAAGAGTTGACTCGTTGGAAAAGACTCTGATGCTGGGAGGGATTGGGGGCAGGAGGAGAAGGGGATGACAGAGGATGAGATGGCTGGATGGCATCACTGACTCGTTGGACGTGAGTCTGAGTGAACTCCAGGAGTTGGTGATGGACAGGGAGGCCTGGCGTGCTGTGATTCATGGGGTCACAAAGAGTGGGACATGACTGAGCGACTGAACTGAACTGATATACTACATAATTCATGAAATGATGTTATATATGAATAAATTACCCAGAGACACACAGATTAAAAAAAAAAAAAAAAGAAATAGAAAAAAAAGAAAAACAGATCAGGAGCCTGGAGACTAGAGTAAGAAGGTCTGACCCATGTTGGTCAGAGCTTTAGCGGGAGAGAGAAGATGGGCAGGGGCCACATTTGAAGGGAGGGGGCTGAAGCAGTATGGCAAGATCCTAATTTCAACCCTAGAAAGTCTATCAAATCCTAATCCAAATAATTAAAGGAAACCCACACCTGGATCGGTCCTAACAAAGCACCAGAGGTGATGAGATTGTTTTGAAAACCGGCAGAGGGAGTAGACAAGTTACCCTCAAAGAGACGTGCCTGGGGAATACTGGACTTCTCACCAGCCACAGTGGGGAGCCTGAAACAGGGAGACAGTATCTGTCTGAGCTGAGGGAAGACAGCTGTCACCCTAGAATCCCACTAAGGAGGGCAAAACAAAGACTTTTCAGGCAGTAAAAACTGAGCAACTTTGCCCACACATCCCTCACTAAAAAAAAAATTCCAGAGTAGACATCAGGAAACTTTTTTGTGAAGGAGGGCCGCATGGTGAATATTTCTGGCTTTGTGGCCCAGTGATCTCTCTTGCAGTCTCCACCTGCAGCTCAAAAGCAGTTGCAGACAGTGTGTACGGGATGGGCGTGGCCGTGTACCAATAACACTGCATTGACAAACACAAGTGATAGGAACGCTGTTTCTCAAGCTGAGTACACAGGTTTTTGTTTAGTTCTTTATTTTAAAAAAATTCTTTAAACAATACATGTATATTATATGTGCTTGATATAGTTTGGATATCTTTTATAAAGAAAAGTTTTAAGAGGGAGGGGGTGGTCAACTGGGCAGAGAGGTCAGGGAAGGTCAGGGCAGAAAAGTGTTCCATGTCACTGTGGCGGTCTTAGTGGAGTAGTGGAATGGTCATCCATCCTCCTCCCGGCTGAACAGGCTGGGGAAGAACAGGTGGAGTGCTTACTGAAGAGGTCTTGCTCTGAAAAGCAGCATTTAAAAAGCAACATTGGGGCTTCCCTGGTGGCTCAGTGGTAAAGAATCCTCCTGCCAATGCAGCAGACAAGAGTTCAATCCCTGATCTGGGAAGATCCCCCATGCCGCAAGGCAACTAAGCCCGTGCGCCACCACTATCAAGCCTGTGCAGCCAGGAGCTGCGACTGCTGAGCCCACGTGCCGCAACTGCTGAAGGCCTCTCAGCCTAGAGCCCCGCCTCCACGCTACAGCGAAGAGTAGCCCCTACTCGCTGCAACTGGAGAAAAGCCCCCGCAGCAATGAAAACCCAGCTCAGCTAAAAGTAAATGAACAAATATAGTTTTTAAAAAGCAACATTGGAGGAAACTGTGAAGACGCAGCCTGCCTATATGCAGGTGGGGAAGATGGGAGAGATACACCGATGCTTGTGGCTGGGGAGGAGGACGAACTCAGGAGAGAAGCGAGGTGTGCTGAGGGGCTTGGATTTAATAGGACAGGCCAGAGGAGGGAAGGCGATGGACACCCAGACTGGGAACTTTACTGACCACACCTGACAAGCAAGTCTCCACAGCTTCACAGACGCCTGCAGAAGGCAAGGAGGACTCGTCACTTGCAGCACAGCAGACAGCCAAAGGGTCTCCTCAACCCCTGTCCCACGGGCCAGGTCAGGAGTCTCAGCTGAGTGGCCCCAAATGGGCAGAACCCGAATCTTTCCTAGTGGGCTATAGGCACATCTGCCCTTTGCCCCCAAGGGAGTGGTATTCTCATCTTCTGAAGCTGTCAGCCATGCAGAGATACCCAGTGAGAGAGTCCAGAGCAGAAGCCTGCAGGGGCTGGAGGAGAACCATCCTGACAGCAGGTCCAGTGGTGGGAAAAACAGGTCCCCATGGGTTCCTTTTATTTCCTCCTTTCAGTTCAGTTCAGTTCAGTTCAGTCGCTCAGTCGTGTCCGACTCTTTGCGACCCCATGGACAGCATGCAGCACACCAGGCCTCCCTGTCCATCACCAACTCCCAGAGTCTACCCAAATTCATGTCCATTGAGTCGGTAATGCCATCCAACCATCTCATCCTCTGTCATCCCCTTCTCCTGCCTTCAATCTTTCCCAGCATCAGGGTCTTTTCAAATGAGTCAGCTCTTCGCATCAGGTGGCCAAAGTATTGGAGTTTCAGCTTCAACATCAGTCCTTCCAATGAACACCTAGGACTGATCTACTTTAGAATGGACTGGTTGGATCTCCTTGCAGTCCAAGGGACTCTCAAGAGTTTTCTCCAACACCACAGTTCAAAAGCATCAATTCATCAGTGCTCAGCTTTCTTTACAGTCCGACTCTCACATCCATACATGACCACTGGAAAAACCATAGCCTTGACTAGACGGACCTTTGTTGGCAAAGTAACGTCTCTGCTTTTTAATATGCTGTCTAGGTTGGTCATAACTTTCCTTCCAAGAAGTAAGCGTCTTTTAATTTCATGGCTGCAGTCACCATCTGCAATGATTTTGGAGCCCAAAAAAATGAAGTCAGCCACTGTTTCCTCATCTATTTGCCATGAAGTGATGGGACCAGATGCCATGATCTTAGTTTTCTGAATGTTGAGCTTTAAGCCAACTTTTTCACTCTCCGCTTTTACTTTCATCCAGAGGCTTTTTAGTTCCTCTTCACTTTCTGCCATAAGGGTGGTATCATCTGCATATCTGAGGTTTTTGATATTTCTCCTGGCAATCTTGATTCCAGCTTGGGCTTCTTCCAGCCCAGTGATTCTCATGATATACTCTGCATATAAGTTAAATAAGCAAGGAGATAATAAGTACAGCCTTTCCCAATATGGAACCAGTCTCTTGTTCCATGTCCAGTTCTAACTGTTGCTTCCTGACCTACATACAGATTTCTCAAGAGGCAGGTCTTCCTTTCAAGTACAGGGCAAAGCCACAGACTCTGAGTGGAGGAGGAGATGGAGGAGGAGGTAGAAAGAGAAGTGCGAAACTCTCATCTGACAGGGCCTTCCCTGGTGGCCCAGTGGCTAAGACTCCGAGCTCCCGATGCCAGGGGCCCAAGTTCCATCCCTGATCAGGGAGCTAGATCCCACGTGCTGCAACTGAGAGTTCGCATGCCACAACTGAAGATCCCGCATGCTGCAACTAAGACCCAGCACAGCCAAATCAATAAAATAATAAATATTAGCAAAAAAAAAAAGAAGGGTCTCATGTGACAAGTGAAGCAGGGACAAGTAAGGGTGGCGCCATCAGCCTAGCAGGGCCTCGTGGACAGCAGGGCCTGGATCAGGGCAAGAACAGCCCACTTGTGGCTGGAGGGGAAAGTGATGACCGTGATGGGATGAGAGGAGTATCCCCGCCAGCACCGCCCCGGAGCAGTGGGAAGGAGGCAGGGGTTGTGTGTATTAGTTTAAATGCTTTTGGCTACAAGTTACAGCACAACCTGATGAAAGTGGCATTAGGCATCTCCCCAACCGTTATCTGATCATGCACCCATTGATAAGCACACATGGTCACTGAATGAGGAGGAGGGAGCCAAAGCGGCCAGCATCTTCATAACCTTTCTGACACACAGTGTGCATGCACAGCAGCGGGATGTCAAGGCCAAAGTAAATGGCTCCTCTTTTTCAAAAGCTGACTTCTCTGAGGCTCTTTTCTCCTAATGGTTTCAAGATGGCTGCAGCAGCTCCAAGCATCACATCAGAAGACCTACTTCTGTCTTCCTGCTTTTCTTTCTTTTAGTTGGAAAGTTTCCCTAGAGCTCCTGGACTCGCTCTTCCATCTCACTGGCTGCCCGGGTCATGTGGCCTCTCTTGACCAGTCACGGGAGACTGTCTTAGACCCTGAGAACTTACTGCGTGAAACTAAACAGCATTGGGATTCCTTGGCAAGAAAGCTGAGAAAGGGCTATAAGTGCGCTGCAGCTGAGTCTGTGCAGGGGAAGGTGTTGACACCTGCCTATAGCGGTTGAAGCTGCTACTTCTTTTTCTTTGCAGTAAAAAAGTAAGAATGATTGCTGCCTAGGCTTTTGGTTCACCCTGTGAAAGGTTTGGTTTGGTTTGGAAGAAAGATTGAAATTAATGCAGTTTAGCTGTTTTAAGCTCCCACAAAGCTTCTTTATGCTCTCCTTGTAATCTTGAATGTTTGAGCATGCATAATTTAACTACCTGATATGTCTACTTTGTATAAGAGTACTTTTTAAAACCTTATTGGTGACTCAAATGATAACCACAACTTGGTTTAAGATGTAAGCATGTTAGCATTTATGATAAAGGATGGTGTGGGTATTGGTCCGCAGTCAAGCAGTCTGGAAGCTCCATTCTGGAAAGTGGAATGTCTTGCCCTCTGCTTTTTTTTTTTTTTAACATTTTCAGCACATTGTAAATAGCAGACTGTGAGACCTAGCAGTCATGAACAGAGTTAAAAGTGATAATGAAATAGTTTGCCAAGTTGTGGCATCTGCATTAATAACATGAAGAACTATATGGTATTTCTCAGGACGGAGGGAGGTTTTTGTGCTGAAAAGCCACACTCCTCTTGGTTTTGAAGTGAGACCAGAGCTGCCCCTCCCACCTCTGCCCTGCCCCTACCTGCCCCACCTGTCCCTGCCACCCACCCCCATCCCGCCGTCCCCCCCCTTTGCCCCGCCCCTGCCCCACTCCCTATCCGGCCACAAGCACACAGAACTGCCGCTTTGCAGGTCTGGCCTGGCCGAGTCCTGCTGCAGCCTGCTCTCAAGGCAAGGCTGCAGCCTGACACCCTGGGCCTTGCCACACCCCAGACCCCAGGGCCACTACAACCCCTCCTCCATCCTCCTGGATCTTTGATCTGATGGGTGTAGTCTCTCCATGCCTAGCCTCCTCTCACCTTCCCCACCCCTCTCCCCCCACTTCACTCCCTCCTCTCTCCCTCCTGCCCCCCACCATTTCCTGCCCACTGTGGCTCTGGGACTCTGATCCCATCACCCCTTGTCCCCAGACACAAGCAGCCCAGCTCCGTGCTGCACCCCCTCCCACCCCACCTTGTACAGGCATGCACCCCCTTGTGCACGTGGGTGGGCATGCTCCACCTTCCTCTCCCTAGCAACCGCCTCTTCTCTAAAGCCCTCCCTCACCACCTCCTCCAGAATTCACCCCCTGCTTGTCTCCTGTCTTCTTCCCACTTAATGCTAGTCTCCAGATCACTTGCTGTTTTTCTCATTTAGCTTGACTCTGTCCTCCTGTCTGCTGGAAGAATGTGGAGGTGGGGGCAGCTTCCTTGATCCTTGTCCCCTGGCCAGCACAGACAGGTAGGTACACAATAGGTGCTCAGTCAGGATGTGCAGAGAGATAACTGCAAAGAATGGGAGTCCAGCAAGGCCTTGTGTCCACAGCGCAAGGATCCAGAGGCTCAGGAAGTGTGTGTGATTAGAGAAACCACCATGCATTGTCTAAGAAGTATCAGATTTGAAAGACAGACTCTTCCTGGATGGAGTATTAAATATTATAAAGACAGCTGTTTTCTCCTAATTGAAGTAAACAGTTAGTGTAATTCAATGAAATAGGGACAGAATTTTGCTTGAAGCTAAAGAAGTGGGTTTTCAAGTTTGAGAGCAATAAAATGCATGGGGAAGAGGGAGTAGGGAGACCCAGCCTGATGATGGCTGGGGGGCAGGCACAGAGCAGAAGCCCTTCCTTCCAGAGTCTACAGATCAGAGCCCCAGACCCAGCAGGGTGGGGATGCAGCATGCTTCTGTCCTCACCGCCTGCCTCCAGACCACACACTAAAATGCAGCCCAGGCCCAGCTAAATGCCTTAAATCAAACCTAAAACTACACCGAATTAGAACTACTTACAAATGACTATATCAGTTGTAAAGGTTATATCATCTTAGATGTAACTTAAAAATCACAGATTTCTAAGATGTTTCTTTTTTAACCTTTTCAAAAATAACCCAACTAGAAGGACATTTTTAAGCAACATGACAAGGGTCAGCCACATATAAATAACTCATCCAAGTTGACCAGATATACGCAAAGTGGCAAAAACACTCAGCCAAGGCAGCACCAGAAAGTACGGGCGTCTGACCTGCCAGCAGAGCAGGCCTGGGGGGAGGCCCCGCCGCCTGGCCTTCTTGGAGGGCGTTTGTTGGTGACTCTGTCCCAGGGGCTGTTGGAGTCAGTGGCCTCCCTCGTGTCCGTGCTGTGTGTGCAGGCAGCCCAGCTCAGCACGACGCTGTGGCGTGTCCGCTGAAGCAGAGGGGCTCCAGACCTCCTCCAGCATGAGCGACACTCCATTGGCTAAGAAATAAACCAAAATAGCGTAGAGGGTTTTCAGTGGACATCAGTCCTTTCCACCACTCCTCCCCTGCCCACCTGGCCTTCTGTCTGGTTCCCTTGCTCTTCTCCAGATGTGCTCTGTACTCTGTGGCTATGGAAGCTTATATTTAAATGTGTGTGTGTATATCCTCTTGCTGCTGTTTAAGTTTCTGTCTGTAGTGTTTCTCCATTTTGGTTGACACTGAGCTCACAGATCTTTACAGTAAGTAGTTCAGTGGTCCTGTGTGTGAGTACTTCCTTTTACCTGTCTGACATTCACGGACACTTGGGTTGCTTCTAGTTTTCAGTACTGCCATGAGTCTGCTGGTGTGGGTGGTTGCTTATGGGAATGTGTAGACAGGTGAGTGTCTAGGAGTGAAATCTCTGGGTCAAAGATGTGAGTGGTCTGAGCTCTGGGAGGTATTACCAAATCACCCTCAGAGAGTTGGTGCAATTCATGTTCGTGGCCACAGGGTGTAAATCCCGTCTCCTCACACCTGTACTGGTAGATTTTTCTCAAGCTTTTTTTTTTTTTGCCAGTTTCATAGGTTAAAAAAATAGTATTTCAGTATGGGTTTTTTCGATGGACATGAATCTGAGTGAACTCCGGGAGTTGGTGATGGACAGGGAGGCCTGGCGTGCTGCAATTCATGGGGTCACAAAGAGTCGGACACGACTGAGTGACTGATCTGGTCTGATCTGATCTGATGGGTTTTAGTTGCAGTTTTTAAATTATGGGTAAGATTGGGCATTTTATGTGTGGTTTGGGTGTTGTTCAGTTTTGTACCCTTTTTTAAGGTGACCATGAAAGGTGGCAACAGAAGAAAATGCATATTCATTGTGGTCTTGAAGTCAGAACACCAAGGGTAGAAAAGTGCCTTAGAAGAGGCTGTGGCCCCTGCTCTGGGGAGGGCATTGGGTGCAGGATGCGGGGAGGAGCGGGACATGATTTTTACAAATAAATGCAGTCCGAATGTTTTTTTTTTTTAAAGAGTCCAGCTAGAAGCAAATGTTTGTTGAGTGCCTGCCAGGTGCCCACCTGTGCTAAGGCAGCCACTCCCACCATAAACCCATGCCATCTAGTCAGTGGGTCCCCTTTCCAAAGGAGGACTCCAAGACCTCTGGCAGTGAGTCACCGCCCAGGCCAGAGTTCTCACATCCAAACCCTCTCCCCACCCCCTGGAATTCCAGAGCAGAGACGCCTGACCTTATCCTCAGGCAGAGGGTCCACAGGGGCCAAGGTTATCCCTGGGGTCACACAGATAATGGGCAGAAGCTCCTAAGGAATGCAAACATTCCTTCAGAAAGAGAGGAGCTGCCTTTCCCTGCCCTGGGGGCCGGACACACCTTCCCCCATTCCAGCATTCTGAGCACCAGCCCCCTGGGGCACTCCTCAAGTTTCTACCATGGGGTCTTAGATGGTCCTGAGCAGTCCGGCTGTGAGCCCTACATTCTCTTGGGTAGAGGCTCTTCCCCCTGGGTGCTCCCCACTCACTGAGGATGAACGAAAGGGGACAAAGCTTTTAAAGGGTTGGGGTTTTTTTTCTCTTTAAATGTTTGTTCTTTTGAAAATCATATTAGTTTCTCCTGAAATTAATTTTTTTTTTCCTTTAACAAGGGTTGCACAAAATTTTAAGATGAAGCATGCATGAGCCTGTTAACTGCTGCTAATCCAAAGTTATTTTTAAACCCTGTGTAATAAGAACATTTCTGTGCAGATCTCACCGTAGAGATAGCACCTAAATCCTAGTTGCCCGGCTGTTCTGAGGATCCAGGAAGCAAGTAACCAACCACTTCCTGCTCTCAACTCAGTGTCTGCTCATATAGGGCCCAGTGCTGCCATCAGCCCAGACATCACTCTGCCCGCCACCGCGGATCCTTTTCCAACAGCTCCTGGAGGCCAAGGCTTGACATTCAGATGACGAGACCCAGAGATGTTAACGCTGCTTGCTCAAGGTCACACAGCCCCCCGTTCATGAATCAGGATCAGAATCCAAACTGTCCAACTGCTGCCCGTGAGCCCACAGAACTGAAGAAGGTCCCAGATGATAGTGCCCTGGATGCCAGGCAACAGGTGGCTGAGTGAAGGGAGGCAGGACCATGTTGACTGCTGGGCAGTACTTGGCCAGCAGGTCGGAGGGGCCTGACCAGCCAGCCTGTCCAGCAGAAGCAGTTGATGATGCTACTCCATGGCAATCCCTGCACAGCAGTGCGGGTTCAATAAGCCAGATCTTCCCATTTTTTAAGAGGTGTTAGAAGTCTGGTTTTTTTATATGGTGCTCAGTCACTTAGTCGTATCTGACTCTTTTGTGACTCACTGAACTATGGCCCCCCAGGCTCCTCTGTCCATGGAATTTTCCAAGCAAGAATACTGGAGTGGGTTGCCATTTCCTCCTGCAGGGGATCTTCCCGACCCAGGGATCAAACCCATGTCTCCTGTATTGGCAGGCAGATTCTTTACCGCTGAGCCACCTGGGAAGCCCCATTTTTTTATATGGAATGTTTCAGTTTTTTAATATTGGCAACTAGTTAAAACATACAGGCCAAATTGCAGCTCAGTCTGTAAGCTACAGAAAACCCTGGGAGCCAGATCCAGCCATGCCCAGTGGTACATGGTCTGTGTGGCCTCCAGCTCCAGGGGACAGCCTCCAGCAAAGCGCCTTCCCAGACCCAGAATAAAATGACTGCCAGGTAAACTGAGATTCTCCTGCTCTGAGAGTCGTGATTGACTGCAGAACCAACGTACGGGTCCCTTTGGTCTCATCTTTGTGGTTAGGAGCCGTTCTTCAGGGTGTCACCAGTCACTGAATAGGGCTGAGTGGGCCCTGAGGATACCAGCTTACCCTGGCATTGTGTATTTTTGAGTGGAGACTGTTCCAGGCCTCCCCTGAAGGATGCTTGGACTCAGAAGCAGCGTTTGGGGCCCTTCTCTGAAGGCAGACTGATTCAGCCATGGGTCTGCCAGCTCAGCCGTGCTCTGAGGACATACAAACACACTCTGAACACAGGACCTTTGAGTCGCCTTGCCTGCACGCTCTCAAGACCAGGAGCATCACGATCTGGCCTCCCCACAGAAACTTTATGTTTCTCAGTAAACCCAGGGGCTGAGTGAGGAGAGCAGTTTCAGGCACCCCAGGCGCGCCCACTGAGCAGCGTGACCAGGACTCTTCCAGCATCCACCGGGGAGCGGGGGGATCACAAGGGCCCTGCCCTGTTTGCCAGCATCACATTTGTCCTTTTGGCTCTGCACATTACTACTCTTAGGATGGGACTGAATGAGAGAGCCAGGTCTACCAGTGTGCACCACCCTTTAGCATCTTCTGTAATTGCAGCCAGAGAAATCTAAGAACCAGGGTTCTGGTCCAAGAAGGGAGCCGTGCAGTATCTTGAATTAGGTGAGCAATTCCAGCTTCCCGCCTTTACTGCTTATTATAACCTGAGACTTTTTAGGACGTAAAGTATCCTCTAAACTTTTTGAGAAATATAGGGTCAAATAGGAGCTTCCCAGGTGGCACCATGGTAAAGAATCCACCTGCCAAAGCAGGAGATGCAAGAGATGCAGGTTTTGACCTTGGTCTGGGAGGATCCCCTAGAGGAGAAAATGGCAACCCACTCCAGTATTCCTGCCTGGGAAATCCCATGGACAGAGGAGCCTGGCAAGGTACAGTCCAGTGGGTTGCAAAGAGTCAGAGACAATTGAGCATGTGCGCACTCGCTCACACACACACACACACACAGTCAAATAGATCTTTGTTAGCTCTTTTTTGAAGTTGTTATGATGAAACAGCTTTTCCTGCCACTTGGGAAAAAAGCTTGTGTTGAAATAACTTTTAAAACAAAGTAAATACTTTGATGTAGCCAAGTTGGCGTCTACTTCAGTGCTGTTTTTTCTGGGGCCACAGCATGACTGGCATTCACTCCTACTCTTGGCCAGACTAAGGACTATACATTAACATCCACCTCTGCATAGATGAAATATGTGAAACAGCTGTTTTCAGACGTGGGAAAATAGGTAGCAGAGGACCGGGATCCTTGAACGAGGAAGACAAACGAGGCGCCTGTCGGGCCCCCTGGCTTTCTGCCCCGAGGCATCTTCTGGGCTCAGTCACAGGGAAGGGAGTACCAAGCAAGGCGCAGTGCCTTCTCTGGTGGAGGAAGCGAGAATGGGTGTCTGGGAAGGCAGAGGGGCTGGAAGTTGCAGGAAAGATTCGCGGGGAGGGGGTGGGGATGGGGGGCGGGGTACACAGAAGAGAGCTCCAGAAATCCTTGTAGGAATTGTCTTGAGTCTTTACCTCTTTACCGTGTCCTGGTTCATTGATGTGCAGAATAAAACTCCACAAATTCAGGCAAAGGGAAGATAAGCAGCTTGTAAGGGTAACCATTTCCAGACCTCTAAGATGGTGGGGAGATAGTCAATCTCCAGCCTTCATTCGTTGGAGACCCAGAGAATTCACACCTTGGTCATAGAGCTATGTGTCTCTGAAGTGCAGACTCATCTAGACTTACCCTAGAAAGGCTCAAAAACAGTCTTTGAAATGACGAAATGAGAACCTAACAGCCTGTAAAACAAAGCTCAACATTCTTAAAAAGACAAATTCCAACACAATACCTAAAATGTACAATAGCCAGTTAAAAATTTCAAGACTTGTGACGAAGCAGGGAAATGTGATCCAAAGCCAAAAGGAAAAGCATTCAATGAAAAGAGGTCCAGAAATGACAGAAATGAGGAAGCAAGCAAGCAAAGATGTTGAAATGACTGTTACGACTATATTCAGGTATTTAAAGGAAAACAATGATAAGAACTGAAACTATAAAAAAGAACCAAACAACACTTCCAGAGATTGAAGAATACAGTATTTGTAAGGAAAACACATCGGATGGGATTGACAGTAGAATAGAGATAGCAGAAGGAAAAACAAGGAACTTGAAGACATAGCAATAGAATCAACCCGAAGTGACACACAGAGAGAAAACAGAGGGCACAGAAAACAGCTCTGGCAACCTGAAAGAGAGCATCCACCAGTCTAACAGGGAAGAAGGAGGGGCAGAAAGAATGTTTGAAGAAATGATGCCCTTTTTTTCCCCCTAAATTTGATGAAAACTCCTAATTCACTGATTCAAAAAATTTGTCAACCCCAAGCACCAGGATAAACACACAGGCACAAATTCAATCCAGGGAATATCATAACCAAGTTTCTGAAAATCAGCAATAAAGTAAAATCTTAAAAACAGTCAAAGAAAAGACACATTACTTAAAGATGAATGAAGATAAAAATTATGACAGACTTCTCTTCAGAAACTATAGCTACGAGACAACAAGGGATCATCAATTGTCTCCAAGCCGAAAGAAAAAGGAGCTCACAAAGTAGAATTCTGTATCTAGCAAAAAGATCCTTTAAAAATGGAGGCAAAATAAAGACGTTCACAGACAAACCAGATAGAATCCATCACCAGCAGACCTTCACTACAAGAAATAGTAAAGGACATCCTTCAGGCAAAGGAAATGATGGCAAATGAAAATTGGGGTCATCAGAGAGAAATACAGAGGCAGCAGGTGAGTTTGTGGATAAATAATGGAAATAGGCTTACGGTTTTCTTTGGAAGATCACTGGCTGTTTAAAGCACACGTGATGACAGTGTATGATGGGATTTGTGATACATATACAAGTGAAACATACGACAAGGTGGCATAAATGATGAGAAGGGGAAAAGAAAGTACGCTCCTGTCGGGCTCTTATTCGTGAACTTGTATACTACTACTTCAGGGTAGAATGTGACAAACTAAAAATGTATATACCATAGAGCAACATTCAAAAACAACAAAACAAACAAAAAGCACAAAGATGTATAGCTAATAGGGTTGTAGTAGAGATAAAATGGGATTTAAAAACACAAATTCAAGAGTAGGCAGGAAGAGACTTCCCTGGTGGTCTAGTGGCTAAGACTCTGCACTCCCAATGCAGGGGGCCCAGATCTGATCCCTGATCGGGACGCTAGATCCCACACGCTGCAGTTAAAGATCCTACATGCTGAAACTAAAAAAAGATCCTGAACGCCACGGTAAATATCCAAAATCCTGGATGCCACAACTAAGACCCAGCATCACCAAATAAATAAATATTTAAAAAAGCTATAAAACGTCTAGAAGAAATCATAGGAGATCTTTGTGACTTTGGGATAGACAAAAATTTCTTAGGATAGAAAAAAGTCTCAACCTTAAAAGAAAAAAATTTGATGGATTGGGCTTCATCAAAATGTTAAAGTTCTGCTTCTGCAATGACACTCTCAAGAAGGTGAAAAGATAAGCTGGGAGAAAATATTTGAACACATATCAAGGACCTGATCCAGAATATACAAAGAACTTTACAACTTAGTGGTAAATAAATAAGCCCAATTTTTAAAACAGCCAAAATACTACAGAAGACACTTCAAAAAAGAAGAGATACAAATGACCAGCAAGCCCGTGAAAGATACTCAGTCATCAGAGAAATGCAAATTTAAACCACAGTGAGGAGGCATGGCGCGCTGTGACTCATGGGTCGCAAGGAGTCGGACACGACTGAGCAACTGAACTGAACTGAACTGAGGTGCCACTACAGTCACTCAGACAACCGAAACCTTACAATAATATGGTGATATCAGTACAATCGTTGTAGCAAACACAGGGAGCCGCTGGAACTCACACTGCTTGAGAGAACGCAGGGTGGTCAACTGCTTTGGAAAACAGTCTGGCAGTTTCTTAAAAAAAACAAACTTGCTGTTGCTCTCGCCTCCTCAGATGGTCCACACTGTGTCTGGAGAGTGTGTTTCTCTCTAAATAAATCCACTTCTTACCTATCAAAAAGCAAAAAACGTGCTACACGACTCAGCCATTCAGTTCCATGGTAACCATGTAAGAGAAACATTCACGCCCCAAAGGCCTTAACACGAATGTCCGATGGAAACAACACAAGTGTGCATCGGCAGGTAAATGGAAAAGCAGATTGCTGTGGAGCAGTGTGATGTGCTGCTTCTCCATTTATCTGCTGATGGTCAGTGGTAGAGAGTCCGCCTGCCAATGCAGGAGATGTGGGTTGGATCCCTGGGTCTGGAAAATCCCCTGGAGAAGGGAATGACAACCCACTCCAGTATTCTTGCCTGGAAAATCCCATGGACAAGAGGAACCTGGCAGGCTACTGTCCACGGGCTTGCAGGAGTCGGACACGATTGAGGGACAAAACAAGTATGCTGTATTCCTGCTCGACAAGCAAAAGAACTACCAGTACATAATGACAACAGGACTGAACCTCAGAAACATTGCTTTGATCTCTGGAAGAACCAGACATCAAGCAGTCCCTAGTGTACTTTTTTTTTTAATGTTTTTATTTTTGGCTGCGCTGGGTCTTTGTTGCTGCATGGGCTTTTGTCTAGGTGCAGTCAGTGGGGGCCACTCTCTAGCTGCAGTGCACGAACTTATTGCAGTGGCTTCTCTTGTGGAGCACAGGCTGCAGAGTGCAAAGGCTTCAGCAGCTGCAGCTCATGGGCTCAGTAGCTGCAGCTCTGAGGCTCTTGAACTCTGGCTCAATAGTTGTGGGGCACAAGCCTAGCTGATCCCAGATGAGGGATCAAACCTGTACTCCTACATTGGCAGGTGGATTCTTCATCTTCTGAGCCACCAGGGAATCCCCCTAGGGTACTCTTTTTTATGTGAACTTCTAGAAACAACCTACATAGTCAGTGATGACAAAAAGCAGATCGGTGGTTGCTTCAGGCTGGGAGTAGGGATGTTTGGGGTTGAAGGAAATGTTCCATAGACATAGATGTATAGATTTTATACAACCCATTGAAATGTACCCCTAAAATGGGTGCGTTTTATTGTATATAAATTATAGCTCAATGGAAGTTATTAAAAAAAAAAAACGCAAAAGATCTCCTATGTTCGGCATCACCCAGACAGCAGCTGGGAGCAGCATATTCTGGAGAACTCTGGCCTTCTGCTCTCGATGTTCTGTCTCTCTCCCGCTGCATGGCCCCTCCTGATCTTGGTTTCTACGCTGGGTTATCTACGTCTGTTCCAGGCAAAATCAAGAAGAGCCAAAGTAGGACAGACACCCAGTGTCAACTCTCCTCACACCACTGCAGACCCTTGCAGAATTCTTGTAATTCGTATCAATTTACTCAGGCCCTCTTAATTATCTTCCACTGGGCACTCAGGACTCCTCAGGGAGGTCATTACTGTCGACAGTGCCCTCCCAGCGGGGCCCCAGAGCCTCTTGGAAGGGCCTCAAGAGCCCTGAGGTGGGAGGGGTGGAAGAGCCTTTGGCATCCTACGCTCATCCCAGCCAGGGCTGTCCTTTCCCGCAAGCCTGCACTCAAGACTTTGTTTCAAGAAATAGTAACTCAACTTAAAAAAAAAAAAAAAAGTATAGAATCAGTGTATAGAACAAACCCACCCACTTCTGTTTTTGTTTTGTTTTTATCCATAAGGGGTTATTTGCTCTCTGGAGAACACTGCACATTTCACACTTTGTCAAGAGAGGGAGGGCCCCGAGGCGCTGGTAGCAGAAGCAGCAGTGGGAAGAGCAGCCACCCTCTGGCCACAGACAGCCACGACGGGGCATATCAAGCTGTGTTCCAGCGAGACTTCATTTTCAAAATAGGCAGGCTGACTTAGAGTTCTCTTACGGTTTCCAATACTTATTCTATTTGCTGGAAGGTCACAGTTCTCCAGAGAAGTGCTCTGTAGTACATAGCAGGCTCATCTGCCCGTCCTTCTTGCTGAACTTCCTTGGTGGTGGTGGTTTAGTCGCTAAGTCGTGTCCGACTCTTGCGACCCCATGGACTGCAGCCCGCCAGGCCCCTCTGTCCATGAGATTCTCCAGGCAAGAATACTGGAGTGGGTTGCCATTTCCTCCTCCACGGGATCTTTCTGACCGACCCAGGGATCGAACCGAAGTCTCCTGCGTTACAGGCAGATTCTTTACCAACTGAGCTATGAGGGAAGCACCAACACTTTGTCTTGCGGTGCTTTTTTCCCTAAGTGGATGATCCTGGTGTCTTCAGACAGTGACTGTTTCTTTCCTTCAGTGCTTGTAGTCCTGTTTCATTTAATTTCCTTACAGAGCTGGTTGGGGCCCTGAAACCGTGTTAACAGGAGTGTCATCAGGGGCATCTTGTCTCATTCTCTGACTTGAAGAGATTGAGGCTGATTTTACACTAAAGTGATTGCCGTGAATTTTTTTTTTTTTTTGCCGTGAATTTTTAAATATAACCTCTGTCAAGTTAAAATTTTTCCCTTACGTTCTTGATTTACCAAGATTTTTCGTCATGAATAAGTGTTAAACCTCATCAGATGTTTTCCTGCATTGATTAAGATAATCATATATATATTTTTTTCTTATTGTGATGAAATACGGTGGTAGATTTTCTGATATGGAACCCGCCTTGCATTATTGGGATAAACTATACTTGATATATTTTTAATACTAATTTGGCTTGCTAATGTTGATATATATAGTTTTTATAGCTACATTTATAAGTTAAATATTCCTGTGATTTTTTTTTTTCCTTTGGCTTGTATTTATCTGGTTTAGAAATGTAGATTACCTCATAAAATGAGCTCTTTTTCTACTTTTCTGAGTAGTTGGAATAAGACAGAAATTGACTATTCCTTGAAATTTGGATCTCTTCTTTTGAAAATTCAGTAGAACCTCCTGTAAAGCCATCTGAGCCAAAAGTCTTTGGGGAGGGAAGTTTTTGATCATCATTTCAATTTTCTTATTAATTATTGGATATTTAAATGCTTTTTTTTTTTTTTTTTGGTACTGGTTTTGGAACTTTCCATTTCATCTAGATTTTATTAACTTACTAGTGAACAGGTGTTTATAACATTCATTTTTACCCAGTCTTCCCCTACCATGTTCATTTTCTCTCCCTTTTTTTTTTTTGGATCCATCTTGGCAGAGGTTAATCTTATTCATCTCTGCAGACAACAGTTTGGGTTCTGTTGATGCTCCGTGCTGCTTGTTTTCTTGGAGTTTCCATTTCACTGAATCTTGCCTTTAATGCTACGACTTCCTTTTTCTTGTTCCCAAGTTCGTTCTGTTCCTTTCTCTCCAGTTTCTCCCCCTGAAGGCTAGTTCATCTCCTGGTAGATGAGATGTTAGTATTTCCAGATAAGTGTATTGGCAGCCGCTTGAGCTATGTCCTACAAATTGTGAGATTCAATTCTAAATATTTTTTGAATTCACCATATGGTTTCCTACATAACTCAAGGATTATTCAGTAATAAGTTAGTGTGCAAGCAGAAGGGATTTGGGGAGATTTTGATGTTGGTTTCTAACTTTATTGTATTCATATTCTATTTGGAATGAATGGAGACTTGCCCTGTGGCCTGAGGGGCTTTCCAGGTGGCAGTAGAGATAAAGAACCTGCCTGCCAGTGCGGGAGACATAAGAGACGAGGTTCGATCCCCGGGTCAGGAAGATCCCCTGGAGAAGGAAATGGCAACCCACTCCAGTATTCTTGCCTGGAGAATCCCATGGACAGAAGAACCTGGTGGGCTACAGTCCATGGGGCTGCAAAGAGTATATGTGGTCTGATTCTGTGTATGGTCTGTGTTTGGCAAAAAAAAGAAAGTGTACTATCTGCCTACTAGTTTAGACATCTCTGTGTCTAATAACTCAAACTAATTAATTCCGTTGACTAAGTCTTTGCCGTCTCTGTATGGGTTTATGATCAATAGGGGTGATTAAAACCTCCACCTACCTGTTTTTGGATTATCTACTTTGCCTTGCAGCTCTCTTTCAGATGTTATTTGGTGTGTTTTGAAGTTATCCCTTCTCCAGGACTCAGAGTTCTTCTTTACACCTTATGACAGTTTGTGCCTAATTTTATTTTTTGTTTGCTTTCAATTTTTATGTATCTTTTTTGGTTTTGTTTTTGGCCATACCACCACAAGTCATGTGAGATCTTATTCCCTGACGAGGCCCCCTGCAGTGCAAACAGACTCCTAACCATTAGACCACCAGGGGACTCCTTGTCTTTTGTTTTAAATGGGTTTAAAACATCTGTACACATCTTGTTGAATCTTGTTTGTTTGTTTTGAATAAATCCAACTTGAGAATTTTTCTTCATTGATGAATTTAACTCATTTATCTATTGGGCTTAATTCTGCATGTTATTTATTTCTCATCTGTTTACTTTATTCCTGTTTATTTTTTCTACATTCCTACCTTTCATCGGAGAATTCAAATTTCCTTCTGCTGCATTATAAGTTACACAGTCTACTTTTGCCCAAGGATAATCTCACTCACTCACACGTGTTTACACAGCCCTATTGATTTCTCACACTTGTTACCACTTCTGCGTTTCCCCTCCATAGGCATGTTCTTTACTCGCTCCCTTTCTCCCCACATCTGGCCATCCCACCCCCATCACAGCCACAATGTCTGGAATTCTCATTTTGGGTTGTTGTGGGTTTGTATAGGTTTGATTTCCCTATTTCTCAAGTGTCTGGCAGCTTCTTCTATATTTGTTTTTCTCCATATGTAAGCACTTCTCCCAAGAGTATTCTCAATGTGGCTCCTTAGACGGAACCAGAATTTTTATCCCACTTGTTTGAGAAACCCTCCTGCCTGCATCCCTGTAGGGATTTTAAACTTTGTGTTTAACAGAGTTCAGTACAAAGATGTAGAAGTTTATGTATAAGTTTAGCAGATCCAAATTATGTCCTCCATTAACATCCTATAAGAATACCATTCATTCTTCAAGTAAGCACAGTAACAGTGAAACATGCTGGGAAATGAGGGATTTGTTTTACTTATCTGTTCTTCTCTTTGGCTGCGCTGGGGCTTCTGGGTCTTTGTTGCTGCGCATGGGCGTTCTCCAGTTCGGTGACCGGGCGCTGATCTCTCGTTGCGGAGTGTGGGCTTCTCTTTGCAGTGGCTTCTCGTTGTGGAGCACGGGCTCGAAGGTGCACAGGCCGCAGTTGTGGTGGTGTATCAGGTTAATTGCCCCGAGGTGTGTGGGATCTTCCCTGACCAGGGGTCGAACTGGTGTTCCTTTCATTACAAGGCAGGTTCTTAACCACTGGACCACCAGGGAAGCCCGGCATTTGCTTTTTAACTTGGGAAAGATGGTGAAAGATTGTCTGTGCTTTGCATATGTGGCTCTCATTGGCCTGGTTTCTTGTTTCAAAGGTTCGACCGTGAGTGCTTTTGGTACCATCACACACACTACTCCGTTTATATCTGAGTTTAAAATAGAAACCCAGTTACAGTCCTGAACTACAGATGTCACAGACGAGTGAGCAAGAGATCTCGTAGCAGAAAATTCTGTTCAACTTTGCGCAGACCCTGCTACCAACACGCGGGTTTCAGGATTCACTCTGCGACCAGGGCTGAGCCTTCTCTGGTCCACGTGGGGACTGAGGGAACCCTGTAGGTGGGCAGAAAAGCCAGCCATCCACAGAAGGAGCACCCGATTCAGAGCTGGGGACGCAGGTCGGGCGTTCAGAGCTCCACGGGAGCCCTGCTCTTGGCAGTGCCTGAGCAAGGCC
>NW_011494943.1:12475124-12475717 GCF_000754665.1 Bison bison bison | reverse complement strand
CCCCCCTGCCAAGAGGAGCAGAGGGCAGGCCCTCGAGGCATGTGTACTGCCAGTCTGCACCCTGGCTAGGTGCAGAGGTGGGCAGCCCCTCCATGGGAGGACCCTAGGATTCTTGGGTTCCTGGTCTGACCTACTGAGGGGCAGAGCCTCCACGAGCCCCTGTGAAAGTGTGCTTTTTAATGAATGTCACCTTGTTCATCTGTTTTCCATTGTTTGATCTCTATGCAAAGAAGTGTGTTAGTCGCTCAGTCACGTCCGACTCTTTGCGACCCTGCCAGGCTCCTCTGTCCGTGGGATTCTCCAGGCAAGAATGCTGGAGTGGGTTGCCGTTCCCTTCTCCACGGTATCTTCCTGACCCAGGAATCGAACCCAGGCCTGCATTGCGGGAGGATTCTTTCCCATCTGAGCCACCAGGAAAGCCCCTCTATGAAAAGAAGGCAGATCAACATCCGACCCCCCCGCCCCCGTGTGGCACCATGCCCTCCCTGCCGTGCCCACACTACCTTACAGAGGACACACATCGTCTGGGTGCAGCCTGGGTACTCAGCTGCCCTCTCCCGTCCCAGAGTGGGCACCAGCCAGGCTTGGAGGCC
>NW_011494943.1:12474596-12475024 GCF_000754665.1 Bison bison bison | reverse complement strand
GGGGTGGGGGGGGCAGGGGTGGTGATGCTGGTCTGTTAACCAGGGCTGTCTGGTCAGCGCCCCCAGCCCATGGCTGGGAGTGGCTGCAGGGCCCTGAGGATCTGGCATTTCCTGCCTGCCCCTCCTCCACGCTGCTGAAGGGAGTCAAGTCTGGAAGTATCAGCCCAGAGCCTCTGCACCAGGGGCCTGCAGCAGTTCCCAGGCAGGCAGGGCTGCTCAGGACAGGCTCGGGGGTCCATGTCACCCACCATCGACGCGCCTCGTACACTGAAGGCTTGGGGCTCAATCCCACAGGATTTGGGGCGGGGAGTGTAACAGAATCTAACTTTTAACCACTGATTCACAAGGATGCCCAGGGTGAGGGTGAGGAGCCCTAGGGGGTATAATTCCCCCAACTTGAGAAATGTAGAACTTGGGGACTCAAGGTG
>NW_011494943.1:12468372-12474496 GCF_000754665.1 Bison bison bison | reverse complement strand
CCTTTCTCAGGAGCTCAGGGAGTGCTTTTCCAACTGCCTTTAGAGGCCTAACGTGCCTGTGCTCAGAGCCACCCTGATGCACAGACAGATGGGAAGACAACTGAGAAGGGAGCTGGGCAGGAGCTCCGAGCATCCAGAGAGCTGGGACCCTTACAGGCCCCTGTGCGCAGAGAGCCCCAGGAGGCCCCGAGACAGGAGACTAACCCTCCTCCCCCCGGGGCTCTGGTCCATGAGACATGCCAGGCTCTAGGTCAGTAAGGGAAGGTCATGGGGAAGACCGCCCACCAAAAGGGCAGGCCCACAAACCCCTCGACTCAGTCAGCCCCTGCCCAGCCCCCATCCTGCCCCCAGGTTCATACTGGGAGGTCTTGGGCATTTCACTGAACCTTCCCAAAGGCTGGGGCTGTAACAGCAGCCCGTAGGAGGCGAGTGCTATGCCCTTAAATGTCCCTGAAGCCTCATCAAAGTCCAGAGCAGAAAGAGAGCAGAACAGGTCAGGCAAGGAGGAGACGGCAGAGAGCACCATGGGGGCCTTGCTTCCACACCCCACCCCCTGAGTGAAGTCTGAATGAGGGCACAGATCACTCAAGCAGAGACCACGGCTCGGGCACAGGAAGTGTCCTAAGTCGAGCAGGCCTGACTTGTTCAGCTTCATGCCTGAGCCAGGACTGCCATGCTCTGGACACCTGACCTGGAGGAGCCAGTCACCCCCTCAGGGTGACTTTGCAGGGAGAGGGGCAGAAACCAGTGCCCTGCAAGGCTGGCTGTGCCATCCTTTCAGCTTAGAGGCCCTGCTCCTAGGCAGACAAGTTGGTCAGCCCAGCCTGTGCTTCCAGCAGAAACATTGGAACCGCCTGCTTGGCATCCGGCTGAACTAGCAATCAGCTCCTAACCACTGGCCACAGGAAGCACGGCCTCCCAAGCAAAGGTCTTGGGCCCTAGGCTGGCCCTTCTCCCTACGCCTCGTCCCCCAGGCAGACAATGGGATGGACTCAGGTCATGCCCACGAACCCTTGAAGGGGCTGGTCCCTCAAGTTGTAGGGAGGGACCCCCACATCGCAGTGGTCAGACTCCTGACCCTGACCCTCCCCAATGGCAATGGCCTTCCAGAAGGAAACCGAGTTAGCAGGACAGGGCTGACCAGAGATCCCTTTACAAGCAGTTGTAAAGACGTCTAGGGTGAGAAGGTCTCTGTGTAGAGAGGAAGAATTCACCCAGGGTTGAAGAACCAAAGACATGGGCGCTTTCTCAATGAGGGAGGAGCAGCCATGGCCACAGGAAGTAAAGGGAAACCTGGGGATATCCAGGGACCCACATCCTCACCCTACTCCAGGACCTGGCGCTGGCAGGCAGGGGGCAGGGGGAGAGCAGGACCTGGCTCAGCTTTGGGTCTGAGGGCACAAGGAGAGGCCACTGGGTGTGACCCCCGAAGCCCCCAGGAAAGGAGAAGCAGCTCCAGACATCTCCAGAGGCCAGAGGAGTAGAAAGGGCACAAAACGAGAGAGGGGACCAGGGCCTGGGTACGCCTGGCCAGTGCCCAGCTTATGGTGCTGGAGTCACTGCAAGAAGCCTGGCTCACAGCCCTGTGTGTGCTTTCCAAGTCCCGGCCTTTCCTGTCACCCAGCTCCATGCCAACCCTGTTCTTTCCCTCCAGAGGCTGTGCGGCTGCTCTGCTGGCCTTTCCCCAGATTGGAGTCTGAGCCAGTTTGGTCCCTGTCGTCCACCTGTGCAGCACGTGGCCATGTGCTGGGCGGACCCCTCCAGACTGCTCCGTGTCACACCACCAGGCCCACAGTGGTGGGCTCGGTGACACTGGGCAGACGGTGTGCATCCCTGAAGTGTGTCTCACATGTGTGAGACGCCAGCACCAGGCAGCCAGGCCCCACCTATCCTGACTTGACGCCCTGTGTCAGCGTTCTTTTATTTTTTATATTTTATTTTTTTGGCTGAGCCACATGGCATGCAGGATCGCAACCCCGACCAGGGATCGAACTCATGCCCCTTGCATTGGAAGCACAGCGTCATAACCCTGCATGCTGGGCCAGCCCAGGAAGGAGAGCAGCCGCTGAGCTTGCATCATCTCACCACTGCTTTTTATTTTTTTCATTTTTTATTTATTTGTATACAGTTTTTAAAGGTTATGCTCCATTTACAGTTATTACAAAATACCATCCACATTCCACATGTTGTACAATACAGTCTTGTAGCCTCACAGTTGCTTTTTAATAACATCTTCCTGGTACATTTTTTTTTTTTAAAGAAATACATTTTTAGTTTTAAAAGCTAGGAAAACAGTGAAAAGCTCAAGGGACTTTTCAAACATCACCTAGAGTGCCCTCGTGCAAAGACAGTTGTTGCCAGTATTTAGGGAGGGCTGCCCATACTTAGAGCATGTGCTATAGCTCCAGGGTCCTTGGCCTGGGCCTGGCCACGCGCATCAGGGCTGCTGTGCCGCTGGAGATGCTCGCAAGCATGGCCAGAGGGCACAGGGTAGATGACAGCCTGGGAAGTGCCGTGAGTCAACCATTAACCTCGGAACCTCCGAGGGACCCATTATGAAATGATCAGGACAGGAGATGTTTTCACAGCCAAGTATCCTGTGTGCCCAGTGGAGGGGCAGGTCCAGGCCCCCAGAACACCTGGAGAGCACATGTCCACACAGACCCGCTGTGCGGGACACCAGGGCCAGGACCTCCAGATACAGCCATTGCCCTGGAGGACACTGGCCTTCGTGGGCTCCCACAAGGAAGCTGACGTGGGATCTCTGGTTCCTGCTGGAGAGAAGCTCGGCCAGCACTCACTGAACCCAGCTCTCCATGTGCACCGCATCCTCCTGCCCCGTGATGACTCACCCTCCTTTCTCTTTTCTCTTCACCTGCTAGAGCACCCAGCACCGACAGCCTGTAGCCTCCAGCACCCTGAGGGGAGCCCCACTGTGACGTGGGCAGCCTTTGGCGTTGAAGGGATGAAGATGGAAGCCCAGACAAGGGGCAAGCCTACTAGACACCCCAGGGCTCATCCTCCAAAACATAAAGGCTGCCAGCGGCCCCCCAAGATTCGGAACTACAACTCCAAGGACTGACCCACCCCACTCCTCCCCGTCCCCGTTCTGATCCCTTCCTTTCTCCTCCCCCACCCTCCCGCCTTCCCCTTTCCCCTCCTGCTCCCTTCCATCCAATGTGTCAGTCCTTCTTCCTATCCTCCTCCTCGGTGCTTTTGTCTCCATGTCAGGGCTGTGCACACGCGCGCGCGCGTGTGTGTGTGTGTACAGTGGGGGTGGTGAACTACTAAGGCACCTCACAGACTGACCACCGAATCCCAAATTCTTCTTTGAACTTGGGAAGGACAGTAAAAGATTTCCAGGGCTTTGCATATGTGGCTCTCATGGCCTGGTTTCTTGTGTTTCAAAGGTTCGACCGTGAGTGCTTTTGGTACCATCACACACACTACTCCGTTTATATCTGAGTTTAAAATAGAAACCCAGTTACAGTCCTGAACTACAGATGTCACAGACGAGTGAGCAAGAGATCTCGTAGCAGAAAATTCTGTTCAACTTTGCGCAGACCCTGCTACCAACACGCGGGTTTCAGGATTCACTCTGCGACCAGGGCTGAGCCTTCTCTGGTCCACGTGGGGACTGAGGGAACCCTGTAGGTGGGCAGAAAAGCCAGCCATCCACAGAAGGAGCACCCGATTCAGGGCTGGGGACGCAGGTCGGGCGTTCAGAGCTCCACGGGAGCCCTGCTCTTGGCAGTGCCTGAGCAAGGCCTGACAGAGGGGCAAGAGCTGCCTTCTCACCTCCAGCCCAGAGGCTGCAGGTTGACATCCTGGCCTTTTGCTCTCAGCCCAGCTGCACCACCTCTGTGTCAGGCCGGGGCCCCTTATGCAGGGCCCGGGCATGAGGTGGATGTGTGTCCAGGAAGCTTCGCTAAGAGCTGGGCCTGGCACCAGGGCAGCACTTGGCACATGCCATGCTTGTGTTCACATGGTCAGTTGTTCTGGGGCCCAGGCCCCTGGAGAGGCTTCCTGGCCTCCTCGCCAGCCTCAGGCCCCTGACTTGAGCTGAAATCAGACAGGGAGCAACAGAGAAGCTGTGGGCAACTACTGGGCACACAGTAGGTCTGTGCAAAGCTCACTCCCAGCCCTGAGTGCTGTGTGCCTGCCCTGCAGTGCATGTCTGTCCTGGACAAGGAGTGAGGAGATTGGGAGGGGGTTCCCAAAGTAGCCCACAGGGTCCTCAGGGTCATCTCCTGGGGCCTGGAATAAGACCTGCAGCTACTGTGCTTGGGGCCAATTGGCAGCCCTCCCAAGGGGCACATTTCGGTGGAAAAGAAGAGCGTTGCCTCACTCACAGTGTCCCCCCTGCCAAGAGGAGCAGAGGGCAGGCCCTCGAGGCATGTGTACTGCCAGTCTGCACCCTGGCTAGGTGCAGAGGTGGGCAGCCCCTCCACAGGACGGTGGGGTGCTCAGCCTGGCCTACAGAGGTGCAGAGCCCCCCACAAGCCCCTTTGAAAGCATACATTTCATTAATGTCATCTTGTTTATCTAGGTTTCAGTCTTTGATTTCTGTGAAAAGAGGGAAGATAAAAATCTACACAAGCACATTGACGTCCTAACCACTGATGCACTGCTTATCCTGGGCACACAGTGTTTGGGGAGCTGCGGAGAAAATGGCAGGTCTCTTCCAATGTGCCAGAAAGGAGCGTGCCAGGAGCAGCTTTGCTGCCGGGTGGCAGGGTCTCCATACTCTGTTTTGTCTGGCACATTGCCATGTAAGTGAGATGTGGCCACGTGACTTCCTTTAGCTGAAAAAGTGAGCCCCTTTGCTAGAAACAGATCCCGTAAGTCCTCATCCCTCTGTGGTGCAAACAAGGGTCTCGAACTCAGCCACGCAGCCTGCGATCGTCGTGTCACCTGGGCCCCTGGTAGTCTGCAGTGAGCAGAGCCCCACTGACCAGCAGGAAGTGAGCCTGCTCAACACCGAGAGTTGAGCGTGTTTGTGCAGCACGGCCTACCCACTTCTGATCCAAGATACCAAGGGTCTGAAAAGCTCTTAAGTAGGAAGGAAAAGAAAATCCCACAAAGTTATTTGGGACAGCAGTTGAGCTGCGGGATCTCCCTCCCCTCTCTCCTTTTTTCCTGTCTTGCCCTTTGTTTCACAGTGTGCAAACCAGAAGTCCCCAGTGATGATGCCAAGAGGAAGACTAGAGCAAGAGAGATGAGCTGCCACTGGGACTACCTGGGGGTGTAGGGAGCACTGTAGGGTTTGAGGGAGGGGCACCTGAAGTCAAGTTATCTGGTTTGACGTAGCAGTCCCGTTCTGTCCTGCCCAGAACATCTGTGGCCAGTGCCATGCTCCACAGTCTTCAGTTGCTGAGAGCAAGACAAGAGCGGTTGCACGGAGGCAGGGGAGGAGAGCAGCAGCGTTTGATTACAAGAGGAATCGGCCAGGCACCTCTGCCAGGGCTTTTCTGACCTCCCAAGGGTCTATCAGTGGTCCCAGGAGATAGTAAGGGCCGTGCAGGGCGTGGCCACCAGTCAGTCCTTCCTGGGCTCACGTGATTCCCGATCCGTGTTGTTTTCAGTCTGGAAAGTCAAGGATTTTTGTGTGTGTGTATAAAATGGATAAACATTTGAGGACGGGAATTACAGAAGGAGGGTGTGCGGGCGAGGAGATACGCACTTCCATCGGTTCGTGTGCGTGCCGGTGGGTGAGAGTGGCCACGTGCGAGCGCGAGTGCCTCTGCCCAGGGAGACTCCTTTGTTCAAGCCACGCCAAGAGGTGTCCGTGCAGAACCCGCTCGCCAGATGGCCGCTCCCCGTCCCCGCGGCCGTCTGCGGAAGGCCCCTGCAGGCCTCGGAGCGTCCCCCGGGTTCCCGCACTCGCCCCGCGAATTTCGGCGGCGAGGCAGGAAGGACCGGGGGCGCTGCGCTGCGGTGACCGACAGTAACCCCGCACGGGGCACCCTCGGCCGGGTCAATGACCGCGCGCGGCCCGCGCAGAGCCCGGGGCCACCCGGCCCATCACCCTATCACCTAGCAACGCCCACTCGAGGGGCGCCATTGGGCCAGCGCGCACGCCTCGGGCCCCCGATTGGCTGCGGCTGCAGAGAGCCACGCCGCC
>NW_011494943.1:12466739-12467947 GCF_000754665.1 Bison bison bison | reverse complement strand
GGCCTCCCCTCCACCGCACACTCCATCCTCGCTCTCCCTCAGCCGTTCGCACAGCCGCCCGCGCCCAGACCAGGTACAAGCGGCCAGGCCGGGCCGGGGTCGGAAGTTGCGAGTCGGGAACCCGGTCCTGGGGCCAGACTGGATCGGGGGCTGGGGCGGGAGCAAGGCGGCCGGGCTCGAGCGGGCGCCGCCGGCCCGCATCCTCTGGCCTTGGGTGCGCATGGTTCGGCGCGCTGATGGTGAGGGCTCATCTCACACAGCCTGCCCTGGTCTCGGCGTCCGAGCCTCCGGTCTGGATGTTCGAGCCCCACGAGACGCCCGAGGCTAGGCGGCAAAGGGCCCTCGCGCCATGCCTAAGCCCAACGAGGCAGGTGGGCGGATGGCGAGGGGCGGACGCCCGGGAACGCCGCGAACAGCCATTTTGGTCTTGGACTGGGCCGGGCGGCTGCGGACCCTCGGGGCCTTGTTGGGCCCCCCGGCCGCCACACCCTCGAGGGCCTCCTTTTCCGGTTTGGCCGCCGAGCCCCTCCACCCACGGCATCCCCATGCCTCCGGGTGCAGGATAGCCGTCTCGGCCGACCGGAGGGCCTGAGAAGAGGGGAGGGAGGTGGATGGAGGAGGCGCAGGGCCGTATAAGGTCGGCTCCTCCACCACGTGGGCTCCATTTGGAGCCCCCAGAGTTCTGGGGGGAGAGCCACTCCTGCCGGGTGCAACCTCACGGCGGCGCGCGCAGTTTCGCCAGCGCCGCAGGGGTCTCCACCCTTTTGCCTCGTCCCGCCGGACTCCGCGTGAATAGCAAGTAGGGGGAGAACAGAGCGGGCGCTTTCTGGAGAAGCAGCCGCCCCGGGAGCTGGTGCTTCTGGGCCGGCAAAGGGCTCTTTATTCAGCGCTGGGGGAGGGGGCTCCCTCTGCCCGGACGCCGGGGCGATCAGGCCACCCAAGGAAGACGCTCTCTCCACTCCTACTTTCCCATGCTCAGAGAAACCCTAAAGGGCCAGTAGTTGGCGAGTTCACCAGTCATCGGCGCCATAAGGCCCTGGAGCCTTGGTGGAAGTTTGCAGGACCAACCTTGGCCTTGCCCCCTTCCTCAGACAGGAGCCCCATCCAGGGCCCACAGGCTCAGGGTAGACTAGGTTCCCCCGTTGGTGCTGGGAGACCTGGGTCTGGATGGACAGGCAGGCTGCACAGTAGGCAAGCGCAGTCCTGAG
>NW_011494943.1:12459304-12466639 GCF_000754665.1 Bison bison bison | reverse complement strand
GAGGCCTCGACCTGTGCAGATGTGTGGGTCTGGGTAGTGCTTGCCTGGCAGCTGAGAGAGTGGTTCTCCAGGTTGGAGCCTGCTGGAGGGGCCGTACAGGCTGGGGCTGCCCACTGTGGGACAGGAACCAATTTTTCCCCAGAGCCCCGCCAGGCCTTGGCACTGTTGAGGAGACCAAGCTGTGGTTCTGGCCTGGAGGGCAGCTCGAGATGCTGAGCGCAGAGCCAGCTAGTCAGTGTGGGCACTTCTTCCCACCCCCACATTTGCCCTTTCTCCTTCGCCTACTAAATTCCCTGGGCTACCTCTTAACAGGCTGACGGCCAGGCAGTCCCTTCCTCAGAAGGGTTTGGGCCCTGCCTCCCACCATGGGGCCCCCTCCTGAGTCTCCTGCAGCAGGGCTGTGGTGGGGTCACCCCAGGCCAAGGCCAATGCCCAGAGAGCCCAATGCGAGGTGTTGGCAGGCTGGACCAGAGTGGGGACTCCCCTTTCCCAACCACCATACATACCCTTCACAAAACGTTCCAGCGGGTGCACAGCCCCAGAGCTGGCCATGTGGATCTTTGTTGCGGGGCTTTCTGAGCTGCTGTTCTCACACCCTTGAGTGGGCCAGATGGAGGAGGGGGTTCATGAAGCCAGGGTTGGGAAGCAGCTGGGTCTCCAGCGAGGCTGTGGACTGGCAGTGCTGGGGCCCAGGCTGACTGGCGTCCGGGCCCCCGTGCCACCCTCCTTGCAGAGAGAGCAGCCATGGAGGAGGTGGTGATCACTGGCATGTCTGGGAAGCTGCCTGAGTCGGAGAACCTGGAGGAGTTCTGGGCCAATCTCATTGGCGGTGTGGACATGGTGACAGATGATGACAGGCGGTGGAAGGCCGGTAAGCGAGCCTGGGGCTCCCCGCCTACTTGAGAGGTTCTTTTCTCACCCCTTCTGTGGACACAATCTCCCGGGTTACCAGGGAGGGCCTGCACTCCGGTCCCACTGGCAGAGCCAACAGTCACCTAAGGTGAGGCCGTGTTATAGCTTCTTTCTGGAGACGGTACCAGAAGGCTCTGGGCTAGGGGAACGTGGGACCTCTGGCCAGTGGGCTAGGGACTGAACTCCAGCCTGTGGGAGTCTGGAGTTCTCTGGGCATAGCCTTTGCCCCTTTCACAGACCAGGGCCATTGCTTAGGGTGGAGCCAGGGCAAGACCAGGTGGGTGAACACCTCCAGCCAGCCACTGCCTGCCCACGTGCTGTCCCAGGCGGTCAGATAAGACATCAGGCTCCCCCGGGAAGCTGGTTTGACTCCCTCACGCCCAGTAGATTCTCCCGCAGAGCGGCTCCACCTGATCTACAGGATATGAGTCAGTGTGGCAGAGCCTGGCTGGCCTTAGCTGCCAGGCCGGGATGGGGCCAGGCAGAAGGTCTTCAGCCAGGTCAGGACAGTGGCAGGTGGGAGGAGGCAGCGCTGCCCGCTACAGTGCTCTGCTCTGCTCTGGGGCCGTCACCCATGAGGTTCCCCCCGGCCCAAGGGTCCCCTTCAGAAGTGGGCCCACCCATCCCAGGGAGCTTCCCTGTTGCAGCCGGGACTCCCCCCCAGTCAATCACTCAGGGCTATGATGTCCTATGACTGATTTCTCCACCTGTGTGTGTTCCCTAGGACTATATGGCCTGCCTCGGCGGTCAGGCAAGCTGAAGGACCTGTCCCGGTTTGACGCTTCCTTCTTCGGGGTCCACCCCAAGCAGGCACACAATATGGACCCCCAGCTCCGCTTGCTGCTGGAGGTCACCTACGAGGCCATTGTGGATGCAGGTGGGCCATCTGGGGGGCTGCAGAGGGCCCGTCCCCAAGTTTCCTGCTGCCCTTCTTGAAAACCTCCCTTTTTGCTTCTAAAAGCATCGTGTGTTCATAACAAAACATCCAGAACAGAAGGTGCTGAGGAGGGAGCGGAGCCCTGGGCTGGGGCCGACGAGGTGGGGAGGTGTGGGCCTCAGGCAGCTCAGGTTTCACAACTGCACACCAGAGGAATCCCAGACATGTCCTGTCACCCCAGTTTCCTCACTCCCCATTGCGTGGCTGATCTTGGAGGCGAGGGCAGGACACCAGGTGCCAGGCAGAGCAGGAGGCAGGATCTGGCCCCAGGACTCTCACCCTCCACTCCCCTCTGCTGGGTTGTGCCTAGCCTTGGAAAAGTGCTTCAAGGGCACAGACTTGTCCCAGGGACACTGGGGAACATGGAAATTGTGCTGAGTGGGAGAGGGAAGGCTGGCCATGGGGGTGAGGCCCCTCAGCAGGTGGGCCACAGGGGAACCCAGGACCTGCCTACTGCCACCTGTGGTTTGCAGGGCGGGTACCCTGGCCTTACAGGTCTCTTGTCCTGCAGCAGATGCTAAGTAGCCCCTGGGGTTGACCCTTGAGTGTGACAGGGTCCTGGACAGGCACTGCCTGGGGGGAGGGGCGGGGAGGCGGAGGCCTTCCCACTGCCCAGGCCCCACCCGGAGACCTTGGATGCTGCTCTCCAGGGGCTGGCCAGTGTCCCTCCCTCCTTCCCAAGCCTGGACACTCGGCTTTTGTCTCTCTCTGTCTTCTTATCTTGGCCCGCCCAAGGCAGGCTGCTCTCAGGGCTCATCAGACCCTGCCAGCAGTACCAGTGCCCAGGGGAGTAGCCTGGGGACAGTGCTGTCCTCTGTCCCCACCTCCAGCTGTCTCTGGCCTCTGCCTGACCCAGAGACTGGAGCCCCACCTGGCACCCCGCCTGTCCCCCGGGCCCCAGTTTCCTGTGACCTGGTTATCTGTTGTCAACCCTACCTGGGCCAGCCACCCCACTCTGGCTCCACTGTCTCTTCCCTGACTCCCCAGCCACTCTAGAGTCAGGCGAGGTGGAGCCTCCTCGCCCCTGCAACGTAGGATCGAACCCTGGGTTCGATCCCGTGGAGATGGGAACAGCAACCCACTCCAGTATTCTTGTCTGGAGAATCCCATGGACAGAAGAGCCTGGGAGGCTACAGTCCATAGGGTTGCAGACTATGACTGAAGCGACTTAGCATGCACCCAGTCACCCCAGCCAGAGAGGCCAAGGGGAGACGCCTCACCTCCCAGAGCTCAACAGCAGGCTGGGCACAGCACAGCTGCAGGTTTGACTTCTGCCTCCTACAGGCATCAACCCAGCTTCCATTCGGGGGACGAACACCGGTGTCTGGGTGGGTGTGAGTGGCTCTGAGGCTTCAGAGGCTCTGAGCCGAGACCCTGAGACCCTCGTGGGCTACAGCATGGTGGGCTGCCAGCGTGCCATGTTGGCCAACCGCCTCTCCTTCTTCTTTGACTTCAAAGGTGGGTGCCCACACAGCCCTTTTGTTTCTGACTCGGGCCTGGGGTGGGGGGAGGCGGGCAGGGGCCGGATGACAGCTGAGACCCTTCCAGACTCTGACCATACCTCCCCTAGGAAGGCCAGCAGGAACAAGGTCCTGGTGGTGTGGGTTCCACGTGGAGAGCACTCAGTAGAGCTGTCAGAGCCCCAAGGTGTAGGGTGGGGAGGCGGTCCCACGGCTGCATTGTGTCCTTGCCTGCAGGGCCCAGCATCACCCTGGACACGGCATGCTCCTCCAGCCTGCTGGCCCTGCAGAGGGCCTACCAGGCCATCCAGAGAGGGGAGTGCGCCATGGCCATTGTGGGCGGCGTGAACATCCTGCTGAAGCCCAACACCTCGGTGCAGTTCATGAAGCTGGGCATGCTTAGCCCCGAGGGCACCTGCAAGTCCTTCGATGCATCAGGTGAGAGCAGTGGGCATGGGGCCCCGGGCAGTGCCTCCACCCTCGATTCTATCCGGCACCAGCCCCTGAGCCCTTCCCTGAGCTCATGAGCCTGAAGTGCCCTCCGCCCCCAGGGAATGGCTACTGCCGTGCAGAGGCTGTGATGGCCATCCTTCTGACCAAGAAGTCCCTGGCCCGACGGGTGTACGCCACCATCCTCAACGCTGGCACCAACACGGATGGCTGCAAAGAGAAAGGTGGGAGCTGGCCTGGGGCAGGCGAGGGTGGGGCTACGGGTAGTCGGGCGGGGCTGGGGGTGCTGAGGCCTGGACCCGCCCCCAGGCGTCACCTACCCCTCCGGAGAGGCACAGGAGCAGCTCATCAGCTCCCTGTATAAGCCGGCCGGGCTGGACCCGGAGACCCTGGAGTACGTTGAAGCCCATGGCACCGGTACCAAGGTGAGACCCCTGCCTGGCCCTGCTCATATCCCACGTCCCACGCCAGAGAAGCACCAGGGCGGGGTCCTGACCTCCCTGAGTTCCCCACAGGTGGGCGACCCCCAGGAGCTAAACGGCATCGTGCAAGCCCTGTGTGGCACCCGCCAGAGCCCCCTGCGGATTGGGTCCACCAAGTCGAACATGGGACATCCGGAGCCCGCCTCAGGGCTCGCGGCGCTGGCCAAGGTAGGCAGGCGAGTCTAGGGCCATCTTGTCCCTGCCCCGTCAGCGTCTTATAGCCTGCTGGGGGAGGGTCCCTCCCGGCTGTTCTGTGGGATATGGGTCAACTGAGGCCCGGAGAGCAGGCCGCCAGCATGTGGCCAGCCCCTGCCTGGCTTCACAGGGCCAGACATTTTACCCAGCACTTGCTCCCCAAGGGGCCAGCCAGAGGGAGCAGAAGCAACAGGGCAGCCCGTGTCTCCAGGCTCGCTCTCCCTGTGGCCTCCTGACCAGCTGGTAGCTTGGAGGACCCAGGTCACTACTGGTTGAGCTTCTGGGTATGATGGGAGCTTCCTGGTGGTCTCAGCTCCCTGGGCCACCATAGCCACCTGTCTGCAGCTCTTAGCTTGGGAGATGGGGTGGGGAATGGCTGAGGAGCCTTTGTCTAGATCCACAGCCAATGAGGCTGGGAGGTGGCAGGGCCCCAGGTGAGGCCTAGGGCTGAGAGGAGACAGAGCATGTGGCTTGGTCACCAGACCGCTGCACTGGGGCAGGGCGAGCTTTGGGGGAGAACGAAATTGCTTGCAGCGGGCAGGGCCTCTGGGGTGACACAGAGGGTCCTCAGGAGGGGAGGTACCTGAAGCCCATCCCGACCAGCAGGGGCAGGGAGCCCAGGGCCGGCCGTCCTGCTGACCGCGAGGCACCCACAGGTGCTGCTGTCCCTGGAGCACGGGCTCTGGGCCCCCAACCTGCACTTCCACAACCCAAACCCCAAGATCCCAGCACTGCAGGATGGGCGGCTGCAGGTGGTGGACCGGCCCCTGCCCATCCTCGGGGGCAACGTGGGCATCAACTCCTTTGGCTTCGGTGGCTCCAACGTGCACGTCATCCTCCAGCCCAACTCCCAGCCACTGCCACCGCCTGCCCCACATGCCGCCCTGCCCCGTCTGCTGCGGGCCAGTGGGCGCACCCTGGAGGGTGTGCAGGGTCTGCTGGAGCTAGGCCTCCAGCACAGCCAGAACCTGGCCTTCGTGAGCATGCTCAATGACATCGCGGCCCCCTCCCCAGCAGCCATGCCCTTCCGTGGCTACGCCGTGCTGGGCAGCCAGGGGGGCAGCCAGGAGGTGCAGCAGGTGCTGGCCGGCAAGCGCCCACTCTGGTTCATCTGCTCCGGTGAGCCCCGACCCCACCCCGCCCCACCTCAGGTCATCCCCGAGGGCCGCACGGGCTGGGACTGCACGGCGCTGCCCTGACATCTCCCTCCGGGACAGGTATGGGCACACAGTGGCGCGGGATGGGGCTGAGCCTGATGCGTCTGAGCCGCTTCCGCGACTCCATCCTGCGCTCGGATGAGGCCGTGAAGCCTCTGGGACTGCAGGTGTCACAGCTGTTGTTGAGCACAGACGAGGCCATCTTTGATGACATCGTCATCTCCTTCGTGAGCCTCACTGCCATCCAGGTGTGCCCCTGGGGTCTGGGGTGAGCCGGCTGGCAGGGTGGTGAGCCTGGGGTCCCCGAGACTGGCATGACCCATCCTGTTCCCACCCCACCCCCAGATCGCGCTCATAGACCTGCTGACCTCCATGGGCCTTCAGCCCGACGGCATCATCGGGCACTCCCTGGGTGAGGTGGCCTGTGGCTATGCCGACGGCTGCATCTCTCAGGAGGAGGCCATCCTCTCTGCCTACTGGAGAGGCCAGTGCATCAAGGAGGCCAACATCCCGCCCGGGGCCATGGCGGCTGTAGGTAGGCACTGCCCTCTGCTCCCCTGTCGCGCTCCACCCCTGGGCCTGAGGGTCTCCATAGGAGGTGGTCATCTGTACTGGCACCTTTCTGTGTTGGCGCTGGGCAGAGGCCAGGGCCTGGGGGCAGCTCACCAGCCACTGTCCTCACCGCAGGGTGAGAACAACCCTGACAGCCTGCCCCGCTATGCCCCGGATGGCCTTGGAGCCCGGCATACTTGCCCATGGGTGTCAGTAGAGGCCAGCGTGATTTTCACATGAACCCCTGGGGGGGATGCTGCAGGCGGAGTGGGCCTGCTCACACTTGGGACAGGCAGGGGTGGGGACGGGAGGAGACCAGAGAGAGCCGGAGGGGCTGTTGGGAGAGTGAGGCCAAAGCCCTCTCTGGTAGGCCAGGCGTGGGACCCGAAACTGGCTCCCACCTGTAGGACGGTATTAATGACACCTCTGCCTGAGACCAGACAACGGCAAGGGTGAAACTGCCTCGTAAAGGTGCCGCTCGGCAGCTGTCATTAGGGCCACCCAGGCAGCATTCCCCTCCCTGGGGAGGGCTGTGTGGGGGTGCCTGCTCCCCATGCCACCCTTTGAGGCTCTCTTCTGCTCCCAGGCTTGACCTGGGAGGAGTGTAAGCAGCGCTGCCCCCCTGGCATCGTGCCTGCCTGCCACAACTGCATCGACACCGTGACCATCTCGGGACCTCAGGTGGGCCCTGGGAGGCAAGGCCTCGTCCCCAAGTCCCCTTTCACCCCCGCAGAGCGTGCTCTGCGCGGGGAGCCCGGCACCAGCCCAGACCCGGACTGCCGTCAGCGCCCCCGTCCCTCCCCGTCTGCGCTCCCCCCAGGCCTCCATGTTGGAGTTCGTGCAGCAGCTGAAGCAGGAGGGCGTGTTCGCCAAGGAGGTGCGCACGGGCGGCATGGCGTTCCACTCCTACTTCATGGACGCTATCGCCCCCATGCTGCTTCAGCAGCTCAAGAAGGTGGGTGGCTGTCCCCGCGCTGTGTGGCGGGGGCCCTCCCTGAGGACAGGCGGGGAAGGCAGGCCCCAGCTCCCTCAGGCTGACCCCGCCCGGCCCTCCGCCTAGGTGATCCGGGAGCCCCAGCCGCGTTCCCCACGCTGGCTCAGCACTTCCATCCCCGAGACCCAGTGGCAGGAGAGCCTGGCCCGCACCTTCTCGGCCGAGTACAACGTGAACAACCTGGTGGGCCCCGTGC
>NW_011494943.1:12457285-12459109 GCF_000754665.1 Bison bison bison | reverse complement strand
ATGCCCTGCTGCAGGTACGCGTAGTCCTGCAGGGCCGGCGGGCTGGCCGGGCGCGGGGGGCTGAGCGGGGGGCCAGTGGGAACTGGCCAGGGGGAGGCCCAGCCCGCCTCTGCCTCTGCAGGCCGTCCTGAAGAGAGGCCTCAAGTCCAGCTGCACCATCATCCCCCTGATGAAGAAGGACCACAGGGACAACCTAGAGTTCTTCCTCAGCAACGTGGGCCAGCTCTACCTGACCGGGTGCGGCCGCTCTCCCTGCTCAACCCTGGGAGGCTCCTCCCCAGCCAGGCCACCGGGTGGCCTTGAGATGGTCCCCAGGAAGCAGACCTCTGGGTGCTGGGCCACTTCCACACCCTTGGCATGCCCCCCACCCCACCCTGTCTCAGGTGTCTCCGAGGTCTTAGGGGAGATGGGTTGACCGTGGGTCAGCAGTGGGTGTGACAGGGCAGTCACAGCTCCCCTTTTGCACCCTCCAGCATTGACGTCAACCCCAACGGGCTGTTCCCACCTGTGGAGTTCCCAGCTCCCCGGGGCACCCCCCTCATTTCCCCCCACATCAAGTGGGACCACAGCCAGACCTGGGATGTGCCCACTGCCGAGGACTTCCCCAGTGGCTCCAGTAGCTCCTCTGCCACCGTCTATAAGATCGGTGAGTCCTTGCAATGCAGGCGGGCAGGGGGGCGGGGTGGCTTCCTCCGCAGCGGTGGCACTAAGGCCCAGGCCCCACAGACATCAACCCCGAGTCCCCTGACCACTATCTGGTGGATCACTGCATCGACGGTCGCATCATCTTCCCGGGCGCTGGCTACCTGTGCCTGGTCTGGAAGACACTGGCCCGAGCCCTGGACCAGAACATGGAGCACACGCCTGTAGTATTCGAGGACGTGACGCTGCACCAGGCTGTCATCCTGCCGAAGACAGGTGAGGAAGGTGGCTCAAGCTATGGGGTGGGAGGGCCAGCTGCCGACCCCTGCAGCTGACCTCTGCCCCTGCTGCCCACAGGGATTGTGCTCCTGGAAGTGCGGCTTCTGGAAGCTTCCTGTACCTTTGAGGTGTCTGAGAATGGCAACCTGATCGCGAGCGGTGAGCAGGGGCCCTGGACCGGGCTGCAGGGTCCCTGCTGGGGGTCTCTGGGTAGACCTTAGCTACCGGCTCAGCCCTGCCCTCACTCAGGCCCTTCTGCCATCCCTGCCCACAGGGAAGGTATACCAGTGGGAAGATCCCAACCCCAAGCTCTTTGACAACCGGTATGGCCCGGACCCTGCGACCCCCGTGGACCCCACAACTGCCATCCACCTGTGCCGTGGTGATGTATACAAGGAGCTGCAGCTGCAGGGCTTCAACTACGGCCCCTACTTCCAAGGCATCCTTGAGGCTAGCTCCGAAGGTACGTACAAGGGAGGTCCCACTTTGTGTTTTGGGGCCAACCCCTGCTGCCTGGTGTGAGGGGGCCACGAGGGGTCCCCCCAGGTTGGGGCACACAGAGGAGAGGGCCCACGGCAGGAAGAGACCTAGCCTGGCCAAACCAACAGCCCTTTTCTCCCCAGGCAACACAGGCCAGCTGCTCTGGAAGGACAACTGGGTGACCTTCATGGACACCATGCTGCAGATGTCTATCCTGGCCCCGAGCAAGCGCAGCCTGCGCCTGCCCACACGCATCACCGCCATCTACATCCACCCGGCTACCCACCAGCAGAAGCTGTACACGCTGCAGGACGAGACACAAGGTCAGCCCTGCCCTGGCCCCACACACGTGCCTCCCCGTGCCAGGCCCTGCCCACCCTCACCCAGCGTGTCCCCACAGTGGCCGACGTGGTAATAAACAGG
>NW_011494943.1:12449575-12457158 GCF_000754665.1 Bison bison bison | reverse complement strand
GCCCCCCGGCATCAGCAGGAGCAGCTGGTGCCCATCCTGGAGAAGTTCTGCTTCACACCGCACGTGGAGACTGGGTGCCTGGCTGGGAACCTGGCCCTGCAGGAGGAGCTGCAGCTGTGTGTGGGTGAGTCTTTTGCACCCACCACCCTCATCCCGGGGCCCAGCTCCCAGTTCCCAGGCCCCGTTATCCCATCACAGCCTCTCCTACGTGTGGGGTCTACCTCTGCCTTCCCCTGTGAGTGCCCCTGGCTTCCCCCTACCTGGAGCTGATGTCTTCAGAGGGGGCCTTGGCAGAGAGGTGACAGATTTCGCCCCTCTTGTCTGTACCACCAGCCAGCTGCACAGGCGTGAGACCACCCTCTACCCAGGGCTCATGCCCAAGCTGAGGGGTGCGGGATGGTGGGGGGAGCTGGGGAGGGGCAGCCAGGGCCGGCAAAGCATGGAACCCATCCTCTGGGGAACCCATCCTCTGGGGCTCACAGCTGCATGGGGGGCAGGGCTGCCCTTTGCCCACCTAGTGTACCAATGGTCAGTGCCAGTTTCCAGCCCTGGAGGACTGGACAGTCCACTCCATCCCTCTTATCTTCCGTCAGTGGGCAGAACCAGGTAGTGGGTTCTGCTCCAAGCAGTCACTAGTTCCTGGTCGGGGGAGCTTCAGGAACCCCAGCCCAGCTGAGGCTCTTCCCTGACATGTGACTCTCCCCTCCCCAGGGCTGGCACAGGCACTGCAGACCAAGGTGGCCCAGCAGGGGATAAAGATGGTGGTTCCTGGGCTGGATGGTGCCCAGGCTCCCCAGGAGGCCCCACAGCAAGGCCTGCCTCGGCTGCTGGCCACCGCCTGCCAGCTGCAACTCAACGGGAACTTGCAGATGGAGATGGGCCAGATCCTAGCCCAGGAGAGAGCCCTGCTGTGTGATGACCCCCTGCTCAGTGGGCTCCTCAACTCCCCAGCACTCAAGGCGTGCGTGGACACTGCCCTGGAGAACATGACCAGCCTCAAGATGAAGGCGGTGGAGGTGGGTGTCCCGCGCGGCCGCAGGCCCAGTGCCCAAGGACTCAGATATCGGCAGTCCCGAACCTAAGGGAGGGCCGGGGCCTCTCAGACGTGAGGTCGCCCAACTCAAGATGGAGCTGAGGCTGCCCAGACACCGAAGGGGAAGGGGGCACTGAAGGGACTGGTTCCAGGGGTGTGGTGGGCAGGGCAGCACTGGCCAATGACCTCTGCAGAATCGGTGGGTGGGCCTTTCTGGGAAACACCCAGCTGAGGTGGGGGGACGCCTGCCCAGGGGCAGCTGATCCAAGAAGCTATTCCATCCCAGGTGCTAGCTGGTGACGGCCAACTGTATTCCCGCATCCCCACGCTGCTCAACCCCCAGCCCCTGCTGGAGCTGGACTACACAGCCACTGACCGCCACCCCCAGGCCCTGGAGGCTGCCCAGGCCAAGTTGCAGCAGCTCGATATAACCCAGGGCCAGTGGGACCCCTCCGACCCGGCCCCCAGCAACCTGGGTGGGGCCAACCTCGTGGTGTGCAACTATGCCTTAGCCAGCCTCGGTGACCCGGCCACGGCTGTCGGCAATATGGTGGCTGCCCTCAAGGAGGGAGGCTTCCTGTTGCTGCACACGCTGCTCAGAGGACACCCCTTGGGAGAGACTGTCACCTTCCTCACTTGCCCTGAGCCACAACAAGGCCAACGGCACCTCCTGAGCCAGGTACAGGCGGAGCCGGGATTGGGTGGATGGGGCTGGGGGGGCGGGACCGGGAGGCTGCAGAGCCCTGACCCCCTCAACTCACAGGATGAGTGGGAGCGCCTGTTTGCTGGTGCGTCCCTGCACCTGGTGGCCCTGAAGAAGTCCTTCTACGGCTCGGTGCTCTTCCTGTGCCGCCGGCTGGCCCCGCTTGACAGCCCAATCTTCCTGCCTGTGGAGGACACCAGCTTCCAGTGGGTTGACTCCCTGAAGGTCAGTCCTTCCCAGCCCCTACCAGGCCAGGCTGACCCGGCTCCAGTGTCGGGACCTGGGGGAATCCCCCCCATCAGGCAACCCTTCCCTCGTCAACCCTTCCTTTATCCTTCTACAGAACATCCTGGCCGATTCCTCCTCCCGGCCCGTATGGCTCATGGCTGTTGGCTGCACCACCTCAGGGGTCGTGGGCTTGGTGAACTGTCTCCGGAAAGAGCCTGAAGGGCACCGGATTCGGTGAGATGCCCACTGCGCTACGTGCCCCTTGCCCCCGGGACCCAACCACAGCCTCCCCTCACCTGTCTGGCTGCCCACAGGTGCGTCCTGGTGTCTAACCTCAACAGCACGTCCCCCATCCCTGAGACAGACCCGAAGTCCTTGGAGCTGCAGAAGGTGCTCCAGAGTGACCTGGTGATGAATGTCTACCGTGATGGGGCCTGGGGAGCGTTCCGCCACTTCCCACTGGAACAAGGTGAGCCCCCCGGGACTGCCCTGCTCCTCCGGGTTCCTCGCCTCCCAGCTGGGTGGACTGAGGAGAGGGCAAGAGGACTCTGGCTGGAAGCCCTGCTCCAGGCCAGGGCCACATGCGATCCTAGGGGCTCCACTTTCTGTCACCCCCTAGACAAGCCCGAGGAGCAGACAGAGCATGCCTTCATAAATGTCCTCACCCGAGGGGACCTGTCTTCCATCCGCTGGGTCTGCTCCCCTCTGCGCCACAGCCAGCCCACGGCCCCTGGCTTCCAGCTCTGCACCATCTATTATGCCTCCCTCAACTTCCGCGACATCATGCTGGCCACGGGCAAGCTGTCCCCCGACGCCATCCCAGGTACAGGCAGCCCACGGTAGGGGGACCAGAACAAAGACCCCCCCACCCCGGGGCCGGGGCCTGGGACGAGAAGGGTCCTCACCCAACAGTGCTCAGGAACCTGGGAGGCTCCTCCCAGTGAGGTCAGGGGCTCACTCACCCGCCATCTGCCCCCAGGAAATTGGGCCTCTCGGAACTGCCTGCTAGGCATGGAGTTCTCTGGCCGAGATGCCAGCGGGAAGCGTGTGATGGGGCTGGTACCCGCCGAAGGCCTGGCCACCTCCACTCTGGTGCCTCAGAGCTTCCTGTGGGACGTGCCTTCCAACTGGTGAGTCACCAGGGCTGGGACCTGGGGCCCGACATGGACGTGGCTGGGCATCAGGCCAGAGCTGACCCCTGCACTGTGCCCTTAGGACCCTGGAGGAGGCCGCCTCGGTGCCCGTTGTCTACAGCACAGCCTACTACGCGCTGATGGTCCGCGGGCGCATGCAGCCAGGCGAGACAGTGCTCATTCACTCGGGCTCCGGCGGCGTAGGCCAGGCTGCCATCGCCATCGCCCTCAGCCTGGGCTGCCGTGTTTTCACCACTGTGGGTAAGCCTCCAACCCTTCCCAGAGCCCAGGATTGTCTGCCTGGCAGCGCTGCTAAAGCCCAGACTCACCAGGTGTGCCTCTCTCTGCCAGGGTCAGCCGAAAAGCGGGCATACCTCCAGTCCAGGTTCCCCCAGCTCAACGAAACCAGCTTTGCCAACTCCCGGGACACATCCTTTGAGCAGCATGTGCTGTGGCACACAGCCGGGAAGGGTGAGTGGTCCCCATCACTCACCACCCACCATCCGCCTGTATCCTCAGCCCCCTCCTCCTCCCATCCCCCACTCAGAAGGGTGAGTGGTCCCCATCACCACCACCCACCATCCGCCTGTATCCTCAGCCCCCTCCTCCTCCCATCCCCCACTCACCAGCCAAGCTGGAGGAGACGCTGGCCCATGCTGGGACAGGGTCTAGACCTTCAGACTCATGTCAGGTTGGCCGGGCTGTGACCTTCACTATGGGGACCCGGCTTGCCCCCCATCCCAAGGTGCTGACCTGGTCCTCAACTCCCTGGCGGAAGAGAAGCTTCAGGCCAGTGTGCGGTGCCTGGCCCAGCACGGTCGATTCCTGGAAATTGGCAAATTTGACCTTTCCAAAAACCACCCCCTGGGTGAGATGGGGCGGCAGGCCTGGTGGGTGGCTGGGTGGGCAGGGGGCTGTTGGGCAGAGTGGGGGTCTGCAGGGTGGTAGGCTGTGGGCTATGTGGTGAGGCCCCCCGCCTGCCCACCTGTCCAGGCATGGCCATCTTCCTGAAGAACGTGACTTT
This sequence comes from Bison bison bison, assembly GCF_000754665.1. Taxonomy (NCBI): domain Eukaryota; kingdom Metazoa; phylum Chordata; class Mammalia; order Artiodactyla; family Bovidae; genus Bison; species Bison bison. The sequence continues at coordinate 12,453,037 of NW_011494943.1, read as the reverse complement.
CCACGGGATCCTACTGGACTCTCTCTTTGAAGAAAACAACACCATGTGGCAGGAAGTGTCGACACTGCTGAAGGCGGGCATCCGGGAGGGTGTGGTGCAGCCCCTCAAGCGAACAGTGTTCCCCAGGACCCAGGCGGAGGACGCCTTCCGCTACATGGCCCAGGGCAAACACATCGGCAAAGTGGTCATTCAGGTGAGTGGGGGGGCCCTGGGGGTCTCTGGCCCCAGCCCTGGCCCCTGCCAGCAGTGCGTGAACAGGGGCCCTGCTTGGGCTGCAGGTACGTGAGGAAGAGCAGGAGGCGGTGCTGCACGGGACCAAACCCACCCAGATGGTGGCCTTGTGCAAGACCTTCTGCCCAGCCCACAAGAGCTACATCATCACTGGGGGCCTGGGTGGCTTTGGCCTAGAGCTGGCCCACTGGCTCGTGGAGCGAGGGGCCCAGAAGCTGGTGCTGACCTCCCGCTCTGGGATCCGCACAGGTGAGTGGCCTGAGGGTGGGGCAGTGGGAAGAGCCTCCTTCAGACCCCTTTATGGTGCTCTCAGGGCACCTAGGCTTGGGACCAGACCTTCATTTGCCCATCCCCTCCCACTGTCTGTCCCATAGGCTACCAAGCCAGGCAGGTCCACGAGTGGAGACGCCAGGGTGTGCAGGTCCTGGTGTCCACCAGCGACGTCAGCTCACTGGATGGCACCCGGAGCCTTATCACTGAGGCCGCCCAGCTTGGGCCCGTGGGAGGCATCTTCAACCTGGCCGTGGTGAGGACGGCTTTAGAGGGGCTGGAGCCAGCTGCCCAGGGAAGGGCCCCTCCTAAGAAGCCCTCCAAAGGCCTGGGGCCGAGGCAGGTGCTAAGATCCCCTCACCCCAGGTCCTGAGAGATGCCATGCTGGATAACCAGACCCCTGAGTTCTTCCAGGACGTCAACAAGCCCAAGTACAATGGCACCCTGAACTTGGACAGGTGGGCTCCTCCCTTCTCCTCTCCCGCCTTCTCCCTGCACAGCCCTTGCACTGGTGTCCAGAGACCTGGCCATGGGCCTCTGCTGGGGTCTGACCACAGGTCCAGGGAAGGGGAGGCGGTTTGGCGGGTAAGCAGGAGTCCTGGGCATGACAGCCGGGGGGCTGGGGAATCCGGCTGGGGGTGACTTAAGAACCCACAGGGTGACCCGGGAGGCATGCCCGGAGCTGGACTACTTCGTGGTCTTCTCCTCTGTGAGCTGCGGGCGTGGCAATGCCGGCCAGACCAACTACGGGTTCGCCAACTCCACCATGGAGCGCATATGTGAGAAGCGTCGGCACGACGGCCTCCCAGGTGGGCCCACCTGCCACTCCCCGATTGGTGCGGTCCCACCCTCATAACTACCCCGACTCACCACAGCGCCACTGCCCACCCACAGGCCTCGCCGTGCAGTGGGGTGCGATTGCTGACGTGGGCCTCCTCATGGAGCTGAAGGGCACTAAAGACAAAGCCATCGGCGGGACACTGCCCCAGCGCATCACCTCCTGCATGGAGGTGCTAGACCTCTTCCTGAACCAGCCCCACCCCGTCCTGAGCAGCTTTGTGTTGGCAGAGAAGGCTACATCCCGTGGCCCCAGCGGCAGCCACCAGGACCTCGTGAAGGCTGTGACTCACATCCTGGGTGAGGCAGCACCCTGCCCCCTCGCCACCGGTAGACACTCGTCTCCCGAGTCTGGTCTCCCAGGCTGCAAAGGGGGGCGTGCTGGGCTTGCTCATGGAGGGAGAGGCATAGGTGGTCTGTGCAGAGTTGGGTGGGGGCTGTGGGTCCCATGGTACCATCTGTTCAGTTCAGTCGCTCAGTCTTGTCCGACTCTTTGCGACCCCGTGAATCGCAGCATGCCAGGCCTCCCTGTCCGTCACCAACTCCTGGAGTTTACTCAAACTCATGTCCAGGGTACAATACCCACCCAGGGCCCCTCCCGCGTTGCCAACTGAGCTGCCTCCCCACCCCCCAGGCATCCGTGACTTGGCCACCGTCAACCTGGACAGCTCGCTTTCAGACCTTGGCCTCGACTCACTCATGGGCGTGGAGGTGCGCCAGATGCTAGAGCGTGAGCACAACCTGCTGCTGTCCATGCGGGAAATCCGGCAGCTCACAATCCACAAGCTGCAGGAGATTTCCGCGCAGGCTGGCACAGCTGATGGTAGGTATGGAGGGGGTGTCCCCAAAGCAGCACTGTCCCCTCAGGGCTCTTGGCCTCCGAGCAGGTCAGGGCTTGTCCATCTGGCCCCTTCCTGAGAGGCCTCCTTGGGCGCCCAGCGCCCCCACCCATCTGCCCTGGCCACCCGTGGCCGACGGGTGTGCATGTCTGTGTGTTTGTGGCAGGGGACCCTATGGTATCATCCCTGGTATCTGCCCCTCTTCACAGAGCTGACGGACTCCACACCCAAATTCGGCAGCCCTGCCCAGTCGCAGACCCAGCTGAACCTGAGCACCCTGCTGGTGAACCCCGAGGGCCCGACCTTGACACGGCTCAACTCGGTGCAGAGCTCCGAGCGGCCCCTCTTCCTGGTGCACCCCATCGAGGGCTCCACCACCGTGTTCCACAGCCTGGCCGCCAAGCTCAGCATCCCCACCTATGGCCTACAGTGTACAGGAGGTATGTCAGGGGCCTACGGGGCTGCCCCCCAGGGAGTTGGGGATGGCAAGGCACCTGCAGACGAGGGCTAAGCCTCATGCTGTGCCCGCAGCGGCACCTCTGGACAGCATCCAGAGCCTGGCCACCTACTACATCGAGTGCATCAGGCAAGTGCAGCCAGAGGGGCCCTACCGCATCGCTGGCTACTCCTACGGGGCCTGCGTGGCTTTCGAGATGTGCTCACAGCTGCAGGCCCAGCAGAACGCTGGCCCCACGAACAACAGCCTCTTCCTGTTTGACGGCTCGCACACCTTCGTGATGGCCTACACTCAGGTGAGTGCGGCAGCGGACGGGAGTCCGCAGGCCCAGCCCCTTGTACCTGCCACTGCAACAGCTCTTCCTCCCTTTGCAGAGCTACCGGGCCAAGATGAACCCCGGCTGCGAGGCAGAGGCCGAGGCCGAGGCCATGTGCTTCTTCATGCAGCAGTTCACGGAGGCGGAGCATAGTAGGGTGAGTCGACCCGGCGTGGGGCCCGGCCTCCCGATGCCCCCGCCCCCGCCCCCGGCGCTGCTCGCTCACTGTCCTGTCCTACAGGTGCTGGAGGCCCTCCTGCCCCTCGGGGATCTGGAGGCGCGTGTGGCAGCCACCGTCGAGCTGATCGTGCAGAGCCACGCGGGCCTGGACCGGCACGCGCTCAGCTTTGCTGCGCGTTCCTTCTACCACAAGCTGCGCGCCGCGGAGGAGTACACGCCGCGGGCTACCTACCACGGCAACGTGACGCTGCTGCGCGCCAAGATGGGCAGCGCCTACCAGGAGGGCCTGGGCGCCGACTACAATCTGTCCCAGGTGTGCGACGGCAAGGTGT
>NW_011494943.1:12445268-12449145 GCF_000754665.1 Bison bison bison | reverse complement strand
CCTCGGAGCCCTCCCTGGTGTGTGAAGGGTCGGCTGAGCCACTAGCCGGGCCGAGCTTCCAGAACCTCACGGGCTCTGCTGCACTGGTGTGGTTGTCGTTTTTCTGTTTGGATTCTCCTATTTATTGCGTCGCCATGGGGGGCGGGGGGTGGGGAGGGGAGACGCTGGTCGGTCCACCTGGGAAGCTGGCGCACGTGGGAGCCGGGCCCAGGGCCCCATGATGCCGGAGGTCGCGCGGAGCAGCCCTGGGCGCTGGGCACCCACCCTATTTGTCTGTGTTCGTTTTTCAAGAAATAAGGTTCAAATTGCTGCGTGGGTTTTGAAATTTACTGTAATTGTCTGTGTAAAGAACCGTGTCTGTACTCTGTTTCATTTTTCACGAACCTGGTAAAGATGTTGTCTCCCATGATTAAATCTCTCCTTCGCTCTGGCGTCTGGGCATCCTTTCATCCTGCCTGCTGATCAGCTCTGTGAGCCTCCACTGTCCTGGCGCCCCAGGGAGTACCACCCTCTGCTTCCCGCAGGAGTGTGTGTGTGTGGAGAGGTGATACCTGGCTCCAGAAAACAGGCTGGACACCTCCAGGGAAGGGGCCCTCGATCAAGGAAACTTGACCAGGAGGGGACAGGTAGGCAGTCTGATAATGGGCTGGCATAATTGAGGACCCCCCCACCTAGGGTAGCCTTGCCAGAATTCCTTCTCCCTCAGGGAAACCTTGGGTTTTCTTTCCTTGGCCTCAACTGAGTGCAGGATGCCCACCCACATTATTGAGAGTAATTTTTACTTGAAGTCACCTGCTTGTAGACTTGCACCGCATGGACCGGATACCTTCACAGCAACACTTAGATGAGTGTTTGCTTAACTGGCCAAGTCCAGCAGAAGACTGACTGTCACTGACACACAGGTTTCAGTTCAGTCGCTCAGTTGTGTCTGACTCTGCAACCCCATGAACTGTAGCACGCCAGGCCTCCCTGTCCACACAGGTTTAGGAGGAATGACGTCTGGATGAGAGGGAGTAAGAGGGACAGGGAGGCCCTGGGGAAGGCTTGAGTCCCTCCAAGCCAAGGGAGGAGGTGGACCCGCTGGGCTGGAGGCTTCTGGGCCAACAGAGGTGAGCTGGAACAGGGAGAGAGATGGGCCCTGCAGTGAGCCAGGACTAAATTGGGCAGGGGGAGTAGGCCCCCTGCTAGACTTCTATCAGAAATGGCAGGTGACTCAACTAAGACTATACATATATTAAAAGGCTAAGGATTTTGCAGTGGTCCAGAGGTTAAGCATCTGTGCTACAGCAAGGCGTGTGGATTCAAACCCTGGTCTGGGAACTAAGACCCTATGTGCTGCATAATATGGCCAAAAAAAAGGCTAATGGATATTACAAATGACTTTGTCAAATAACTGGACAACTTGAAAATGAACAAATTCCATGCAAAACAAAGTCAAGAAGAAATAGACAACCTGAAAAATCCTCCATCTATTGAAAATAAATTTGTTTTTAGAAATCTTTCCACAAAGAAAGTTCCAGGCCTGAATAACAAATTCTACCACCAGTTCTATTCAGACTTTCAGAATTTTGGAAAGGAAACCAGCCTCAATAATATCAAAAGAATTCAACTTATATAAAACACTTTGGGGTGTCCTAGCCTTTCAGGCGCCATAACAAAATACCGTAGGCCCACACAACGGGAATTTGTTTTCTCACAGTTCTAGATACTGGAAAGTCCAAAATTAAGGTTCCTGCCAAGTTGGTTCCTGGTGAGCGCTGCCTTTTTGCCCTGCTATGTCCTTTGGCAGAGTAAGCACAAGCCCTAGTGTCATTCCCTCTTGTAAGGACATCCATCCTATCGTAGCAGGACCCCACTCTTATGACTTCATTTAACCTCTTCATTTCCTGCTAGGCCTCACCTCCAAAGACAGTCACATTAAACTTGAGTGGGGGAGCGGAGGACCCAATTCAGCCCACATCAAGGGGATAATTTACAACTCTTCTGTAAGGCCAACATTTACTTTTGATACCCAAACCTGACAAAATATAAGAAAATACCAATATCTATCATGAACATATATGCAAAAACTCTAAAAATAATTTTAGCAATTAGAATCATAGTATAATGTTAAGACAAAATGGGATTTTCCTAAGAATGCAAGGCTGGTTTAACATTCAAAATTCAATCAATATAACTCACCATATTAATTTAAAAAAATTTTTATCTCAATGGGTGTAGAAAACATCTATTGAATGCAGATGTACAGAATACAAAACCATTTATGAGAAAAACTCGCAGCCACCTAGGAATAGAAGGAAACTTCCTCAACCTGATAAAAGATTTCTATGAAAAGCATACATCTAATATCATACTTAATGGTGAAAGATGATATATTGTCCAAAATCAGGAACAAAACAGATTTCCCGTCTCACTGCTTCTACTCAACACTGTATTGGAAGTTCAGCCCAGTTCAGTAAACCCAAGAAAGGAAATCAAAGGCATATGGATTAGAAAGGAAGAAATGAAACTTCCCCTATTTGCAGATGACGTCATTGTTTTTGTAGAAAAGCTGATGACATCTACAAATCTGCTAGAACTCATGGGTGCATTTAGGAAGATTGCAGGAGAGAAGATCAATATTCAAAACCCAGTTGTAGAGCTTCCTTGATGGCTCAGTGGTAAAGAATCTGCCTGCCAGTGCAGGAGACAGTTTTGATTGCTGATCTGGGAGGATCTCTCATGCCATGGAGCAGCTAAGCCAATCCACCACATCTACTGAGCCTGTGCTCTGGAGCCCAGAAACCACAACTACTGAAGCCTGTGCACTCTAGCGCCCATGCTCTGCAACAAGAGGAGCCCCTGCAACTAGAGTAGCCCCCACACCCCACCACTAGAGAAAGCCCACGCTCATCAATGAAGACCCAGTGCAACCAAAAATAAAAATTTTAGAAAACTTATTTCATTGTCACCTTATATGCAGTTTTAAACTATTCTATCTCAATAAAGCTGTTAAAAAATTATATATATGTATGTATCAGAGTGCACATACTCATGTCCAACTCTTTGCAATGCTATGGACAGTAGCCCACTAGGCTCCTCTGTCCATGGGATTCTCCAAGCAAGAATACTGGGTTGCCATGGCCTCCATCAGGTCATCTTCCCAACCCAGGCATCGAACCCATGTCTCCTGCATCTTATGCATGGCAGGTGGATTCTTTACCCACTGAGCCACCTGAGAAGCCCATCTATATACATAGACACCAGATAAAAGTCTCTTAGAAGCCTAACATATAATAAGACACTTCACTTCTTTTATTCTAAGAAAAATCCAAAATATAACCACACTGAACTATTCCATTCCTTACCCATCAGACAGACAAAAATTCAGAGACCACCACCTACATTCTTGGCTGGTGAGGCCAAGAGGAGACAGGAACTCATGCCCTCCTGGTGACAATGCACAACAGCACAAACCCTCTGGAAGGAATTTGGCGATCTATAGAAAGATTATCCATGCAATTCCATGACTTGTCTTTTATCCTAAATGTGCACCTACAGCAAAAGAGTCTGTAATGCAGTACTTGGATGCAATCTCAAAAACGACAGAATGATCTCTGTTCGTTTCCAAGGCAAACCATTCAGTATCATAGTAATCCAAGTCTATGCCCCAACCAGTAACGCTGAAGAAGCTGAAGTTGAACGGTTCTATGAAGACCTACAAGACCTTTTAGAACTAACACTCAAAAAAAAATATCCTTTCCATTATAGGGGACTGGAATGCAAAAGTAGGAAGTCAAGAAACACCTGGAGTAACAGGAAAATTTGGCCTTGGAATACGGAATGAAGCAGGGCAAAGACTAATAGAGTTTTGCCAAGAAAATGTACTGGTCATAGC
>NW_011494943.1:12443877-12444910 GCF_000754665.1 Bison bison bison | reverse complement strand
TTCCTCAGCGATCAATGCAAAGAAATAGAGGAAAACAACAGAATGGGAAAGACTAGAGATCTCTTCAAGAAAATTAGAGATACCAAGGGAACATTTCATGCAAAGATGGGCTCGATAAAGGACAGAAATGGTATGGACCTAACAGAAGCAGAAGATATTAAGAAGAGGTGGCAAGAATACACAGAAAACTGTACAAAAAAGATCTTCACGACCCAGATAATCATGATGATGTGATCACTGACCCAGAGCCAGACATCCTGGAATGTGAAGTCAAGTGGGCCTTAGAAAGCATCACTATGAACAAAGCTAGTGGAGGTGATGGAATTCCAGTTGAGCTATTCCAAATCCTGAAAGATGATGCTGTGAAAGTGCTGCACTCAATATGCCAGCAAATTTGGAAAACTCAGCGGTGGGCACAGGACTGGAAAATGTCAGTTTTCATTCCAATCCCAAAGAAAGGCAATGCCAAAGAATGCTCAAACTACCACACAATTGCACTCATCTCACACGCTAGTAAAGTAATGCTCAAAATTCTCCAAGCCAGGCTTCAGCAATACGTGAACCATGAAATTCCAGGTGTTCATGATGGTTTTAGAAAAGGCAGAGGAACCACAAGTCAAATTGCCGACATTTGCTGGATCATCGAAAAAGCAGGAGAGTTCCAGAAAAACATCTATTTCTGCTTTATTGACTATGCCAAAGACTTTGACTGTGTGGATCACCACAAACTATGGCAAATTCTTCAAGAGATGGGAATACCAGACCACCTGACCTACCTCTTGAGAAACTTGTATGTAGGTCAGGAAGCAACAGTTAGAACTGGACATGGAACAACAGACTGGCTCCAAATCGGGAAAGGAGTACGTCAAGGCTGTATATTGTCACCCTGTTTATTTAACTTATATGCAGAGTACATCATGACAAACACTGGGCTGGAAGAAGCACAAGCTGGAATCAAGACTGCTGGGAGAAATATCAATAACCTCAGATATGCAGATGACACCACCCTTATGACTGAAAGTGAAGAGGAACT
>NW_011494943.1:12443539-12443777 GCF_000754665.1 Bison bison bison | reverse complement strand
CAGGTATGACCTAAATCAAATCACTTATGATTATACAGTGGAAGTGAGAAATAGATTTAAGGGCCTAGACCTGATAGAGTGCCTGATGAACTATGGAATGAGGTTCATGACATTGTACAGGAGACAGGGATCAAGACCATCCCCATGGAAAAGAAATGCACAAAAGCAAGAAGGCTGTCTGGGGAGGCCTTACAAATAGCTGTGAAAAGAAGAGAAGTGAAAAGCAAAGGAGAAAAGG
>NW_011494943.1:12441165-12443439 GCF_000754665.1 Bison bison bison | reverse complement strand
ACCCTGTTTATTTAACTTATATGCAGAGTACATCATGAGAAACGCTGGACTGGAAGAAGCACAAGCTGGAATCAAGACTGCTGGGAGAAATATCAATAACCTCAGATATGCAGATGACACCACCCTTATGAAAGTGAAGAGGAACTAAAAAGCCTCTTGATGAAAGTGAAAGAGGAGAGTGAAAAAGTTGGCTTAAAGCTCAACATTCAGAAAACTAAGATCATGATATCTGGGCCCATCACTTCATGGCAAATAGATGGGGAAACAGTGGCTGGTTTTATTTTGGGGGGCTCCAAAATCACTGCAGATGGTGATTGCAGCCATGAAATTAAAAGATGCTTACTCCTTGGAAGGAAAGTTATGACCAACGTAGACAGCATATTAAAAAGCAGAGACATTATTTTGTCAACAAGGTCTGTCTAGTCAAAGCTATGGTTTTTCCAGTGGTCATGTATGGATGTGAGAGTGGAACTATAAAGAAAGCTGAGCGCCAAAGCATTGATACTTTTGAACTGTGGTGTGAAGACTCTTGAGAGTCCCTTGGACTGCAAGGAGATCCAGCCAGTCCATCCTAAAGATCAGTCCTGACGTTCACTGGAAGGACTGATGTTGAAGCTGAAACTCCTACTTTGGCCACCTGGTGCGAAGAGCTGACTCATTTGAAAAGACCCTGATGCTGGGAAAGATTAAGGGCAAGAGAGAAGGGGACAGCAGAGGATGAGAGGATGAGATGACAGAGGCATCACCGACTCAATGGACATGGGTTTGGGTAAATTCCGGGAGTTGATGATGGACAGGGAGGCCTGGCGTGCTGTGGTTCATGGGGTCACAAAGAGTAGGACTCGACTGAGCGACTGAACCGAACTGAACTGAACGGCTGATTGACATACTAAGTGGCAGCCCCTTCCCACTAAGAATGAGGAAGACCATTATGATATTCTGGACACAGTATTATGTGAAAAAGTGTTAAAGAATGATATCTCTGTATATTTGAGAAGGAGAAATAGGAATGTGTATGTGCACCTATGCTTATTTTTTCAGAAAGGAGCAAGAAGGATGAAGGAAACCCAGGGGCAGTTGAGAAAGGGTTGGTAGGACATTTTTCTGAGCAAGTCTTTCCATATGGCTTTGATTTGGGGGATTACATTAATATTTTATATATTCAAGAGGAAAATTGAGGCTCCCCTGGTGGCTCAGTGGTAAAGAATCCACCTGCCAGTTCAGGAGACATGCGTTCGTTCGACCTCTGATCCAGGACAATGCCACATGCCACAGAGCAACCAAGCCCACGAGGCACAGCCACTGAGCCCATGTGCTGCAGCTGCTGAAGCGCATCCCTCTAGGGCCTGAGCTCTGCAACGCGAAAAGCCGTCCATTCACCACAACTGGAGAGGAACACTCACCCACCACAGTTAGAGAAAGCACCGTGAAGCGATTAAGACCCAGCACAGTCATAAATAAGCAATTTTTTTAAGTCCCTGAGGGCACAAAGCACAGGGCAGAACAATTATTCAGGAAAATCTGCAATGACTTGAAAGAACGTTACAAAACCTTGCTGAGGGGAATTAAAGAAAATCTAAATAAAAGGGAGAAATGTGCCTAGTTCATGTATTCAAAGAGTCAGTATTGTTCCAATTTCTGCTCTCCCCAACTTGATCTATAAATCCAGTGTAATCCGAATAAAAGTCCCACAGGTGTTTCTTTGTTTGTTTGTTTGTTTTAACGTGAAAATTGAAAAACTGATGCTAAAATTTTTTTTTTTAATTTTTATTTTGTAATTTATTTTAATTGGAGGCTAATTACTTTACAATATTGTGGTGGTTTTTGCCATACATTCACATGAATCAGCCATGGGTGTACATGTGTTCCCCAGTCTGACCCTCCCTCCCACCTCCCTCCCCATCCCATCCCTTGGGGTCATCCCAGTGCATCAGCCCTGAGCACCCTGTCTCATGCATCGAACCTGGACTGGCGATCTATTTCACATATGATTATGTACATGTTTCAAGGCTTTTCTCTCAAATCATCCCACCCTCACCTTCTCCCACAGAGTCCAAAAGACTGTTTTTACATCTGTGTGTCTGTTGCTGTGTCACATATAGGGTCATCGTTGCCATCTTTCTAAATTCCATATATATGCGTTAATTTACTGGTGCTTTTCTTTCTGACTTCCTTCACTCTGTATAATAGACTCCAGTTTCATCCACCTCATTAGAACTGATTCAAATGTATTCTTTTCAATGGCTGAGTAATATTCCATTGTGTATATGTACC
>NW_011494943.1:12439935-12440631 GCF_000754665.1 Bison bison bison | reverse complement strand
TGTCGTCCCTTTTTCCTCCTGCCCCCAATCCCTCCCAGCATCAGAGTCTTTTCCAAGGAGTCAACTCTTCGCATGAGGTGGCCAAAGTACTGGAGTTTCAGCTTTAGCATCATTCCTTCCAAAGAAATCCCAGGGCTGATCTCCTTCACAATGGACTGGTTGGATCTCCTTGCAGTCCAAGGGACTTTCAAGAGTCTTCTCCAACACCACAGTTCAAAAGCATCAATTCTTCGGCACTCAGCTTTCTTCACAGTCCAGCTCTCACATCCATACATGACCACTGGAAAAACCATAGCCTTGACTAGACGGACCTTTGTTGGCAAAGTAATATCTCTGCTTTAACCTTTAGGATGCAGTAATGAGACAAATGGAACAACAGACTGGTTTCCAATAGGAAAAGGAGTACGTCAAGGCTGTATATTGTCACCCTGCTTATTTAACTTATATGCAGAGTACATCATGAGAAACGCTGGGCTGGAAGAAGCTCAAGCTGGAATTGCCAGGAGAAATATCAATAACCTCAGATATGCAGATGACACCACTCTCATGGCAGAAAGTGAAGAGGAACTAAAAAGCCTCTTGATGAAAGTGAAAGAGGAGAGTGAAAAAGTTGGCTTAAAGCTCAACATTCAGAAAACGAAGATCATGGCATCTGGTCCCATCACTTCATGGGAAATAGATGGGGAAACAGTGGAA
>NW_011494943.1:12428377-12439461 GCF_000754665.1 Bison bison bison | reverse complement strand
AACAGTGGAAACAGTGTCATATTTTATTTTTTGGGGCTCCAAAATCACTGCAGATGGTGATTGCAGCCATGAAATTAAAAGACGCTTACTCCTTGGAAGGAAAGTTATGACCAACCTAGATAGCATATTCAAAAGCAGAGCCATTACTTTGCCAACAAAGGTCCGTCTAGTCAAGGCTATGGTTTTTCCAGTGGTCATGTATGGATGTGAGAGCTGGACTGTGAAGAAAGCTGAGTGCCAAAGAATTGATGCTTTTGAACTGTGGTGTTGGAGAAGACTCTTGAGAGTCCCTTGGACTGCAAGGAGATCCAACCAGTCCATTCTGAAGGAGATCAGCCCTGGGATTTCTTTGGAAGGAATGATGCTAAAGCTGAAACTCCAGTACTTTGGCCACCTCATGTGAAGAGTTGACTCATTGGAAAAGACTCTGATGCTGGGAGGGATTGGGGGCAGGAGGAAAAAGGGACGACAGACAAAGAGATGGCTGGATGGCATCACTGACTAGATGGACGTGAGTCTGAGTGAACTCTGGGAGTTGGTGATGGACAGGGAGGCCTGGCGTGCTGTGATTCATGGGGTCGCAAAGAGTCAGACACGACTGAGCGACTGAACTGAACTGAACTGAATGAGACAAATGAGGCTTCCCAAGTGGCACAGTGATGACGAATCCAGCTGCCAATGCAGGAGATGCAAGAGACACAGTTTCGATCCCTGGGTCAGAAAGATCTCCTGGAGAGTAGGAAATGGCCTCCCACTCCAGTATGCTTGCCTGGAAAATCCCATGGACAGAGGAGCCTGGTGGGCTACAGTCCATGGGGTGGCAAAGAGTCAGACATAACTGTGCAACTGAGCACAGTACATACACAGTGCAGCACAATGAGACAAATAGTCCAATGTTTTTAATGACAAAAGAATTGAACAATCACTTCACAAAATAAGATACACAAACATCCCAATAAACATATGAATATAGGCTCAATATCTTTAGTCATCAGGGAAATAAAAACTGAAACCACAATGCCTTTTTTAAATATTGATTTTATTTTTGGCTGTGATGGGCCTCGGTTACTGCACAGGCTTTTCTCCAGTTGAGGAGAGCTGGGGCTGCTCTCTAGTCGTCGTGCAAAGGCTCTCCTTATTGAGGTTCTGGGGCTCTAGAGCACAGGTTCAGTAGTTGTGGTACACAGGCTTAGCTTCACCGTGACATGTGGGGTCTTCCAGGATCAGGGATCAAACCTATGTCTCCTGCATTGGCAGGGGGATTCTTTACCCGTGAGCCACCAGGGAAGGCAGCACAAGGCCTTTTATTTCTTTTTCTTGTCTTATTGCACTGGTTAGAGCTCCTAATACTATTTTGGATAAGAGTGGTAAGTGTTGGCATGCTTCCCTTTTCCTGATCTTAAGGGAAAAGCTCAGTCTGTCACCACTGAACATGATGTTAGTTGTAAGTTTTTTGTAGATACTTGTTATCAAATTGAAATTTTCCTTCTATTCCTAGTTTATCAAGGTTTTTTTTTTTTTTAATCACGACTAGCTCTTGGATTTTGTTCTCTGCATTTATTGAGACGACCATGTGATTTTTGCTTATTTAACTTATATGCAGAGTACATCATGCAAAATGCCAGGCTGGATGCATCAGAAGCTGACTACTGCTTCAAGATTTTGTGTTTGTCTTTTAGCTTTTCAACTGTCATGTGTCTAGGTGTGAATGTCTTTCTATATATCCTATTAAGATTCTTGGATTGGTAAATTAATGTTATTCTCATCAAATCTGGAAAGTTTGAGGCCATTACTTTTTCAAAAAACTTTTTCCTGTTCCTTTTCTTCTTTCCTTTCTCCTGGATGTGCATGTATTATATGTGTATTCTTGATGGTATCTCATGGGTCTCTGAGGTGCTGTTCATTTTTCTTTATGCTTTTTTTCTTTCTGTTCTTCAGATTGGATAATGTTTACTGACCTATCTTCAAATTCACTGATTCTTCCTTTTGCTAGTTCATATCTGCTGTTGAGGCCCTCTGATGAAATTTTCATTTTAGTTATTGTGTTTCCAACTCATAATTTCCATTGGCTTTTTAAGAATCATCTAAAGATATTGATAATCTTAACTTGTTGAATCATCATCACATTTGAAAAAAAAATCTTTAAACATGGTTTCTTTTGGTCCTTTGGACATATTTACAATAGCTGCTTTAGTTCTTTGCCTGCTAACTCCATCATCTGAGCCCCCTCAGGGACAGTTTCTAGGTAACCTTTTTTTTTTCCCCTGTGTATGTCCTAAATTTTTTATGTCTTTGACTGTCTTATAAAATTTTGTTAAATACTAGGCATTTATAATATGTTGTAGTAAGTCACTCTGGACTCTGACCGCCCCCCCCACCCCACCCACCTTTACTGTATGTGTTTATTGATGCTGGTATTTGTTCGCTCAGTTCCCGACCTGGATGAAGTCTACACAGTCTGTTTCCCCTACAGTGTGTCGCCACTGGTATCTCTACTGGGTTTTTTTTGGTTTATTGGCCACACTGAGGCATGTGGGATCTTAATTCCCTTACCAGGAATGGAACCTGTGCCCCTTGCATTGGAAGCACAGAGTCTCAACCACTGGACTGCCAGGTAAGTCCTCTACTAGATTTCTTAAAAATCTTTTTTTTTAGGGAATTCCTTGGTGGTTCAGTATTAGGACTCTGCACTCTCATGGCAGAGGGCTGAGGTACAATCCCTGGTTGGGGAACTTAGCTCCCACAAGCCATGTGGCAAGGCCAAAAATAAAACCTTTTTTTATATGCAAGCCTGGTTTCCTAAGACTTATCCCTGGGCCATTATAGTTTAACGGCCAGCCAGTTATTGGTTAGCCATTATGCTTAAGTCTACTGAACCGGTAAGGCCTCCACCCTTTGCAGCTAACAGTTTATGGTTTGGGTCCGCCTTTTTCCTTGCACAAAGCCTCTTCTTCAGTCAGCCAGGAGTATTCAGCTGTGGCTGACTCGCGTCTTTCCTTGCTGTATGCACAGCCTAGCAAATCACTATCTTATCAAGGCCCACCATGGCTAGCTCATCTACTGAATTTCTTTGTTAAATTTATGGCTGGACTATTGCTTTCTCCAACCAGTATCAGGCAGCCAAGATATAGGTTTCTACCCAGTTGTTTGGGGCTTCCCTGGTAGCTCAGACAGTAAAGAATCGGCCTGCAATGTGGGAGAGCCAGGTTCAATCCAATCCTTGGGTCAGTAAAATCTCCTGGAGAAGAGAAAGATTGCCCACTCCAGTATTCTTGCTTGGAGAATCCCATGGACACAGGAGCCTGGCAGGCTACAGCGCATGGGGTAGAAAAGAGTCAGACTTGGCTGAGCAGCTAACGCTTTCACCCCGTTGTCTGCTACTGGGATTACAGTTGTTCTCTGGGGCTTTCCCTATTTCCCAGTCAAGTCAGCTCTCTCCAGAGTCTGTAGGAACTAGAAGCCCCCAAGGCCTACCAGGCTCTGGTGGAATTACCCGTGGGAGGGAGGAAATAAAAGTTGTACAATACTGAAATCACAGACTCCCACTGGTCTTCTCCTAGATGTGCAGTTCTTTCTTTTAAATAAGTGCTTTTCAAATATGGTATGAAATTTGATCAACTTCCAGAGTCCTGAAATGGTTGCTTTTAACAATTCTGTCCAGTTTTATCTTTGCTTTTTTGGGAAGAAATTTGGTGAGCTACTCAATCTACTGTACCACAAATCCCACCCACATATGTAAGTTTAAAATTTCAAAAAAAAAAAAATTTTTTTTTCCGGTAGCCACATTTCAAGAAAGTTAAAAAGATAAAATGAATTGCAATAATATATTTAACCTGAAAAAAGAAAAAAAGCAAAAGTCTTTCAGTCCTGTCTGACTTTTTACGACCCCATGGACTGTAGCCCACCAGGCTCCTCTGTCCATGGAATTCTCCAGGCGAGAATACTGGATTGGACAGCTTTCCCTTCTCCAGGGAATCCACCCAGGGATCAAACCGGTGTCTCCTGCATTGCAGACAGATTCTTTACCATCTGAGCCACTAGGGAATTTGCCATATTAGGCACTCATATGTAACCTAATGTAATATAAAAAATATAATTTCAACATATCATTAATATTTTTTAAATTATGAACTAACTTTTACTTTTTTCCCCCTAAGTCTTTGAAACCTGGTGTGTCTTTTTCCTGTTATAGCACGTCTTAATTCAGACCACATTCCAGCACTCAGGATGTGACAGCTGGCTGCCATACTGGACACACGAGGATGGATATTTGATCTTAGGACATAGAGATTTTTCAGGTGTGTTAATGATATTGCTCTAAAAATTCCTGTCTTTGGGGGATACTGAGGCAATGGTACCCCACTCCAGTACTCTTGCCTGGAAAATCCCATGGATGGAGGAGCCTGGTAGGCTGCAGTCCATGGGGTCGCTAAGAGTCGGACACGACTGAGCGACTTCACTTTCACTTTTCACTTTCATGCATTGGAGAAGGAAATGGCAACCCACTCCAGTGTTCTTGCCTGGAGAATCCCAGGGATGGGGGAGCCTGGTGGGCTGCTGTCTATGGGGTCGCACAGAGTCGGACACGACTGAAGCGACTTAGCAGCAGCAGCAGAGACACTTAAGGATGAAATGGTAAAATGAAACTTGGTTCTGCTAGAGGAAAAACTTTCCCTCTTCCCTTTTGGGACTGTGTTTAGGGGTCCTGCAAATTAAATTGACAAAAGACAGGTGAACAGGAAGAAAGTATATTCACACTCTCTGGCGGATACAGAGGACCGACACCAAGTAATCAGAGGTAGAGGTTTCAGTACCAAAGGTAATAGGAGAAAGGAAGAGAGAAGGGGAAAACGAGGACCAATCGGTTTCTTTTAGACAGGGAAGCGAGTATTTAGGAGAACGAGCAGGAGGTAAGGTTGTTATATTCGTTAAGACGGTGACTCTCGCACGTCTCAAGTTTACAATGAAGAATCCTGTGGGTCTGGGGGGCCAAGCGCGGCGCTTTGGGGGCCGCGGGACAGGAATTTCACGCGGTGTTTGCTTTCCGAAATAAAAGAGAGATTTTTGGTCCTTCGAAGATTTTTATAAGATTCCGCGTGGGGGCCGAGGACTTTAGCCCCGAGCCTCTGCTGGGGAGGGCGGGAGCTCGGGTATGTTGGCACCCGGGCGATAACCAGCCCCCGCAAGCGAGGGGAGAGTCCCGGCGGCCCCTGTCCGGCCCTACCGCTGCGAAACTGCCCCGCCGCGCCGGGAGAAGTCGACTTCTAGCCTACGACCCCCACTCCGCACACCGCCCCTCCGCCGCGCGACGGGCCCTTCAGCAGCCGGGCGCGGTTTCCCGGGAATGCGTTTCTTGCAGCACCGCGGGCCGCCCGGAACGGCCTGGAGGAGCACCTCCCGGCGGCCCCAGCGCGGAGCCCTGGGCCCGGCGGCGGCCGGGTGGCGGCCCCAGCGTGGCGGTGTCAAGTCGCGGCGCGAGCCCAGGAGCCTCACTCCGCGGTACCCTAGCCGCATCCCCGGAGCTCCCGGTGGGGCCCCTGGCTCTCCCCCCCAGTTCCGAAGGGCCCAGCTGCGTAGAGAGGAGCCGCGAACCGACTCGGGCGCCCAGGTGTCTCGGCTCCGCCCAGGTAGGTAGATTCCCTTCAGGTTTGACCCACGGTTCTCTGGGGCCCCGGGGCTCTTCCTTCGGCTGGAGGTGGAGGACCCCGCGCTCGGCGCCTCGTGTCCAGGCCTCTGTGGGCATCATATTGATTTTTACCTGTGGCTTCACAGTTCCCGAAAATAAACCCACAGCTGGGCGCTTAGGCAGTTGTTAAGCCGATGACCCTGCTTAATAATTCCCAAAGTAGTACAGGAGGTGGGTGTTCTCTGACAGTGAGCCCCTCGTCACGATCTGTTCCTTTGGGGTTTCAGTTGTAGTCCTCAGGCTACCTACCACCTGTTAAGTCACTGTAGGGAACGGTGGCTCTGATAAGGTTGGCCAGGCATGGGTAAGATAAGCCAGAGGGAACGTCCTGGTAGTGCGTTTATACATCTGACACCCAGCGGAGGGCAGAGTGTCCAGGTGACTGCCCTGGGCCCCTTGGTGGGCCCGGAGGGCAGTGTCGCCACAGGGTGGTCCTGCCTTGGTGGGGTCTCCAGGTCTTGTGGGGTGTAGCTGCCTTTTGTGATGGCCTCCCCTGGGCAAAGCGCTGACAGGACCTCATTCACTGTTCCATTTACTCTTCATGCCAGTCTTGCCAGGCAGACATCCTATTCCCGCTAAGAAGTGAGAGGTTAAAGCTCAGAAAGTTTGAGTAACCTGTCCACAGTCTCCACTGGAAGGCGACGGCCATGAGGCGTCGGTTCCTGGCCTGCATCAGCCGAGACCCTTAGCACCCGCGTTTGTGGCCGCCAGGCAGCGCTAGAGCAGCCCTGAGGGGGGTCACCTCCTGCACCTGTGCTCCACTGGCTGCGGCTGAGCCCGTGGCCTTGCCCTTCAGTGTGGAGGCAATGCCAAAGCTGGAAGGCTTCGAGTTCTGGAGCCGCACCCTGGGGGGGGCCCGCCACGTGGTGGCCCCCATGGTGGACCAAAGCGAGCTGGCCTGGAGGCTGCTGAGCCGCCGACACGGGGCCCATCTGTGCTACACACCCATGCTGCATGCCCAGGTTTTTGTCCGCGATGCCAACTACCGCAAGGAGAACCTGTACTGCGATGTGTGCCCCGAGGACCGGCCTCTCATTGTTCAGGTTAGCGGCCCAGCCTCCAACGCTGGCCGAGAACCTTTTCCTGGGCCTTTCCAGAAAAGGTTTCCCGGCTTTCCGAGATCAGAGGGGCAAGGGCAGGCTGGTTCTTGCAGAGGTTGACCTCTCCCCAGGAGCTGCCTCAGACTTGTGGCAAATGGATGGCTTGGGTGCCGTGGAAGATTTGCAGCCCCTCCCTCCCCCAACCTTGACATCACCCCAAGTGCCCCCTCTTTATCAGACAGACAGAACAGCTCTGCTCTTGGCAAAGTCAGTGATACCAGCTTTCTGCTACATCAGGGAGGACTGTGTGAATCTGTAGCTTGCCCTGCTGGTGGTATGGGGGTGCATCCTAGCTCGGTCATGTTGCTTTTTTTTTTGGCCACACTGTGTGGCATGTGGGGTCTTAGTTTCCCAACCAGAGATGTGAACTCATGTCCCATGCAGTGGAAGCGTGGCATCTTAACCACCGGACCACCAGGGAAGTCTCTAGCTTGGTCATATTGTAAACATCTAAGATAGGGTACCATCCTGCAGTCATCCGCTGGGGCCACACCCTCACTGGGTCACGTATGAAGCCTTGGGCAGCCTCGGTACCAGGGCCTGGCTGGGGCTTGTGGCAACTTTCATGTCTCTTCCAGTTCTGTGCCAATGACCCAGAGGTGTTTGTCCAGGCAGCTCTCTTGGCTCAGGACTACTGTGATGCCATTGACCTGAATTTGGGCTGCCCACAGATGATCGCCAAACGAGGTAAGAGTTCCTGTTCTGGGGTTCTGTGTTGAGTACTGGCTTTTGGCTAGGGCAAGGCTTGGAGTGCAGAGATGCCAGGTGTGTGGGTGAGCTGGCTGAGGGCCTGGCCCTTCCTCTGGCAGCTTTCTGATGTTGGGCCTTTCTTTGCTTCTCCCTCTGCAAGGCGGCCCTTGGTCACTGGGGGTAGGGGACGACATTCACCTGGCTGTCAGGGGCTTGTCACTTCCTCCATGCTCAGGAAGTTGTGGGGCTCCCTCTGGATAAACGTGTTTTGCTGAAGAGTTCCTCCTCCACCCTTGTGCTGCCTCGGGCACCAGTGGCCACTACCCTGGCATCTCAACCTTCCTCACTGGCCTGAGGAGTTCCTGGTTGCTTAGAGACCACGTGGGGTGGGCACTCAGCTCAGCACTCTTGAGCTCAGGCCGCCGAACTAAACGAACGTGGCCAGGCAGGTCGAGGCCAGCGTGGACGCAGTGGGAGGGTGCAGAGGCTGTGCCTGTTCTCTGCAGGTCACTATGGCGCCTTCCTGCAGGAGGAGTGGGACCTGCTCCAGAAAATGAGTGAGTTGGCCCTGTGCTGCCCTCAGGGACTTGGGGCCACATGGTGGTTGGGTTGCAAGCCCAAGACAGCCTAGCAGGGCTCAGGAGAGAACAGTAGCTGGCAGGGTCCTCCTGGCCTTGCTGTGCCCTCCCCCTTCCTGCTGTAGAGGGCGGCTGTGAAGTCGCCTGTCCCGTACCTGCTGCCATCCTTCGAACCAAATAGACTGTACTGGAGGAAGGCATCCTTGCCTGGACCACCTCTTCCAGTGTGGTCCGAGGCACAACTCACAGCTCCCTGTTACCAGTGCGGGACATCTGCGGAGCCTGTGTTCTTTTGGGGGCTTAGCCATGGGTCCCCACAGCCTGCTTGAAGGTGGCAGCACAGTTTTGTCAGGAGCCGACTCTGCCCTTCCCCAGTTCTGCTAGCCCACGAAAAGCTTTCTGTTCCTGTCACCTGCAAGATCCGCGTCTTCCCAGAGATTGACAAGACCGTGAGATATGCCCAGATGCTGGAAAAGGCTGGCTGCCAGGTGAGGACTGTGGGCTTCCAGGGCTCCATACTGCTTCCGAACCTCCAGAAACACCTCTTGAGGGCTTGCCCCTGGGATGGGCAGGAATCAGTGACCTTTAAGTGAGGCCTGATGCAGGCAGCGAAGTCCCATGCTTGCGTCCAAGAGGCCGGTATTGCCTAGGGGTAGTGCTGGGCCTAAATCACCTCCCCACCCACCCCCACCAGTCCTGGGGTCAGGCTGGTGCTTGCTCCTCCCTCACACCTTTAACCTTGGCAGCAGGAGTGTTGCCACTGCAGAGAAGACTGGCCCTTGAAAGGATAGAGGGACAGCTCTGACATGGGAGTCCTAGGCAGCACTCCCAGGGTGTCAACTGGCCCAAGTGTGGCCCAGAGGAGTGAGGGAAGCTGATGCCCGAAAAGCCAAAGGCAGAGGGTACCCTGGAGTGTTGGGGGCTGCAGCTGAAAGTGGAGCTGAACCAGGTGCTCCTGTGTGCTAGTTGCTGACTGTCCACGGGCGCACCAAGGAGCAGAAGGGGCCCCTGTCAGGCACCGCGTCCTGGGAGCACATCAAGGCTGTGCGGTGAGTGGACGCAGGGTGAGCCCAGGGCGGGGAGACGGCCCAGCCCCCAGGCCAGGCCCTCAGCCCTCGGCACGAGATGAGGGCGCAGGGCCTGAGGGTGAGCAGCACAGTGGGAGGATGGAGTTTGGGGCCTGGAATTGCCCCCCAGGGTTGGGGGAAGCAGCATCCTTCTGAGCATCTGCTCGTCCTGTTCCGACAGGAAGGCGGTGACTATACCTGTGTTCGCCAACGGGAACATCCAGTGCCTGCGGGACGTGGAACGCTGCATCCAGGACACGGGGGTGCAGGGGGTCATGAGTGCAGGTGAGGCTGTGCCCTCGCCTGCAGCTGGTCCACCGTCGGGTGCTGGAGGGGTCCGTCCACATCGTGGCACCACTGGCCCAGCTGAAGAGCCTCAGGCTTCACGCGGTCACCACTGAAGGCCCCGTCTGCCTGACTGGCCAGCACTCTCAGGCCAGTGGCCAGCCTTGCCTTGGGGATGGCCAGGCACAGGGGCCCCTGAGCCTTGCGTCACCTTCCCCTGCAGAGGGAAACCTGCACAACCCTGCCCTGTTCGAGGGCCGCAGCCCTGCTGTGTGGGAGCTGGCCGAGGAGTACCTGGACATTGTGCGGCAGCACCCCTGCCCCCTCTCGTACGTCCGGGCCCATCTCTTTAAGCTGTGGCACCACACGTGAGTCAACCCCCATGGCAGATGCTGTCTGATCTGAGCCTTGTCTGGGGCCTTCGTCGTTTTTGAGATGAGCTCTCCAGAGACATTCACAAAACCCCTACCTGCCACCAAGTCAGATCTGGGAGGACCACAGTGACGTGCTGAGGTTGTGTGGGAGGAGGGGTTGTGCCCTTCTATGCCCAAGGCTCAGGGTCAGCAGTTGGGAGGTGGGGGCTGAGCCAGCTCTCTGATGGGGCGTCTGTATCAGGCTGCAGGTGCATCAGCAGCTTCGAGAGGAGCTCGCCAAAGTGAAGACCCTGGAGGGCATTGCTGCAGTGAGCCAGGAGCTAAAACTGCGGTGTCAGGTAGGTGCTGGGCCACCGTGTGGTGGGAGAGACTTGGTCTCGGGCCTTTTACTGAGGGCCCTCTGGGCTTTTCCAGGAGGATATATCCAGGCAGAAGGAGGGAGAGAAGCCTTCAGGAGGCTTGCCTTTCTTTCACTGGATCTGCCAGCCCTACTTCCGGCCAGGGTGAGCCTCCTGCACATGGGCTGACCTGGGTGGGAGGTGTTACACGGAGGGGATTCTTCTGCCTGCTGCCCAGCCTTGGCAGGTGTGCTGGAGGCTCAGCTCCGTCCCTTGGTGACTAGGGGCCTCCTTCCTTGTCAGCCTGTGCTGTTTTATTTAAATCACTTTTTCCATGTGATGCTTCTCTTAGGTCCTCTGACCCTGAGTGGATTTGTCCTGGGATCAGCTAGACCCTCTCTAGCTTCCTCTGGACTTTCTGAAGTGAGGCTGGGCTGTCATCTGTAGCCACAGCCCTACCCAGGGTTCAGACACTGGCGTCCCAGCCTCCGTGCCAGCTGCTGGGGCCTCAGCAGAGTTGCACATACGTCCTCATTTAGTGACTGTGGCCAGTGGGCTGCCTCTTATGGGTGTCCCTCAGCTCTGCCCATCATCCCCGCTTTCAGGCCCAAGGAGGGGAGCAAGGAGAATGGGGGTGCCCGCAGCAAGCGGGCCCTGGAGGAGGAGGAGGGCACCACGGATGTCTTATCCAAGAACAAGCAGAAGAAGCAGCTAAGGAACCCCCACAAGACCTTTGACCCCTTGCTGAAGCGTAAGTGGCTCCCACCACTGGAGTCTAGGGAAAAGGCCAGCCCCTAACGGGTTCCCCAGGGTCGGGTGGCTCTGCTGCTTCCTAAGCTGTGGGCAGTACAGCAGGAAGGGCCCTGCAGCCCCCAAGGAGACTGGCAGGTTCCCCGAGGCCACAGCCAGCCAGCCATCCTGCCTGCCAGTCCCTCAGCTGTTGCCCGTAGGGCAGCTAGAGAGGCA
>NW_011494943.1:12426781-12428202 GCF_000754665.1 Bison bison bison | reverse complement strand
AGCACAGGGCGTGGAACCGTGGGTCTTGGGCGGGTGGGATGAGGTTTCCCAGCAGGACCATGTATGCTGTGTCCTCTGCCCGCCCCAAGAGAGCAGAGAGGCCTACCCAGGGCTACATGTGAGAGATGGCAGTGGTGGGTGGCCTCACCTAGTTCAAACAGCGTGTCCTTTTGCTCTTTTCTCAGCAAAATACGCAAAGTGTGATCAGTGTGGAAACCCAAAGGTGAGTCCGTCCGTCTTGGCTGTTAACACCTAAGGCAGGGCTCAGCCCCAGGAGGGATGGGGACCTGAATGGGCAGTCCTTTTTCTATCTGCTGGTGGCAGTCGGGCCACAGCCCATGGTAGGGGGGCTTCTTTCCTGTAAAGTAGCTCTGCCTGGCCTCAGGACAGTTCTTCCATGTTCCTGGCTACTCACTCAGGCTACAGGGTGGCTAAGGAATGGGTATTAGCCCCTGGCTCACAAGCTTTTCTGTGTCCAGGGCAACAGGTGTGTGTTTAACCTGTGCCGGGGCTGCTGCAAGAAGCGAGCTTTCAAAGAGACCGCTGACTGCCCAGGTGAGGAGCGCCTGCCGCCATCAGCACCACCCCATTCCCCAGTAGGCAGTGGAGCCTCAGCCTCCTGAGCCCCATTTCCCTCCTCCTGCCCCTCTGCCAGGTCACGGACTGCTTTTTAAAACCAAATTGGAGAGGTCTCTGGCCTGGAAGGGTGCCCAGCCGCGGCTGCAGGAACCACAGCAGGCCGGGCCTGGAGAACCAGGTGGCTTCCCTGAGGTTGTGGGCAGTGCCCTGGCCTAAAGGGCAGCTACAGCCCCATGTGCCACCCCCCAGGCCTGCTGCTGAAGCCTCAACCCACGTCCCAGTTAAGGAAACGCCTTTACTCAGGGAACCTCCTGCTACTTCACACGGAAGGACAAGCTGGTCTTCCCTTCGGCCCATGCTGGGGGCCCGGAGATGCTGCACCGAGGAGCAGGCTCCCAGGCTGGACCTGCCCATCCTCACAGCCCGCGTGTGTTCGAGATGAACAATAAACCATTTCAAAGATGGGACGTTCCCAGGCCTTTTGATCCCTGAGTATTATTGGGGCCAACAGGGACCAACCTTAGAACAGGGGAAGCGGGCAAGGCACCACCTGCCTTCATCTTCTCAGCCATGGAGACCTGCCTAACGGAGGGCCACGCGCTGGCCTCAGCCCTGCAAAGCCGAGTAGAGCATGAGGAAGGGGGCCCCACAGAGACAGGAAGGAGTGGTGCCAGGGGCTGTTCTCAGGCTGCCCTTTAATGGACTAAGATTCAATAACGCTGCAACCTCAAACGATGCGTCAACGTGGAGGCTGGGAGGCAGTGCTGCCAGGTGGGGGCCCCAGATGCCATGTTGGTGAGCCCTGTCGGCTTCTCCTTCAAGGAAGGCCCACCTCCCCAGGG
>NW_011494943.1:12422345-12426638 GCF_000754665.1 Bison bison bison | reverse complement strand
CCATCCTGGAGACGGAGGTTGCTCTTACATGTTGGTGCTCATCCGGGACTGGCTGTTGGCCGGTGTCAGCTCCCCTTGGCTCCCTTCCCTGGGAGGGGACTGCAGTGGAGACAAAGGCTCAGACCAGGAAGGTGTGTGCGCCCATCCCAACCCCCAGTCCCAGGGCTGTCCCCGCCCACACCTTGACGTGGATCTGGTTGCGCAGAACAGCTGCCCGTAGGATCATGGCTTTGGCACGGCGCTGGAACTCCTTGCCCATGAGCAGAGACTTCTCGAAGGTGGTGCTGCGTTGATCTACGTCCCGGGCATACAGGATCTGTGGAGGTGCAAGGTTCAGTGGGGCCCAAGGTCCCCCTCCTGCACCCCACGGCCCTGAATCCAGCCACCTTGCTGTGGGAGTCGATGCGGGCGTTGATGAGCCCCTCCAGGATGAGCTGCGTCAACTCATCCTCTAGCGCCGCTACTGTGGTATTGAAGGCTGTGGCCATCTTGCGCATGTCAGCTGACACGTAGGGGCTAAAATACTGCAGAGCAGAGAGACATGAGTTACCCAAAGGTGCCTTTGTAGTGCCCTGCCTTGGCCTCAGCCTCCACCAGAATGCTTACCTGAATGAGGGCCCGGTTGCGAATCTGCGTGTACAGGGTCCTGACGTGGGGAGCCAAATACATGTCTAGCAGCAGGTTGTCCTGGTGAGGATAGCCAATCAGGGACAGCTTGCCCCAGGCCTTCTGAACTTGCCCGCCCTCCCAGCCAGGCCAGGCCAGGCCTCTCACCTTCATCTCATCCAGCATTTTCAGGCACGAGGCATACTTGGACTCGTAGAATTTGAAGATAATGTCCCGAACCTGTGGCTCCAGCTCCAAGAACAACTTGAAGGAGCTGCAGATGCCAGATTCCTCAGAGCTGGCCCTGCCGCCCACCCGCCCTGGAGGCAGCCAGGGGCACAGGAGCAGGGCTACAGGGCCCAGCACCCAGCCTCCACCCACCTGCTAGAGATGACGTTGCGCTGCAGCTCCTGCCGGTCAAAGGTGGCCAAAGCGCACAAGCCGCCGTACACGGCCACATTGCTGGGGGAGAGCAGCTGAGGGGCAAGGAGGTGATCAGAGTCCTGGGGTCAATGCCAGGTAGCACAGAAGTCTGGGCCAGGCCCACCCTATCTCACCCATCACCCCGTCAGAATGCCTAGGACCTCATGAGGATGAGCCCCCAACAGAAAGCCCACCTCTTGAGCCCTCAGCCTGCTTCCCAAGTTCCAGTGAGGTCTCCCCAGAGACCCTTATACCCCTCACCTCGGGGAAGTCACAGTGGTCGAAGGAAGCCAGCAGAAAGCACTTGGCAGCCTGCTTGTACTTGCGTGCTGCCAACTCAGCCAAGCCTGGGGGGCAGCAGGGGGAGGAAGGATGAAGCCCAGAGGAAGCTGCCCATCAACAGGCGCACCTGGGACAGAAATGCTGGCGAGGGAGGGGTGACCTCGTCGGCCAGCATCAGCAGCTTTCTGGGAGAGCAAGGCACCCAAGGAGGCCGAGCAGCTGCTGTTACTACTGCAAAGGGCACCAGAGCTGTTCAGCTGATGGGGTGGGAATAGCGGTGAAGGGGGGGACGGGGATGGAAGTGGGGGTAACCAGCCAGGATGGCAGCTATGAGAAGGCAATGCCTCTACCCCCAACCACGGGTTACTACCCCATGACCTCCCTGAGAGGGACGTGAGTCGGGCAAGTGTCAGGGGTGTGCAGCACGGGTTGGGGCTTGTGTGCTTCCTGGGCTGGGGTCATTTGGGGTGCCCTCCTGCCCCTATGCCCCAGGGTCCTTACCTGCCGCACACTTGAGCTTGGTGAGGATGGCCTGAGTCTGGGTGTCACGCTCCCCACGCTGCTGCAGGAGAAGGTGGCACAAGTGAGCGACCCATGCCCTCCATACCCGCATCAACTCCCAGGCATCCAGCTCCAGCCTAAAAGGAGCAGAGGCAGACTCCAGGAGGACGGGGCCCACCAGGGTCAGTAGTGGTCAGGGCTCCTGGATCAGGGTTTGAGGGGCGGAGAGCTACTGTTTTACCTCGGCGATTTCCGGGGTGGACTCTGCCTTGCTGACGTAGCTCAGCACGTGAGACCAGTTCTGCAAGTAGACGCTGACCTGGCAGGCAGATGGGATGCCCTCAGCCTGGGCGCCCCTCCCGGTCCACTGGCTGCCCTGTGGCCACCCACCCGGGCCCACCTTGATGACGTTGAGGCACATGTTAATGACGTGCTTGGCGCTGGTGCAGTAGTCCCGGGCCCGGGAGTAACACTTGAGGGCGTTGCTGAGATCCCCACAGTCCAGGTAGTGGTCACCCAGGTCATCGTGTCCACGCCTGTGGGTCCAGGCACAAGTGGTCATTGGCCAGCTGTCCAACCCCTGACTCCAAGGGGACACCTGAAGCTCTCTTGATGAAGCCCACCCCCCAGCCCCCTGGGCGTACCTGATGCTCTCCTTGATAGAATTGCCCTTGTAGTTCTTCAGATCTGTGTCCAACTTCTCCAGCTTCAGCAAGGCCTTCTTTCTCGTGGCCTCCACCCAAGCTGTGTCCAAGGGTGGGGGCTCCACGCCACTCTCAGGGATGGCATCAGGTGCATTCTGCAGCTCCCTGAGGGAGGACCTGGCCATCAGGGGCCCACGTGCAGGGGGGGCGGGTGCCTCCCAGCGGCCCTCACCCCCATCGGGAGAGCGCCCAGTTGGCACAGGGGCAGCTGTGACAGCAGGAGCCCGCAGCCTGGCGGGAAAGCCCAGCAAGAAATAAGTCACACAGCTGTGCCGAGAAGCAAGAAGTTGCCGTCTCCACAGGCTCTGCCCGGTGTCAGAACTGCACACGCGCACACACGCGTGCAGATGTGGAGAGAGCCTGAACGCTCAGCAAGGAGAGTGAGAATCTCGCCCATTGAGCCGTTCCCCACCCCCTCCTGGCTTTTCAACAAGAAAGCCAGATCACTGTGTTCTGGAGCCAAATGCTGCAGGAGCACAAGAAAGACCCCTGCCTGGGCTGGCCATACACTACACCCTGTCCCTGCCCCACCTTGCTGAGCCCTGGCCTCACCTGGCAGCCTCCGAGAGCTTGCGGTGGATCTCCTCGTACATGTCCACATTGAAAGTCCTCTGCACAAAGGACAGGGCCATCTTCAGGGCCTCCACTCGCAGCGGCGGGCAGTGGTCAGCAATGAACTGCAGTCGCTCGATACGCATCAGGCCGCTATAGCTGGCCGCATATTGCTCCAGATCCTGGGGGCAGAGGTGGATTGTGCAAGCTGGAACCCTGGACCCCAAGCCCCCACCAGTGGATCAGGAGCCGGGACACGTGGGCACCAAATCAACCACTGTCTGGGGTCTGAGGAAAGACCACTCAGGATGGGCCAGTGCACGGGCCTGGAGTAAAGCTCTGCCCTGGGGATGAATGGTCACAGCCATGTAGGCAGCCAGTCACGAGGCTGAGCAATGAGGAGGCAGGGCTTCCCAAGGTGGGCCCCAAGGAAGACCTGTCCTCACAGTGAGACTTGACCTTCAGGGGGCCTGGCACAAGGTGCTTCTCCATGTGGGGGAGAAGAAGCTGCAGGGTCTGGAGGAGGCCAGCAACCCATTAAAAACGGGCAACTAGATATTTTAGTCCATTTGGTGGCAGAGTCAGACACGACTGAGCAACCCAACAACAACAAAGGAGTCTAAAGGTTTCTGAGTTAGAAAAACACGTGGTCAGGGAGCCTAGCCTGGCCTTCCCGGCAGGACTGACACTCAACCAGCCCCTGACCCACCCCGAAGAGAGCCTGTCAGACTCCATACCAGGGTGGGGTTCTCCACCACGTAGTTGACATCGGGCGCATTCTGCGGGTCCTCCTGGGGGTCCACGTCAATCTGCATGGGCTCCACGGCCCCCTGCAACACGGGGGGTCACCTTGGCACCTTGAGAGGGAGAAGCCCAAGGAGGGCGAGAGGCCCTCACTGTGCCCAGCTCAGCTCTGCCCGCCATCTCCCAGGCGGGCGGGATTCTGTCCCAAGACCTTCCCCACTGCCCACCAAGTCCCGCGCCGCCACACCAGGGATGAGGCTCCTGGCCAGACTGTTGGCTCAAGAGCTGAACGCTCGGCCGGACCATGATGGCCCATCTCTGGGGCGGGAACCAGACGCCGGAGGACCACTGCCCAGGGACCCCCAAGGGTCGCTACGCGCTCCCAGCCGCCATCCTGACAGCAGCCTCCTCCAAGCCACGGGGAAGACACGGGCGGCCTCGACCCCGGTGCGGCCAAGCAGCCGGAGCCGCAGCGCCGGGC
>NW_011494943.1:12412856-12421253 GCF_000754665.1 Bison bison bison | reverse complement strand
CCCACCACCACCCCAGCCCCCGCCTCTAACAAACTCGCACGCCCTGAGATCCCCGCTCCTTCATCCTCAAACTTGCATCCTGCCCTGGACCCCACCCAGGATCCACCCGAAGACCCCCTACCCACAGATGTGTCCCCAGCATGGCTGTCAGGCCCAGGCCTGAGAATGCAGGGACCCAGGACCCCCAGTGCCCACCCGCTCCTGCCCCTTTTCGGGCTCTAGTCTTGAGTGGGTTCTCCCGGATGACACTGGGCTGAGACCCCAGAAACTCCTCCAGCAAGAGGAAGCCTGGTCCTAGCAGCACTGGGGATGCTGCGGGTGGAGCAGGCTGTCCCTGGCTCACCACCCTCCCTTCTCCTGGATCCCCAAACCCAGGCTCACCTGTCCAGCTTCATTCACCCTTGCTCACCAGGTCAAGGCCCTGCCAGGCCCAGAGTCCCTGGGGTGGAGGGCTGCCCCTTGAAACCTCACAGGTCATCTCTCTACAGACGTTTATCTTTACCGACGGGGATGACCCTGAACTACAGCTCCAGGGAGGTGAGTGCCCTCCCCAGCCCAGCCCGGCTGCCGTGTCTGAGGGGTCTCCTCAGCTATCTCTCGATCCAGTGCCACGCAGCCCCCTGCTGTGTACACAGGTCCAGAGAAGTTAAGGCACCTGCTTAGGGTCATACAGCTGGTAGAGAACAGAGCCTGACATCCAGGGTCTACCCTTCCAGCCATGCTTTGGTCACTGGCTGAGTTCCCAGGGCCTCTGGCTGGAGCCACGTCCCCTGAAGAAGGGCCAGCAGGGAACCATGCTTTCCAGGCCTGCCCTGATGGGGATGGTCCAGCCTGTCAGTCCTGTTTCCTGGTGGGTTTGCTTTCATGGGATTCCAAGTGTTGTCATCTGCCTGGACCTCGGATGGTGGCAACAGGGTCAAATGAGCAAGGCCAAGACAGGACTGTGATTGGGTCCGACTTCATGGTCTTGAACAGGACAGGCCTCGTGCCGGCCAGCCAGCAGCATTTAGCCCAACTTTAGTGGGGTGGGCTGGCAGCAGGTCTTACCCCAGCCCTCGTGCTTCCGTTTCTCCAATGGGCAGGTGGCCACGTCATCAACACCAATTGCTCTGCCGTGCACACCCGCCAGGCTCTGTGCTGCAAGATGTCAGTGGAATATGACAAGTTTATTGAGTCCGGACGCAAGTATGTGGTGGCCCAGGGCCAAGGGAGGCTGGGCCCCAACTTGGGTCAGGGGCTTCCCTGCCCCCACCCTCTGGGCCCAGCCTGGCTCCAGACTTCTACACGTTCCCAGGTGGTTCTGCCACGTGGATGATGACAACTATGTGAACCCCAAAGGCCTGCTGCAGCTGCTGTCCACCTTCTCACCCAGCCAGGACATCTACCTGGGGCGGCCCAGCCTGGACCACCCCATCGAGGCTACCGAGAGGATCCAGGGAGGTGGAACCGTGCGTGCTGGGGCGAAGCGGGGAGGAGCAGCTGAGAGTATGGAGACCCCAGCAAGGAAGGGCTGGGGTTGATGCCCAGTCCACCCAGATGGGGTGTTTTGGAAACTGGGGCAAGACAGGAGGGGCTGGAGCCACAGGCAACTGAGTTGTGAAAGCCCCTGTCCTCTCATGCCTTGGGAAGCTTCTGCCCCTGGGCCTGGGAGCAGTTAAGGGGCAGCTTAAGGACAATTCTCAGGGTGTCCAGATGAAGAGTTAGGATGAGGGACCCTGACTAGTGGCTCCCTCCTTTTCAGGTGACCACGGTCAAGTTCTGGTTCGCTACCGGTGGGGCCGGGTTCTGCCTAAGTAGAGGCCTTGCTCTCAAGATGAGCCCATGGGCCAGGTGATGGAGGCATGGCGGGGGGGAAGCAGGTGCTGGCTGTTGGGGGTTGGGGTTCCCCAAGGCTGGAGAGGCGCTGACCTGTCCCCACTCTGCTCCCCAGCCTGGGTGGCTTCATGAGCACAGCCGAGCGGGTACGGCTGCCAGACGAACGCACGGTGGGCTACATCGTGGAGGGGCTGCTGGGGGCTCGCCTGCTGCACAGCTCGCTGTTCCACTCCCACCTGGAGAACCTACAAAAGCTATCACCCGACACCCTGCTCCAGCAGGTAGGCCAGCTGGGCCCCTGCCGCTTCCATGGCCGTCCCTACATGGGGGCCATGCCCCCGTGGCCCCCCCAACTGAGCAAGGGCTCAGGGAGGGATTCTGGTGAGACAACCGTGGGTCCCAGCATGGCAGCAAAGTTTCATGGACCCTGAATCCAGGCTACTGGGACCTAGAGTCCCAGCCATGGAGACCCCCAGGCTCACATGAGGGCCTGTTTGTAAAGAGCAGCTGCTGCAGCTTCCAGAAGGTGGCCCTGGGCAGCAGGGCTGGGGACAGTGGTCTGGGCATGACCAGTGTTACAGACCTGGCCCAGGCAGGGGGTTCAGGATCTCTCGCCCCTACACGTGTGCCAGCGGCCTCCCCCAGGTATCTGCTGTGCTGGCCACACCTCTCAGCCCCCATCAAGCCCCATCACCTTTCCATGGTGTTCTGAGCTTGCCCTAAGAATGCTGACTTGGGGTGGGGCAGCGGGGGCCCTGGAATCCAGGAGGCCAAGCAGCGTCTCTGTTGGAGAGCAAGGTGGGAGGTGCCAGCCCTGAGTGACTCTGCCTCCTCTCCTCCCTCAGGTCACCCTGAGCTACGGGGGACCTGAGAACCCACAGAATGTGGTGAACGTGGCTGGGGGCTTCAGCCTGCAGCAGGATCCCACGCGGTGAGCCGGCCGTGGGGAGGAGTGCTAGGGCCAGCCCACCCCTCCCGCAGCCTGACCCCCACTTCCCTCCCAGGTTTAAGTCCATCCAC
The DNA here is from genome assembly GCF_000754665.1 of Bison bison bison. Taxonomy (NCBI): domain Eukaryota; kingdom Metazoa; phylum Chordata; class Mammalia; order Artiodactyla; family Bovidae; genus Bison; species Bison bison. The sequence goes on along the minus strand of NW_011494943.1, from coordinate 12,418,418 downwards.
TGCCTTCTCTACCCGGACACGGATTGGTGTCCTGTGCAGAAGCAGAGCGACCTTGCCCCTCGGTGATCCCCGACCCCAAAGTCTGGCTCTGCCCCAGATGCAAGTGGCCGAACAGTGCTGGAACAGTGCTGCCCCCTCCTGGGCTCAGTTGGCTACTCCAGGCGGCGACGGCCGGGCCCTCATCCAGGGAGATATGGGCGCCCAGCAGGCGCTCCAGCTGACCGGCAGGGCTTCCCACAGCCCCGGGCGGGCCCGGGTGACCCTGGCGCTGTGGGAGAGGAGGACGGTGCTGGGGGTCTGGGAGGGGACTGGCATCCGCCTCCCAGGGCTCCATCCTGTTCCCCTCACCTGCAGGAGAGAGGATTCTAGGCCAGGGTGGTGTGTGAGATGCTGCCCCCTAGTGGTGACTTCCGGACGCTTTCCTTGCTGTTCTCTTGGGATGCCACCCTTCCCACGGGAGCCCAGCCAGGGCCTCTGTCTCCGCGGGGAACTGCACGCAAGGCTGAAGACCCTCTGGACAGCTGTGCTCTTGGGTGCAGCTTACTCCTAGCCAGGTTGTCTCCATTCAGAGGCAGCTTCTCGGGGTCTCTTGGCCGAGAGGTCCTTCCTGAGGGATCTCGAAGACACTTTTCCTCCACTCTGACTCATTGCTCAGTACTTTCCATCCTTCCCTGCTCCTGGGGGCTGCAAGTCCATGAATCAGCAGGAGCCTTTTGTTTGGGGCCCCCTCTGCAGTGAGACATCCCCATCCCCGCCAGCCGACCCACACTGACCTTGACAGTGCCTTTCCACAGGAGGAGGAAACAGAACAAGGGGAGCCAGCACCTGCCTTCTGGTCTCTCGCGCTGCTATTGCAACAAGTGAATAAAGGCTTGATTGTTACTCTCTGTTGCTCATTGTGTTAATTAACCAGTGACACCTGGCAGCTCAGCTCCAGGCAGGGCCACACAGCATCTAGCTCCTTCCCATGAAGGCACTGCCCGAGACCAGCTCCCTCCCAGGCAGATCTGTGTTCCTTACAGCCTTGCCGGCCCACCTGAGCCTAAAGCTGCCCACTGGGCTCTTCACTGTGAGCTGAAGAGTATATGGGGTGTGGAGGTGGGGTTCCTGCAGGGAATGATACAAGCAAGACAAACCTTGCTCCAGAAGGCAGACTGCCTGTTAAGACTTACCTTTTCAGCATACTGCGGAACTAGTGTGTGTGTGCCAGCATGCACAGAAGCATACATGAGTGCATGTGCCTGTGTGCATGGGTGTCCACACGTGTACTTGCGTGTATCTGTGAATTGCCGTGTAAATGTGTGTATTGAGTGTGAATGCGCATTGCTGTGTACATGTAGGCAGGTGTATGTGTATGTGCATAGGGCAGGCCAGCAACACCTGGTAAGCAGGTTGGAGTCAGCATGCACTGGTGGTCAGGCCAAGCGAGGTTCCTTGAAGAGGGGTATACAGCAGGTCACCAGGAAGTGTCCATCTGCAGCAGCCACCCACCCCTCTCATTGTGTTCCTAGATGTGGACTATGTAACAGCTCTCAAGACCTAGATACGCACTGAGCCCCCCAGACCCCAGTCCACTGGGCATCCACAGCACAGAACCAGGACAGCATCTGTTGGACCAAAATGTCCCTCCCCTGGCTGGAGCCACCTCAGGCCTGGATCTCTGGGCCAGGACCACCTCAGAGGTACAGACTCCTCTCTTACCGGGTCCAGAGGAACAGTCACTCCCAAGCCCCCAAACCACCTCCAAGGAGTGGTAGGACTGGCGGGCACCCCGAGGCTGCAGCATGGTCTGCCAGAATGGGTGGTCCATGTATTGTTCAGACAGAAAAAAGTCTTAAACACACAAAAATGTTTATATGTGATTGTTCCTGAAAAAAAAATGAAAAATTGGTAAAAATGTTTTTTCTTCTTCCTTCGTTGTTCAGTTGCTCAGTCATGTCCAACTCTGCAGTCCAGCATGCCAGGTTCCCCTGTCCTTCACTGTCTCCCAAAGTGTGCTCAGATTCACATCCATCAAGTTGGTGATGTATCTGTTTCATCCTCTGCCACCGGCTTCTCCTTTGCCTTCAATCTTTCCCAGCATCAGCATCTTTTCCAATGAGTCGGCTCTTCACATCAGGTGGCCAAAGTATTGGAACTTCAGCATCAGTCCTTCCAATGAATAGTGTTGATTTCCTTGAGAGTTGACTTGTTTTCTCTTCCTACTTTTTGATATTTTACAAATACCAAAATATGTTGTATGATAGACATATATACTATGTATAATCAGAAAAAGTTAAAATTTTGGTAATTAGGGTTCAGAATTAAATTGTGTGTACTTGGCCCTCCATCTGACATTTTTTTGGACAACTGTTTACTAAGCATCAGTCCATCCCACATCACTGCATGCCAGAGGAATGATGATCTGCAAAATGAACCAGCTCTCGAGGCTGGAGAGAGCCAGGGCATATTGGATGGAACCGCTGACACATATGAGCTTTCTTTGAAGTGAAGTGAAGTGAAAGTCGCTCAGTCCTGTCCAACTCTTTGCGACCCCATGGACTATACAGTCCATGGAATTCTCCATGGCCACAGTATTGGAGTGGGTAGCTGTTCCCTTCTCCAGGGGATTTTCCCAACCCAGGGATCGAACCCAGGTCTACCTACGTTGCAGGCGGATTCTTTTTTGCAGGCGGATTCTTTGCCAGCTGAGCCACAAGGGAAGCCCTGAGCTTCCATTGAAAAGAGTCGATCCTCATTATACTCCGTGTTTCCAAATTCACTCACATAATAAAACTGATTTGGAACCCTCAAACCAATACTTAATTTCCTGGTCATTCTCAGACAAACCATGGTGAAAATTTTGAGTCATCCGATGCAACCATCCCCAACTGAGGTGGAACTAGGTGAGGCTCACCCCAGAGGATGAAGACAGCAGAGGGCAGTGCAGAGTAAAGCAAGAAACTCAATGGGAACTAACTTCATTCTAGAATTAGATTTTGGTGATAGTTACATAATTTTGTGAATGTAATAACAACAACAAAAAAACTCTAGTGAATTATACACTTCAAAACTGTACACTTTTTGATATGTGAGTGATGTCTCAATAAAGATGTTACTTAAAACGTAAGCCAAGATGAAATTAAAAATTGAAATAGTCCTATATTTATTCCATAATTTGAATTTGACAAAAATATTCCCATAAAAAATCTCTAGGATCAGATGGTTTCATTGGTGAATTATATCAAACATTTGGGGGAGGAATAACATCAATCTTATGATCTTCCAGAAAATAGATGAGAACAGTTCCCAGATCATTTCATGAGGCCAGCATTACTCTGGTACCAAAATCAGACAAACACGTTACCAAAAAATTGACCAGTTGAATCTAAATTTTACACGAGAGACTTCCCCTAGTGGTCCAGTGGCTAAGACTCTGCACTCCCAAGGCAGGGAGTCTGGGGTTCCATCCCTGATCAGGGAAATAGATCCTGCATGCTGCAAAGAAGATCAAAGACCCTGCGAACCACAACTAAGACCAAGCTCAGCCAAATCAATAATTTTTTTTCAAAAGCAAACTTGAAGAAGAACAAAGTTGAAGGATTTACACAGCCTGACGTCAAGACCTACTATGAGATGTTGATGAAAAATTAATCTGTTGATCTGGGAAAGAAATGGAAATTTTTATTCGAGCCAAATTTGAGGATTATAACCCAGGAAGAGCATCTCAGAAAGCTCTGAGAACCATCTGTTAGATGTCAAGGCACAGTTATATAAGTTTTTGAGACAGAGGGCCATACATCAAATGACATATTTTTTAAATACTTATTAACTAGCCGGTTTATTCGGCTGCATCAGGTCTCAGTTGTGGCATGAGGAATCTTAGTTCGGTCATGCGGGATCTTTTCCTTGTGGCACAGAGACTTTCTAGTTCTGGCTCTTGGGCTCAGCAGTTTCAGTGGTCTGACTTAGTCGCTCCACTGCATGTGGGATCTTAGTTCCCTGACCAGGGACCACACCCGTGGTGCTTGCCTCGCAAGGTGGATTCTTAACCACTACACCAGTAGCTTAGTCACTAAGTCGTGTCCGACTCTTGCGACCCCATAGACTGTAGCCCACCAGACTCCTCTGTCCACGGCATTTTCTAGGCAAGAATACTGGAGTGGGTTGCCATTTCCTTCTCCAAAGGATCTTCCCAATCCAGGGATCAAACCCAGGTCTCCTGTGCTGCAGGCAGATTCTTTACTGACTGAACCGCACCACCAGGGAAGACCCCAGATAACGTATGACTGACAGTTTACATGATCCAGATCTAAGTGTCATGCTAGTAAGTCACGTGACTCCATACGAGATGAAGAAGGAATGCTGTCTCTTCAGGAGTTGTCTAGTTGATGCTGGGAGAATGTTGCTCTTTACAGTTGAGCCGGTATTCCTGCTGATGGGGGAGGCTTGAGTGATGCATAATCCAGACACACAAGGCACAGTGAGGGGAGAACGTAGGCCAAAGGGCAGAGAAGATTTTTTGTTTAAATATCTCTTGTCTTGCCATAAAAATATGACTTTTATTTCACAAAGCTACAGTATGGAGACTGTGGTGCTGGCACTGGGACCAACAGATGGATCCATGGGACAAGCAGCAGAACCCAGTCACAGATACACGCTTCTACCATCATAAGAGTTCCCAATAGAGTCATCAGAGCAATTTAAGGGGAAAAGTCTTTTCAGCAAATGGTGCCAGAATTAGTTTACTAATTAATTTTTTATAATTAAAAAAAAAAGATAACTTAGAGAAAGTATTAGTCAGGATGAGCTAGGCTGTGCTGCAGAAACCACTAAGCCCTGTAAGGAAATTTGTCCATATCACACTATGATATGCATGGGTGGCTCTCTTCTAATTGGTGAATCAGGAACTCAGGCTGCTTCTATCTTCAGGGCCCAGCATCTTGTAGTTTAAGCCCCCCTCAGATTGTCCGGGTGAAATGGAGGAGAAAGTGGAATGAAGGCACCAGATCCACACCACCTAAGCCCAGAAGTGACATTAATTTCCCACATTTCACTGGCTGAAAGAAATCACAGGGCCACCACAACAGCCAGGGAAGCTGGAACATGCAAAGAAACCCATGGGTTTGCTGAACTCTGTGGCATTGATGTTACAGAGATGTATGACCGACCTCAGTCAGTTCAGTTCAGTTCAGTCGCTCAGTAGTGTCCAACTCTTTGCAACCCCATGAATCACAGCACACCAGGCCTCCCTGTCCATCACCAACTCCCGGAGTTTACCCAAACTCATGTCCATCGAGTCAGTGATGCCATCCAGCCATCTCATCCTCTGTTGTCCCCTTCTCCTCCTTCCCCCAATCCCTCCCAGCATCAGGGTCTTTTCCAATGAGTCAGCTCTTCGCATGAGGTGGCCAAAGGACTGGAGTTTCAGCTTTAGCATCAGTCCTTCCAATTAACACCCAGGACTGATCTCCTTTAGGACGGACTGGTTGGATCTCCTTGCAGTCCAAGGGACTCTCAAGAGTCTTCTCCAACACCAGAGTTCAAAAGCATCAATTCTTTGGCGCTCAGCTTTCCTCACAG
>NW_011494943.1:12408046-12412605 GCF_000754665.1 Bison bison bison | reverse complement strand
TTAAGCCAACTTTTTCACTCTCTTCTTTCACTTTCATCAAGAGGCTTTTTAGTTCCTCTTCACTTTCTGCCATGAGGGTGGTGTCATCTGCATATCTGAGGTTATTGATATTTCTCCTGGCAATCTTGATTCCAGCTTGTGCTTCTTCCAGCCCAGTGTTTCTCATGATGTACTCTGCATATAAGTTAAATAAGCAGGGTGACAATATACAGCCTTGACGTACTCCTTTCCCAATTTGGAACCAGTCTATTGTTCCATTTCCACTTCTAACTGTAGCTTCCTGACCTGCATATAGGTTTCTCAAGAGGCATATAGGTTTCTCAGGTGGTCTGGTATTCCCATCTCTTTCAGAATTTGCCACAGTTTGTGGTGATCCACACAGTCAAAGGTTTTGGCATCGTCAATAAAGCAGAAATAGATGTTTTTCTGGAACTCTCTTGCTTTTTCAATGACCCAGAGGATGTTGGCAATTTGATCTCTGATTCCTCTGCCTTTTCTAAAACCAGCTTGAACATCTGGAAGTTCACGGTTCATGTATTGCGGAAGCCTGGCTTGAAGAATTTTGAGCATTACTTTACTAGCATGTGAGATGAGTGCAATTCAAGAAAATTAGAGATACCAAGGGAACATTTCATGCAAAGATGGGCTCAATAAAGGACAGAAATGGTATGGACCTAACAGAAGCAGAAGATATTAAGAAGAGGTGGCAAGAATACACAGAAGAACTGTACAAAAAAGATCTTCACGACCCAGATAATCACGATGGTGTGATCACTCACCTAGAGCCAGACACCTTGGAATGTGAAGTCAAGTGGGCCTTAGGAAGCATCACTACGAACAAAGCTAATGGAGGTGATGGAATTCCAGCTGAGCTATTTCAAAGCCTGAAAGATGATGCTGTGAAAGTGCTGCACTCAATATGCCAGCAAATTTGGAAAACTCAGCAGTGGCCACAGGACTGGAAAAGGTCAGTTTTCATTCCAATCCCAAAGAAAGGCAATGCCAAAGAATGCTCAAACTACCACACAATGACCAACCTAGACAGCATATTAAAAAGTGGAGACATTACTTTGCCGAAAAAGGTCCGTCTAGTCAAAGCTATCGTTTTTCTAGTAGTCGTATATGGATGTGATGGTTAGACTATAAAGAAAGCTGAGCACTGAAGAATTGATGCTTTTGAACTGTGGTGTTGGAGAAGACTCTTGAGAGTCCCTTGGACTGCAAGGAGATCCAACCAGTCAATCCTAAAGGAAATCAGTCTTGAATATTCATTGGAAGGACAGATGCTGAAGCTGAAACTCCAATACTTTGACCACCTGATGTGAAAGACTGACTCCTTGGAAAAGACCCTGATGCTGGGAAAGATTGAAGCAGGCGGAAAAAGGGACGACAGAGGATGAGATGGTTGGATGGCATCATCAACTCGATGGGCATGAGTTTGAACAAGCTCCGTGAGTTGGTGATGGACATGGAAGCCTGCCATGCTGCAGTCCATGGGGTCTCAAAGAGTCGGACACAATTGAGTGATTGAACTGAATACAAGTTCATGTGTCTGATACACAGTGAAACCAAATATATTGAAATGTTGGAGTCTGGAGCAAAGAAAGATTGATGGCAGGTCCAAACAAGGAAAACTGGAGGCTCATGCTCAGAAAAACCCTGAACTCCCGGATGGTTTTCCAGGGGAAGTTTTTAATAGGTAAAATTTGGCAGGAAGACTGCAGGGTTGTGAGTTTCTTCTGATTGGTTGGTGGTGAGGTAGCAGGGCGGTGCTCCAGGAATCTCGGCTCAGCCTGAAGTTACCATCCTCTACCTGAGTGGGGGTCTTAGTCTCTGCAGAAGAGCCCAAAACTATTGTTATGTATATTCCTTGAGGAGAAACCAGGACCCTGCCCCACAACTGCACTATTGTGTCTTGACTGCTCCTCTTCAGGCATCCCCTCCCTGCCTTAACTACTGTTTGAATCAGTGTTTTGGGACTCAGGGATACCAGGCCAAGGAGGCTGAATGAAGTCTATTTCCTACAAACAAGAAACGCGGAATAGAGAAAGGATTTGTACCTGGGAAGGCCCCACAGGATCCTACTCTGTTTGACCAAGTGGACTGAGGGAAAGATACTGGGTCTCTGATGTTGCTGGTGCCACATTCTCATTGTGTACTTATTATGACAGAAATATCTCAGCCAGTTAATCACCTTGTTTGCAGCTAGAACCACTCGTAACTCATATGGAATATGAAACAAGGTCCATAAGTGTAAATTGTTTTTGGAAGGAGTACTAAGCGGAGACACAGCTTTCCAGGTGGCCCTAGTGGTAAAGAACCCACCTGCCAATGCAGGACACATAAGAGACATGGGTTCGATCCCTGGGTGTGGATGATTCCCTGGAGGAGGGCCTGGCAACTCAATCCAGTATTCCTGCCTGGAGAGTCCCATGGGCAGAGGAGCCTAGTGAGCTACAGTCCATAGGGTCGCACAGAGTCGGATACAACTGAAGCAACTTAGCACACACACTAAGTGGAAGAAGAAAAATTAAATAAAAAAGGTGTTGGGTTGTATCCCAAAGGCCTAAGGGCTGTGCTTGGCCAGCTTCAAGACAGAAGAGCCCAGAGTCAGCAACAGAGCCATCAGTGGTTAAACGACTGGGGAGCTTCCGGGTCTGAAGTAACAGCCTACCATGTGCAGCTGACAGAGAGCAGGAAATGGTGGCAGTCTTCTTTCCTGGGAAATGGGGGGGTAACAGGGGAGATTGCCAATTATAGGGGAATTGACAACAGATGGGCTCATTAGTCACCAAGGAAACCAGTAAAGGGGCGTGCCCCTCACCAATCCTTTAGTAAGAACAATCAGTAGCTGAGGCCTGGGGCAAGTATGTAGGAAGGTCAGTCTTATGTTATACATGAAGCAGGCACTGGTTGGAAAGGAGATGTACAGAGAGCGAGAGAACAGTCATCTTGAGTGGCCTGACCATACAGGAGGAATATGAAAAATAGAGAAGATATGGAAGGTAAGCCCCTCAGCTTGAGAGGGTGGCTCTGAGTCCAAGCTTGAACTGCTTGCTGCACAACAGGCCTGTAAATTGAGAGTAAGGATTAGCAACTTTTTTAAGAAAGCCAACAGACTGAGAAGATAGTGGGCTACTGTCCCAAAGAATCAGCTTTCCAGAGTTAGAATTCAAGCTTCTTAAACTAAAAGGGGAGGGGGAAAGTTCTGGTTCTGGCCAGACTCTGGAGGGGATGTGTTAATTTCTTCCTGCCTACAGCCATTCACAGATGGGCCTAGTTGGGATATTTTGCAAGAGTTACACAAAAGTATTTTACCTGGGAGGCAGGGTTCCCAGAGATGGGCCATTCTGTGTAATTTAGTTAATAGGCAATATCCCTTAGGTAATTAACTTGTCAAAGGATACAAGGGTCTTCCCTATTATGGCTCCTGGGTGCTGCACACAGTTATAGGGGAAAGTCATTATTTTAATGTCTTTTAAGAGAAGGAGGGAGAAGCATTTGCACTTTGAAAAATCAGCAAGGGCAGAAGATCCTTTGGAAGTGTTACCAAGTTCAAGCTCGCTCTGCTGACTGCACAACAGGTCAGTGAATCTAAAGATGAGGTGTTGAGACAAGGAATATGACTTTATTCAGAAAGCCAGCAGGCTGAGAAGAGGGCAGACTAATGTCTCAAAACAACCATCTTGTCGGGACCTGGATGCCAGGTTCGTTTACAGAATAGAGAGGAGGAGGAAGTGAGGAAGTAAAGTAAAAAGGCCAGTAATCTAGCAAATGTCTTCTGAAATGGCCAATCTTGGGGAGAGGATGTATTAATTTCTTCTCTCTGTAGCCATTCACAGATGGGCAGGGGCGGATTATCTCTCTGTGAGCTGAATAGAAGCACTGCCGTTTAAGACGCAGAGTGGCAGGATCATGAGTCAGGCCATTGTGTATGATTTTAACAAAAGCAATGGAAAGCAAAGGTTAAAGTCAAAGACACAGATCCAACATGGAGTCAAAATTGGCTCTTCCCTGTAACAATCCCCCACTGTCAATGTCCATTCCACATCTTGTGGAAAAAAGAGTGACAATCATTCTAACTGCTTCGTCAGATGGATCTTTCTTTTATCAGTGCCAGTGTTCCAAATGTTGAGATTTTTCTTCTTTTATTCCACTTTGGAAAGTGTCTACTTTATCATTGTAGACTTTGAAATATTCACAACCTAAAAGTTGAAATTTCTTGGACTTCAAACCCAGAAGGCAACATCTCAAGCTAAAGAATTTAGCATTTTTCTATATATGGGGTCACACAGAGTCGGACATGACTGAAGCGACTTAGCAGTAGCAGCAGAGTACATCATGAGAAACACTAGGCTAGAGGAAGCACAAGATGGAATCAAGATTGCCGGGAGAAATATCAATAACCTCAGATATGCAGATGACACCACCCTCATGGCAGAAAGCGAAGAGGAACTAAAAAGCCTCTTGATGAAAGTGGAAGAGGAGAGTGAAGAAGTTGGCTTATAGCTCAAAATTCAGAAAACTAAGATCATGGCATCCAGTCCCATCACTTCATG
>NW_011494943.1:12407746-12407946 GCF_000754665.1 Bison bison bison | reverse complement strand
GATGGTGATTGCAGCCATGAAATTAAAAGACACTTACTCCTTGGAAGGAAAGTTATGACCAACATAGACAGCACATTAAAAAGTAGAGACATTACTTTGCCAACAAAGGTCCACCTGGTGCTGAAGAATTGATGCTTTTGACCTGTGGTATTGGAGAAGACTCTTGAGAGTCCCTTGGACTGTAAGGAGATCCAACCAGT
>NW_011494943.1:12393306-12407646 GCF_000754665.1 Bison bison bison | reverse complement strand
CAGGACTGATGTTGAAGCTGAAACTCCAATACTTTGGCCACCTGATACGAAGAGCTGACTCATTGGAAAAGACCCTGATGCTGGGAAAGATTGAGGGCAGGAAGAGAAGGGGTGACAAAGGATGAGATGGCTGGATGGCATCACCGACTCGATGGACATGGGTTTGGGTGAACTCTGGGAGTTGGTGATGGACAGGGAGGCCTGGTGTGCTGCCGTTCATGGGGTCGCAAAGAGTCGGACACGACTGAATGACTGAACTGAACTGATGTATGGTGTCAACTAAAAAGGTGTACAACATAAGAGTTGCGAGTTAAGTTTTATCTGGGGCAAAAACGGGACTGTAGCCCGGGAGACAGCACCTCAGACAGCTCTGAGAGACTGCTCCAAAGAGGCAGTGGGGGGAAGGTCAATGTATAAGATTTTGATAAAGGGGGTATTCAATGCAATCAAGCGCTTGTTTTACAAAAGGTTTTCTGCTAATCACGAGGAGCTGATGTCACCCTGAAGGGATCTAGTGCTTGTCTAGATATGAAGAGATTCAAGGATTGGGTTCATGAAATCAGTTCCTGAAAATATCTAACTATCTAAAGACCTATTCCACCAATTTCCCTGGAGCACAGAGTACCTCTCTCTCCACCCTGAATTCCCCTCATAGGTATCGAAGTTCTGCAGCTGCAGCAGCACAGGGTTCAATCTCTGCAGAGGCAGATGGCAAATGCCCTTGTTGTTGTTGTCGTTCAGTCACTGGCAAATGCTCTTGGCAAGTGCTGATTTGTAGTTGACAATGGGAAGATTCAAGAGTCAGGGCTCACTGAAATCATTCCCTTGATATATACCCCTGGAGAGATTCCAATATATAATTATTTCTAAAAGCTCACCCAGAGCTCTTATCTCATGTGCATTTTCTTTCCTTAAAATTTCTTCACATCAAGTTACTTTCCTCACTGATAAATTTGCATCATCAAACATTAATACCAGGTATTAATTTAATATTGTTTCCCCAGTTCCCATGAACCTGAAACTCATTCTCGCTTAATTTCTCTTGTATTTAGGATTGTTTGATTTGTAAGCACTTAGTTTTCTTTAAACCAATTAAATAGAGCTCTTCTACACATTAACCGCAGCAATAATATCCAAGTGTTAGGTAGGTAGAATAGGGAAAAGGAGTCCAAAATGGCGGCGGCTAAAAGACAAGGAAGGTCAAAGGAAGGTCCGAGGACCAGAGTGAAAACTTCAGGCAGAACAAACAGCACTCCTGGCTAAGTCCAATTTGCATAGGGCAGGCCCAGGTGGAGGAAAAAACATATAAAAGGAGGAGCCAAAGCGCTTTCTCTCGGACTCTCTCTCCCTCGTGCATGCACTCTATCTCTCTCTCTCTTTCTCTCTCTCACTCTCTCTCCCTCCCTCCCCACGCACTCCTCCACTCTCTTCTCTTCAAGTCTTGGATTCTCCTGCTATCTTCTAAATAAAATAGAGCTGTAACACTGATTTGCCTAAGAGCTGTAGCACAGTTTGTCCAAGACCCAAGAGCCGTGACGCGCCGAGGGCTTTAATGTCCGTTGGTCCAAATCTTTGTTGTGACGAGACAAAGAACCGAGGAACATACACTCGCGTGACACAAGGCATATCCTGAGACATACATACATCCAGACAGACACAATGAGAGATCTCATTGCTTCACTGTCAAAACTTAGTCATGAATCAAATATCACAATATAAAACTCACTAGTTTATAAATAACTATTTGAATTTTAAAAATTTAAGTTTCTTCCCTTTTCACTGATATTTATGGAAAACAACTCAAGTTCTAAATTACTTGACCCTCTTTTCAAAGTTTGCGTGTTAAAAAGATGGCAGAGGGCTTCCCTGGTGGCTTAGTAAATAAGAACCTGCCTGCCGATTCAGGAGATGTGGCTTCAATCCCTGGTGCAGGAGGATCCCACATGCCTCGGAGCAACTAAGCCTGTGCTTCCCGACTGTTGAGCCTAAAAAACTATTGTGCTCTAAAGCCTGGGAATCGCAACTACTGAAGCCCGCCTACCTAGAACCTGTGCTCTGCAGCAAGAGATGCCACCACAGTGAGAAGTCTGCATTAACAGGGAAGGTTTGGGGAGCTGTAAAAGGATTGATGACCTTTGCATTATTCTCGGAGTCACACTCCTTGTCCTGTATAAAGACTATATTTGTCAAACAAGGGCAGTTTTGTTTTTTTCTTCTTTCAAATAACTGAGTGGCTATCTCACTGATACTGAAGGACTGAAATACTCCTATGCCTATGTTGGAGAGTTTTACTTTTCCTCACTTAGCTCATTTTGGTAATCTACTTACAAACACTTTTGAGAATCTTCCCTAGGCTTCAACCAGTTATTTAAAATTTCCCATGGAAGACAGTGGAGGACAGAGAAACCTGGCATGCTGCAGTCCATGGGGTCACAACGAGTCATGACTTAGCAATTGAACAACAAAAGGGCTCCCAGGTGGGAGGGGAGCCTTCGAGGAAGTGTTTCCCATTCCAGCTGAGCAGTTACTACCATGTGTCTATATGTTACCAAACCAGAGCAAACCAAAAGCTTACCAGCAGGAAAGTCACATTCCAAGTTGAATGGCAAAATGCCCCAAGATGACTTCCCTGTCCCATTAGATCTGTCACCTGTGCCCAGAGTGCCTTATAAACAGAATTTCCCTTCATGGGGAGAACTTCCCAAATTAGAACCGAAGTTCTCCAAACAGGAGTCTGAGGTTCCCCAAATGGGACCCAGCTTCCGCAAATGGAAGCACAGTTCCCAAATCGACAAGGTCCAAATTCCGCAGTTGAATCCTAATTTCCAGCTGTTCTGGTGGAAAAAGTTACTTGAGCATTTAGCTACAAAGAAGATCTTGTCCCCGAAAAGGGGATTGGACACTCTGACATATATAAGAAGCTATGTTGCAGGGTGAAATCCCCTAACTGGCATTCTAGATGTTATAAAAGCAAATGGTTTTGAATTTCCCCAGGGACTCCTGTGACTGGCACAGACTAAGATGTTTTCTGGTCCACCCTGCACTGATGTTTACCACAGAACACGTGGCACCTGTATCTATTAGAAAGTCAATCAATTTGTTTTGCACTGTCAAAGTTACCTGAGACTCCTCTGGAGAAATTAGAATCCAACACAAGTCCAAGGCTGTCACTAGGTCTCTTCATTTATTATCAGAGTGTTCCTCTCTTTTCCAAAATGCTTCTAACTGCAAGATCATATAATAATTGAATGAGCCATTCAGGGGCCATCACCGTTTGGACCTTCATATATCTAACATATGCCCCCAAAGGAATTTTTCTTCTGGATAAATGGGGTATTTCTCATTTTATAAGTTTGATAATACTAAAACACAAAAGACGTAGGCAAATTCCAACATAAACAAATTCCAGCATCAATGCACACAAAACCAAAGAACTGGTTCCCAGATGGAGTAGACTTACCCTACAAACCAAAGAACTGGTTCCCAAATCAGGAAGACTTACCCTACAAACCAAAGAACTGGTTCCCAAATCAGGAAGACTTACCCTACAAAGCCAATGAACTGGTTCCCAAATGGGGTAGACTTACCCAACAAAAACAGCAAACTAGTTCCCAATGAACCATTTCCAACTCAGGTACAGTCCAAATACAATTCTCCTCTCCAACAGGGTACCCCAACCAAATTGGCTCGTCCCATAAAGGAAAAGCCCAAACTGAGGGGCGAATATGTTCCTGGTGTGCACACTAGAGCAACTTAACCTACAAAATCAAGTCTGTCAACTCACAACACAAAAGGATACACAAAACCAAAACAAAACCAAGACAAACAAATGAGCTGGCTACTTAAATGGGAAGGCTTACCCTACAAAATTGAATCTGTCAGCTCGCAGAAATTTGTAGTTCCCTTGCTTCAACTACCAAGCACTGAGGCAGTCGATGCCACTGCAGGGAATTTTGAAGGGAAGATCCTCAAGACAAATGGTCCCAGAAGCTGCTAGGGCCTTGCCTCTGTATTCCTTGACCGGGACCAACTAGCTGTAAGCAGCAAGCCCCCTGACTGGCTAAGCCAAATTTGTTACTGAGTCCAGGCTCACTCTGCTCACCTCACAACAGGTCAGTGAATCTACAGATGAGGTGTTGAGGCAAGAAATACAACTTTATTTGGAAAGCCCACAGACTGAGAAGATGGCAGACTAATGTCTCAACCATCTTGTCGGGGCCTGGATGCCAGGTTCTTTTACAGAACAGAGAAGGGGAAGAAGTGAGAAAGTAAAGTAAAAAGGCCATTAATCTAGCAAATGTCTCCTGGAATGGCCAACTTCCGGGAGGGGGTGTATTAATTTCTTCTTTCTGCAGCCATTCACAGATAGGCAAGGTTAGATTGTCTCTCTGTGAGCTGAACAAAAGCACTTTAGTTTAACAGTCAGGCAGAGGGGCAGGGTTCCCTGAGAAAGGCCCTTATGTATGATTATAATTAAAACAGCAATGAAAAGCTAAGGTTAAAGTCTAAGTCAGCTACAAATAGCTAAGGAAAGAAGAGAAGAGAAAGGCAAAGCAGAAAGGGAAAGATAAGTCCAATAGAATGCAGAGTTCCAGAGAATAACAAGGAGAGATAAGAAAGCCTACTTAAATGAACAATGCAAAGAAACAGAGGAAAACAATAAAATGGGAAAGACTAGAGACATCTTCAAGAAAATTGGAGATAACAAGAGAATATTTCATGCAACGATGGGCACAATAAGGGACAGAAATGATAAGGACCTAACAGAAGCAGAGGAGATTAAAAAGAGGCAGCAAGGATACACAGAAGAACTGTACAAAAAAAGGTATAACCATGGTGGTGTGGTCACTCCCCTGGAGCTGGACATCCTGGAGTGTGAGGTCAAATAGGCCTTAGGAAGCACTACTAAGAACAAAGATAGTGGAGGTGATAATTCAGAATTAGCTCAGAATTCCAGCTGAGCTATTTAAAATCCTAAAAGATAATGCTGTTAAAGTGCTGCACTCAATATGTCAGCAAATTTGGAAAACTAAGCAGTGGCTACAGGGCTGGAAAAGGTCAGTTTTCATTCCAAGCCCCCAAAAAGGGCAATACCAAAGAATGTTCAAACTGTTAGGGGAAGCACACTGACTGAAACCGCCCACCCTGGCCAGGCACCATAGTAACCATTTGCATGAGTTGTTTTACGACAGGAGGTCCTGGTAAGAAACACAGAACTAATAAGCCACCACCAACCAGAAGAGTTCAGGAAAGGTCAAAAGGAGACACCACATGTCCGATCACCTCCCAGAATCCTCGCTGGCATCCATCTTGGCTGAACGAGGGACCACCAGGAAGGACCCTGAGTCAGAAAGATTGGCTAAAGACAACCCAGAAACTGATCCCATCACCATAAAACCCTAGACTGCAAGCCATGTGACAGAGCTGTTCTCCTGGGTTCCCTCACCCTACTGCTCTCCACCCGGGTGCCCTTTCCCAGTAAAATCTCTTGCTTTGTCAGCACATGTGTCTTCTCGGACAACTCATTTCTGAGTGTTAGACAAGAACCCAGTTTTGGGCCCTGGAAGGGATCCCCCTTCCTGCAACAAAACTACCGCACAAATGTGCTCATTTCACATACCAGCAAGGTTATGCTCAAAATCCTTCAAGCTAGGCTTTAGCAGTATGTGATCTGAGAACTTCCAGATATACAAGCTGGGTTTTAAAGAGGCAGAGGAACCAGAGATCTAACTGTCAACGTTTGTTGGATCATGGAGAAAACAAGGAAATTACAGAAAAACATCTACTTCTGTTTCATTGACTATACTAAAACCTTTGACTGCATGGATCACAACAAACTGTGGGAAATTCTTAAAGAGACGGAAATACCAGACCACCTTACCTGTCTCCTGAGAAACCTGTATGTGGGTCAAGAAGCAACAGTTAGAACCAGACATGAAACAATGCATTGGTTCAAAATTGGGAAGAGAATATGACAAGGCTATATATGGTCACCCAGCTTATTTAAACTCTATCCAGAGTACATCATATGAAATGCTGGGCTGGATGAATCATAAGCTGGAATCAAGACTGCTGGAAGAAATGTCAACAACTTCAGATAGGCAGATGATACCACTCTAATGGCAGAAAGTGATGAGGAACTAAAGAGCCTCTTGATGAAAGTGAAAGAGAACAGTGAAAAAGCTTGCTTGAAACTCAACATTCAAAAAACTAAGATTATGGCATCCAGTTCCATCACTTCATGGCAAATAGGAGGGGGAAAGTGGAAGCAGTGACAGATTTTCTTTTTCTGGGCTCCAAAATCACTGTGGAAGTTGACTGCAGCCGTGAAATTAAAAGATTGCTTGCTCCTTGGAAGGAAACCTATGATTAACCTAGACAGCATATTAAAAAGCAGAGACATCACTTTGCCCACCAACTTTCATCTAGCCAAAGCCATGGTTTTTCTAGTAGTCATATATGGATGTGAGAATTGGACCATAAAGAAGGCTGAGTGCCAAAGAATTGATGCTTTTGAATTGTGGTGCTGGAGAAGACTCTTAAGAGTTTCTTGGACTGCAAGGAGATCAAACCAGTCAATCCTAAAAGAAATCAACCCTGAATATTCATTGCAAGGACTGATGCTGAAGCTTTAATACTTTGACCACCTGGTGCAAAGAGCCGACTCATTGGAAAAGACCCTGATGCTGGGAAAGATTGAGGGCAAAAGGTGAAGGGGTGGCAGAGGATGAGAGAGTTAGACAGCCTCACTGACTCCATGGACAAGAATTTGAGCAAACTCTGGGCGATGGTGGAGGACAGAGGAACCTGGCATGCTGCCGTCCACTGGGTCACAAAGCGTTGGAGATGACTTAGTGTCTGAACAACCACAATAACAAAGTCAAAGAAACGGATTCAACACGGAGTCAAAATTGGCTCTAACAGAAGTTGGACAAACAGGAAAGTGTTGAGTCAGGGTGACTCTGTTCTATCTGAGGGCTGGGTTCCAAATCTCATCCCAAGCTGTCACTTCCATCTAATTTCACAGATCCATGCTGGGCACCAGGTTCGCCCCACTGCACACCCCATATCTAATCTCTGCGCCAAAGGCTGACTGCCAAGCCTGCACCAGAGCCAAGCAGCAGACCTTCTTCCCTTGCACTTGAGTTAGCACTCTGGTTTCACCTATCCCTGAGGCCACTTTCCCTTTCATTCATTGAATATATTTATAATAGCTACTTTAAAGTCTTTCTTGGTAAAGCCAGATCCGTTTTTAATTGGTTGCTTCCCCCTGCCCCAACTTTGAGTAACATTTTCCCATTTCTTTTCATGGCTAGACAATTTTCATTGTATATGGGATATTGTGGATGAGATGCCAGAGAGAGTCTGGATTTTGTTATTTTCCACTGAAGTGTTCATGTTTGTTCTGGTAGATAGTTTAATTACTGAGCAGTCACTTTGTACTTCTCTGGGCTTGGTTATGTGCTTCATTGGGATAATCTGTAGAAATTCTATGGCGTTCCCAAGGGCCTCTAACTTAGTGGGATTCAGCCTCCAAATTCTTGTCTCCTCTCTGCATTTTATCAAGGTCTCAGGGATTGGGACTGGAGCAAGTTTACCTCAACTGGTCCTGAATCATAAGGATCCAGGACCTTATGGAGATATCACTTTGCCCACTAACTTTCATCTAGCCAAAGCCATGGTTTTTCTAGCAGTCAGCTGGATGTGTAGAGAGTGGACTAGTTGTTAATGAGCTGCGTTCACTCTGGTGGGGCCACAACTCCTGGGCCTCCGGCCCTGTGTCACCCCTAGTAGCTCCATTCTGCCCTTAATCTCTCTTGGGTCATCTCTCCCTGTATACACAGCTCAGTCCTCAGCTATTGACTCAAGGAACTGGCACAGACCTTTGGGCATGGCCTCCTCTCTACTGCTGTGCCTTGAAGATTTCAGCCCCTCGAGCCCTGATCTGCTTCCTCTGTTCAGCAGGACCATGCATTCTGTTTGGACTCCAGTTCCCCATCCCTCAGGGCAAGCGTCATCTGAGCTACAGCATCTGAGGATCTCATCTCAGGGATTCCACCTTCCAGAGCTGGAAGTCTTGTGCTGCTTGTTATCTGTTCCCTGGGAATAACTACTGGACCTCTGATGTCAAGATTCATGGTTATTTACAGCAGGAAGGCTAGTCTGGGTGCGAGTTACAATATCCCCGCTGGAAGCAGATGTCTGCACGTATTTTTAGTTTATAGTGAGGAGAGTGTGTTGTACACCTCAGTCTGTTTTTTGACTTGTTCCCCAGCTCCCAGGGAGCAAGTTATAGCAGTTCCTGGGGAGCCAATTCCACGAGGAGGCACTAGCTGGTGGGAGGGTCTGGTGGAACCTGGGGAGGCAGAAATGCAGCCAATCTGGGCCGCTCCCCAGGAACATCATCGCCCTGAAGAAAGGGTCACCCTTTCCCCGTATCTGGGAGAGGCCAGGGTGTGGAGGGAGCAGACAGAACTGCTGAGGACCGAGTGATCTGAACTGCCATTGGAGAAAACCCTCCTCCCTGGACTGGAGAGCTGGGTCTTCAGCTCCAGGCTCACAGTACTTGGGACCCTGTGCCTCCAGGCTGGGGTCAACTCCCCCGTGAGCCGCTGACTCCAGGAGAGTGTGGGGCCTCTGTTCCCCATGGTGGGAAAAGGGGCCACGGGAAAACTGCTTGCTCACAGGAAACTTGACAATCCCTCCCTAGCTCTGTGGCTCTAGCCACTCAGGCCTAATCACCCTGGGAACAGCCAGGGTGGCTTTTCCCAGAGGTATCACCTTACTTCTGAAACTCTCCTCTCCCAGGAGTATACCCTACCAAGAAGAGCTTAGGAGAGCTCTTAGCAAGGTGAAGAAGAGCAGGGCCTCTCCCAGTCACACCCAGGCTATAATGCCATGATGTTATGGGCAGAAACCTCAGGCCCTTTCCCATCAGAGAAGCTTCTGTGGGTCCTAGGAATCCAGGAGCCTTTGGGGACTGGAATTCCTGCACAATAACCCCAGCACCTAAGCCTCCCTCTCATTTCTTCAAAACCCTGGTACTGAGCTGGGAACAAGTCAGCTTCCTGGAGGGCAAAGCCCCCAGAGAAGGGTTGGAGCTTTCAGGAGATGGCTGATGTGGGGTAGAACAGGGGCACATCCTGAGAAAGACTGAGGCTTAGCAACCGTGAGTCTCCCCCATCCCACCAGGGCTGGGCACGGCCCCTCCACCCCTCCCTGCACATTCCCGTACCCTCTGGCTGTCCCCTCTGCCCTAGCAACACAGGAAGGACTCATCCTTGGGCGTGAAGAAAAGAGTCACCAGCTGACATGGGAAGGACCAGAAAGACCACGGTCCAACAGTGACTTGATTGGAGGCGGCCACAAACACTGGCCTGAGGTCCACAAAGGAGGCCTTCAGGAAGCCCTTTCTGTGTGGTGTCTGTGGGCTTGAATGCCCCCCACCCCCAAGAGGGTGCTTGCAGTAGGAAAGGCTTGGCACTGAGCGCACAGACACTCCTAGAGGCAAGAGGCCCCTAGCTGGGCTCCTGGGGTGCCCTGAGCCCTGGATTCCACTCCTGGTGGTGAATAGCAGAGGCCTGCGCCCGGGATCTGACCTGGAGTGCTATGCCCCCTGCCTGATCAGCTTGGTATCTTGGCCCTTGCCAGCTGCTGGCCAGGCAAGGGCTGTCCGGAGAGCCAGAAGCACCAGTACAGTGTCCAGGAAAGTGGAGGGTCAGAAGGTCTTATTAGGTCCTTTCAATCCCCTCATAGTCCAGAAGAAAACAGAATATACCGATGAGATGCAATATTTTCCAGCCCCCATCTATGGTGACCGCAGGACCGGATCTCACTCTCAGAATCTGGTGTGAATCTGGCCCAGCAGGATCCCCAGGAGCCCTTGCCACAGCCAGTGTGCTATTAGTCATCCTTGCCCAAGACCCAGCCAGTGTGACGGGTTCCAGGGAGTGCCAAGATTCTGTCTCCTCCTTAGTATGGCTGCCCGGTAGGAGGACCCTAAACACAATGACAAAGACACAGCCCAGCCTGGCTATTGGCTCAGCCCAGCATCAAGAATGAACCTGCTGGGACTTCCCTGGTGGTCCGGTGGCTAAGACTCTGCCCTCCCAGTGCAGGGGGCCTAGGTTCGAACACTGGTCAGGGAACTAAATCCTACATGCCGCAAATAAAGATTCCGCAGGCCGCAAACCCCCCACCCAAAAAAAATCCTGCGTGCCGAAATTAAGACCTGGCTCAAGCAAAATAAGTAATTTTTTTTTTCCTGAATGAAGAACGAACTTGCTGACACTCAGGTCCTCTTCATCACGCCAGTGGGACGAATGTGTGCTTGTGTGTGTGTTCACGTGTGCCTTTGCCTATGTGTCCATGTGACTACACATGTGACTCCCTGCGTGTGTGCCCATGTGCTGCCTGAGTGCATGTGCTCACACTTGCATGTGCCATGGGTGCACACGGGAATCGTGAGAGGAACGATGACCGTCAGCCAGTGACCCAAACAGGTTTCTTCTCCCTCCCTTATGGTCACACTCAGCTGCACCAGCTTCTTGCTTCATCCAAGAAGGTTCCCTGCGCAGCCTCTTAACCTCCACTTAAAGGTCCATGCCCTGTGTCTCGGAGGCCACACTGTCAACAGTGCTCTCTTTAAAACAGTCCTATTGACAATAATAAAGCCACTTTCACCTGTCTTGGATGTGGGCCTAGCAGTGAAAGATTTCATCCCTATTATTGCCACTCATTTCCCTGTATCCTGCCTCTCCCCACCCACTCAACCGCGGGTTCCCTGTGCAGGCGGGAGTCATGGCCCGTGTTTTGTGTGGCTACCAGTGGGCTTCACAGATTGTTTTAGAATATGTCTTTCCCTTATTTGTTCACTCTGTAGACATGGGTTGGATGAACGCTTTCTTCCAGGTGTTGGGGAAGTGGTGGAGAAAGCACCCCTGCCTTCTGGGGGTTCAGGTGACTACTCCTGGGGAGAGCCATCCCAGGAGTGTGGGAGCCCAGAGGGCTGTCCCGCAAGGGAGCTGACATGTGAGCGGGGCCCAGAGCCAGAAGGCGAAGACAGGCCAGCAGAGAGGCTTGCAAGGCCACGCAGGGCAGGCACTGGGCAATGAGCGGAGCTGACCTGGCTTTTGGGAGCGAGACACAGGGATGCAGGCAGTCAAAAGGCTCCTCGTGTGGTATAACCAGTGAGCCTGGTGCACCCCAGGTGAGCAGTGGAGGAGGACGAAAGGTCTGGAGCAAGTGATGGCTTTGGGCTGAGCAGTGGGCAGTTCTGGGGCCACAGCTGTGGCTCTGGGTGGGGTCAGGTGGCATAGAGGAGACACTGCAGCTCAGTGAGGAGTGACGGCTCAGCTTAAACAGCAAGAAGGCGCAGTACCTGGATGAGGCATGGGAAAGTCCCACTCACCCATGACCCTGGCTACAGCTGGGCGCTATTTGGGAGAAAGTCTTGATGTCCAGGTCCAGAGGGTCCAGTCCATCTCCCAGACGTGGAATTCTACGTGCCATCAAGCCCTGTCCAGCCTGGGCTGCAGGGTGGGGCCTAGCCTGCAGGCACTCCTTCCCTGGCACCCCCGTCATGTACCTCCTGCCCCTGTTCTGCTGGGTGCCCAGCTCTCCCTGAGGCCCCTGTGGCCATTCTGCCTGGACCCTGGCCTTTCTCAATGGGCACCCAAGGGCTGACCCTTTGAACCCTGGCCTTTCGTAGTGGGCACCCAAAAGCTGACCCTTTGAGGGGGCCCATTCCCCTCAGAGATCTCTTGTCCTGGACCCTGCCCAGCCCGGACATCAGCCCCACCCCTCCTCCCCTGCTCAAATATTCTGTATTTATGGTTCCAGTTTTTTGGTTTTAATAATTTCTTTATTTTTATTTTTGGTTATGCTGGGTCTTCGTTGCTGCATAAGCTTTCTCTAGTTGTGACGAGCAGGGGCTACTCTCTAGCTGCCGTGGCTTCTCTTGTTGCAAAGCACAGAGCTCTGTAGGGCTCTTCTCTGTAGGTCAGAGCTTATGGGGGCAAAAGCTGCCATTGTGTTGGGAGTGATGGAAATCCCAGGGGGGCAAGGGTCAAGGGGTAGCACTTAATAACAGAGTAGCCAATTTCACCAGCAGAAACAGGTTTATCCCAGGACAGCCAGAGGAACTGTGACTCAAGAAACCTCAAACTATGCGGAACCAGAGGCAAACCCAGAGAACAAGGGAGGGGAACTTGCTTTTATAGTGGAAGGAAGAGGCGCGAGGAGCAGGGGGTAATAACCAGAGTCTCAGTTGGAGGAACTGGGAGACCACCGTATGGAGGCATCCCATTGGTTGGATTGGCTGGGCTGTCTGGGCGCAAAGACTTCCTCCTGCTACTGCTGCTGCTAAGTCACTTCAGTCGTGTCTGACTCTGTGCGACCCCATAGACGTCAGCCCATCAGGCTCTCCTGCCCCTGGGATTCTCCAGGCAAGAACACTGGAGTGGGATGCCATTTCCTTCTCCAATGCAGGAAAGTGAAAAGTGAAAGTGAAGTCACTCAGTCATGTCCGACTCTTAGCGACCCCATGGACTGCAGCCTACCAGGCTCCTCCATCCATGGGATTTTCCAGGCAAGAGTACTGGAGTGGGGTGCCATTGCCTTCTCCACTTCTTCCTCCTACTGGACAGTAAATAGAGGCAACTGTCCTTGCTGTTTGGGGTCATAGACGCGTGTGGGAGGCAGGAGAGCTCCCCTACAAGCCTACCCAGACTCCAGATGTGGCTGAGGTTCCCTTGATTCTGTTACCGAAAGTGTGGATTGGCTGCTCTCCACTCTAAAGCCAATAAAGAGGCAAAGTTGGTGGAAAAGAAAGTTTGCTTTCTTTAGGAGGCTGGCAGGCCTTGGGGTGAAGGCAGACACCTATCCACAGGTTGACTCCTCTGCACTGACAATCAGTTGGCAAGAGTTTTTATAGGTGAAAGGAGGAGCTACATGCAGAAACAGCACAGTCAGCTCTGATAGTCATCTTGAAATTTGTCGTCTTGATTAAGTACACTTAATCTTCAGTTCCAAGGTAGGTTTGTTCCCATTTCTTTGAGGCCAGCGCTTGGAACTGTGGCAGCTTATGTCATGGCTACAGTCTGGTCATCATGTAGTTAACTTCTTTCACCTGTGAACATTTTAATATCTATAAAACAGCTCAAAGGATAATGTTCAGAGTAATCTCTTAGCTCTTGAAGAGAAACTAAAGAAACTAAACTATGCTTAATGAGTAAACTATTACCATCTAGTCTCATTGGATTCTTTTCCTTTGTTTCTGCATTTTCTTACTTCTCTGATTAAACTTACTCTTTGGTTAAAGTTTTTCCACAGACAAGACAAGCTGAGGACATGGGGATGGGGCAAAGAGCATAGGGTCCCACTCCACTTCAGCTCCACTGACTTAATCCTCAACGACAACTTTGCCACAATGGTGTGTGTGTGTATGAGTTGTTCAGTTGTGTCTGACTCTTTGTGACACCATGGACTGTAGCCCGCCAGACTCCTCTGTCCATGGAATTCTCCAGGCAGAAATACTGGAGTGGGTAGCCATTCCCTTCTCCAGGGGATCTTCCCAACCCAGGGATCAAACCCAGGTCTCCTGCATTGCAGGCAGATTCTTTACTCTCTGAGCCACCAGGGGAGCCATGCCACAATGGTAAGCAGACCCAAAGCAGTGATCAAAATGTTGTACCCTCAGAGATCTGACTCTAGCTGGCAGTGGAGAACAAAAGAATATGGGGCACAGGGTCTCCCTGGTGGTCCAGTGGTTAAGAATCTACCTAGCTATGCAGGGGATTTGGGTTCAATCCCTGGTTGGGGAACAAAAATCTCATGTGCCTTGGGGCAGCTAGGACCACTCGCTGCAACCACTGAGTCCATGTGCCCCAGCCAGAGTTCCCACATGGTGCAAGGAAGACCTCAGGTGCTGCAACACAGACTCAATGTGGTCAAGTAAAATAATTAATTTTTTTAAAAAAAGAATATGGAGCAGTGTAGAAGATATCTCTTCAAGAAAATCAGAGATACCAAGGGAACATTTCATGCAAAGATGGGCTTGATAAAGGACAGAAATGGTAGGGACCTAACAGAAGCAGAAGATATTAAGAAGAGATGGCAAGAATACACAGAAGAACTGTACAAAAAAGGATCTTCACGACCAAGATAACCACGATGGTGTGATCACTCACCTAGAGTCAGACATCCTGGAATGTGAAGTCAAGTGGGCCTTAGGAAGCATCACTACGAACAAAGCTAGTGGAGGTGATGGAATTCCACTTGAGCTATTTCAAATCCTGAAAGATGATGCTGTGAAAGTGCTGCACTCAATATGCCAGCAAA
>NW_011494943.1:12392178-12392766 GCF_000754665.1 Bison bison bison | reverse complement strand
CTGGATGAAAGTGAAAGAGGAGGTGAAAAAGTTGGCTTAAAGCTCAACATTCAGAAAACGAAGATCATGGCATCTGGTCCCATCACTTCATGGGAAATAGATGGGGAAACAGTGGAAACAGTGTCAGATTTTATTTTTTTGGGCTCCAAAATCACTGCAGATGGTGATTGCAGCCATAAAATTAAAAGACGCTTACTCCTTGGAAGGAAAGTTATGACCAACCTAGATAGCATATTCAAAAGCAGAGCCATTACTTTGCCAACAAAGGTCCGTCTAGTCAAGGCTATGGTTTTTCCAGTGGTCATGTATGGATGTGAGAGTTGGACTGTGAAGAAAGCTGAGTGCTGAGGAATTGATGCTTTTGAACTGTGGTGTTGGAGAAGACTTGAGAGTCCCTTGGACTGCAAGGAGACCCAACCGGTCCATTCTAAAGGAGATCAGCCCTGGGTGTTCTTTGGAAGGACTGATGCTAAAGCTGAATCTCCAGTACTTTGGCCACCTCATGCGAAGAGTTGACTCATTGGAAAAGATTCTGATGCTGGGAGGGATTGGGGGCAGGAGGAGAAGGGGACGACAGAGGATGAGATG
>NW_011494943.1:12386530-12392078 GCF_000754665.1 Bison bison bison | reverse complement strand
CTGATGCTGGGAGGGATTGGGGGCAGGAGGAGAAGGGGACGACAGAGGATGAGATGGCTGGATGGCATCACTGACTCGATGGACATGAGTTTGGGTAAACTCCGGGAGTTGGTGATGGACAGGGAGGCCTGGCGTGCTGGGATTCATGGGGTCGCAAGGAGTTGGACACGACTGAGCGACTGAACTGAACTGAACTGATGGTCATGTGACCATGTGACTAGTTGCAGAAAATTCAGTCGCTCAGTCATGTCGGACTCTTTGCTACCCCATGGACTGCAGTGCGCCAGGCTTCCCTGTCCATCATCAACTCTCAGAGCTTGCTCAAACTCATGTCCATCGAGTCAGTGATGCCATCCAAGCATCTCGTCCTCTGTCATACCCTTCTCCTCCTGCCTTCAATATTTCCCAGCATCAGGATCTCTTCCAGTGAGTCAGTTCTTCGCATCAGGTGGTCAAAGTATTGGAGCTTCAACATCAGTCCTTCCAATGAATATTCAGGACTAATTTTCTTTAGGATTGACTGGTTTGATCTCCTTGCAATCCAAGTTGCAGAAAAGAGAACTATAATAATCTCATCCTCCTTTTGACACAAATACATTTGTTGTTGCTCTTCAGTTGCTCAGTCGTGTCCAACTCTTTGCAACCCCATGGACTGCAGCATGCCAGGCTTCCCTGTTCTTCACAAATACATTTGTGCACATATTAACCAATTTTTTTTCTCTTCTCCCTCTCCCTCACTATCTAGCATAATATGTGTTAATAGTGGTTATCCTTCTAGGTCAACACTGAAGTTACAGAATATATAAGAGGGTGTGGCTCCATTGGAAGAGGAATGAATATCACCCAAAGATGGATAAAGGGACTTCGTCATCTTCTGGTCAGAGGGTAACACGTATTGTGTTGTGTGTCGTGTGTTGGTGGTTGCATTATGTCAGGCAGTCTTTGCTATTAACTTTACTTGGAATTGAAGTTAGATGGACTGGGGTGGGTTTGTAGTGGTCAGTGTATATTGTGCAAGGTTGAACCTAGGGTCCCATAGTCCTTTCTCTGCACGGTTCCGAGCTGGTGTGGAACACGGGGGACATTCTGCCTGGGATTTGGGGGAAACAGAAGTGAAGCTACAGCAATCATGTTCTTTTTGCACCTGGAAGGGAGACGCAGTGATTAAAGTGGTGTCCTAGTGATGCCCGCTTCTGTCCTTCCATCCTGTGTCCACTTCCATCCTGTGATTAAAGTGGTGTCCTAGTGATGTCCGCTTCCATCTTTAACATCACCAGTGATGGGACCAATCAAAATGGTGCCAACTGGTGGGATGCTGTAAGGATGCTTCGTCATCATGGTGCTCACGACAGAGATACACAGCCTGCATGATTACAAGGAAACATTGGGCAAAGCCAAATTGAAGGACTTTCTAAAAATAACTGATCTATATTCTTCAAGAGTATCAAAGTCATAAAGATCAAGGAAAGACTAAGGAGTGTTCCAGAGTGAGGAAAACTAGAGACGGGACCTCCAAAGACAATATGTGAGCCTGAACTGGATGGTTTGGCCATGAAGAACTGGAATGGGGAGTCTCAGCTATGCCCGACAAGCAGGTTTTAGAGACCTGTAGCTCACAGTTAGTACTAACCAATGGGACTCTGTGTGAGGCGGGTGCCCTCACCACAAACACAACACCAGTGTGCAGGGACTTCCCTAGTGGTCCAATGGTTAAGACTTCATCTTCCAACACAGGGGTTGTGAGTTCAATCCCTGGTCAGGGAGCTACAATCCCACATGCCTTGAAAGTACCCTCAAAACCCCAAAACATAGAGCGGAAGCAATATTGTAGTTAATTCAATAAAGACTTTAAAAAATGGTCTCCATCAAAAAATAATCTTAAAAAAACAACGATGGACACGAAGAAACTTGGGGGTGATGGATATGTTCATGACCTTGATTGTGGTGATGGTTTCCAGGTGTTTTGTGCAAACTCATTAAACTGTATACATTAAATTAGGTACTCTTGTATATATCAATTAAACCTTTATAAAGCTTTATGTTCTTTAGAAACATAAAGAACATCATTGGGACAACTTATGAAAGCTGAATGAGGGCTGAGGACACGTGTAGGAACACATGGTGTTATTCTCCTGACTCTGATGGTTATGTTTTATATTTGTTGTGGTGGTGTGTGTTGAGATTTTGTTGTATTTATTGTGTGTTTTTGTGGTTGTATAGGACAATGTCTTTGTTCAAAGGAAACAGACACTAAGCTGTCTGGGGGTGATAGAATGCTAGTTTTGCAAATTTCTCTCAAATGGTTCAAGGAGAAAAGTTCCCGCTATCCTTGCAACTGAATTACTTCAAAATAAATATTGTCTTTAGCATTTGAAAATGTGTCTAGAGTGTAGTGATGGCCTTGGTTGAGTGGGGCAGGTGCTGCTGGGGTTTTGTTTGGGGTGGGAATTGATGGAGGTAGGGAGACTTTTTAAGCTATGGACCTTTGGGAGAACACTTCCCAGAAGGACCTCTGAGAGTAGATCAGGCAGGCAGTGCGGGCGAGGCGGGGCGGGGGTCGGGGTAGGGCTGGAATATGCCACAGCCAATGGATGTTCCTTTTCATCAGGCCACCTGGAGGTTAGCTCCCAGGACTCCGGAACGGGCTGGGAGCAGGTGTGCTCTGTCCTGTGGTCTGGTCCCGTGAAGAAACCTTCTAGTCACACTGTATATGAGGACTCAGCCTTCTGTTGCTCAGGGCATCCCCTGTTGCGTATTCTGGGCCAGCTCACTCATGCACAGAATTGATTGTCAGTTTTCCACTTCCACAGTCTGCATCCTGAGTCTCTTTTAAGAATGTTTCTCTAGCTTTGCATAGCAGCAGTACCATAGCCAATGAGATTTATCCAGTGTGCGATTATTGCTCATTTGAAAAAGAAAAAAAAAAAAGACTGGCCGGGGTGATCCAGGGGTTAAGACTTTCACTGCCAGGGCCCAGATTCAGTGCCTGGTCTGGGAACGAAGATTTTTCAAGCAAGGCCAAAAAAAAAAAAAAAGAATGAGTTTCTGACAAGTGTGAGGGAAGAAAGCCAGGTTGGATGTGTTACCTGAGTCCCTGGCAGGGCAGGGACTGCCTTCCTTTTAGTCACTGATGAATTCACAGGATCAGAAGAGCAAGCCCATCTGGGCCTCCAGGAGTCAAGGAGATCTCAGAGAGGTGAGATGGGTTTAATGGCAGGATCCCTGAATGAGAGTGGGGTATAGGTGGCCGGGGCCCACAGGCATGTCTGAGAAGTGAGAGTCTGAGGCTGGCAAGGGGCAGGTGAAGATGCCCGAGGCCAAAGTGGCCCCCAGACTGGGGCACGGTGTGATCCAGGTCGGCAGGTGCAGGAGGCCAGACTGAAGCATTGTGTTTCTTGGCTGTCACTCCAGCGCACCAGACTCAGGGCTCACAGGAACCAGCTTCAGGCCATCTGCTTCTGGCCAGCCAGGGACATGTTCCACACTCCAGGGTTTATTTCTAGCTTGTTATTTCTAGTTTGTTTTCCAACCCAGGACAGAGCTTATGGCTGGCCCCTTTGGATTGTGGGTAAGGAAAGTGATCCCTTCCAGACCTGGCCAGAGAAGGGGAAGTTAGGGACACCCAGCGGAGCCAGGCATCAGCACAGCTTCTGTCTCTAATTTACAGAAACCTGCCTTCCTGGCAAACTGCCCATCCTGCCCCAGCCCCGGCCTATAAAATCCCCATACCCTCATTTCCAGTTGAACAGTGACTTGGAGCAGCACCATGCAGCTGAATTTCAGTGGCCTTCGAGCCCTGGTGACAGGAGCAGGAAAAGGTAGGTATGAGCCGGGCAGGTGGGGATGTGAGAGGAGCTGAGGTTAGAAAACAAAATGAGCAGACCCAGAGCCTAGTGTTGGGGCCTGCACATTCCCTCTGTGCCTGTCACAGCCTGCCCTGCCGGCAAGTGCCTCCGACTCCAGCCACCGAACCAGCCAAAGTGGGCCTGCACTGCTCCCTACCATCCAGCAGGCCCCACTGGGACAGGACACTAGCCTCTCCCTGGCCAATGCAAGAGCCCTCCTGAGAGGACGGCCCTCAGACTCAGTCCGAGCAGATGGGGGCGCATCTAGCCAAGGCCTCTTCCATGGGCCCAGCAAGAAGGGGCTGCCCTCTGGGCCTCCCTTGGCCGGATCCTGGTTGTCCAGATCCCTGCCTCCTGCCACCTCCTGGGCCAACACCCCTCTGGCCAGCACCCTCTCATCACTCTTTCCTGAGCAGCATATCTGCAGCCACCACCCGCAGACTTGTTGGTCCATCTTCCTGCCTGGTGAACCCCTGTAGGTATTGGACGGGACACGGTGAAGGCCCTTTATGCCTCAGGAGCCAGAGTGGTGGCCGTGAGCCGCACCAACGCTGACCTGGTCAGCCTCTCCAAGGAGGTGAGGTGTACGGGCCTAGTGTGACCCGGGGCCATGACCCTTGGGGATGCCTCATGAGCCTGCCAGGAGCACCCCTTTGGTCACCGGCCAATGCCTCCCCACAGTGCCCCGGGATAGAGCCTGTGTGCGTGGACCTGGGTGACTGGAAGGCCACGGAGAAGGCTCTAGGCGGTGTAGGCCCCGTGGACTTGCTGGTGAACAATGCCGCCGTGGCACTGATGAGGCCCTTCTTGGAGGTCACCAAGGAGGACTTTGACAGGTGAGGAGGAGGGAAGGAAGCCGACGGGAGGGAGCTGTCCAGGATGTGTCTCGGGCGTGACCACGGCCTAACTGCCTGCCGGCTCCCCAGGTCCTTCAGTGTG
Source organism: Bison bison bison (assembly GCF_000754665.1). Classification (NCBI taxonomy): domain Eukaryota; kingdom Metazoa; phylum Chordata; class Mammalia; order Artiodactyla; family Bovidae; genus Bison; species Bison bison. The sequence goes on along the minus strand of NW_011494943.1, from coordinate 12,387,294 downwards.
AACCTGCGCTCTGCGTTCCAGGTGTCCCAGGTGAGGTGGTGGGAGGCTGTGGCTCAGCACTGACGTGGCCCAGGTCGGGGTGCGGTGGGCTCAGGCCGTCCCCTGTCTTGGCTTCCAGATCGTGGCCCGGGGCATGATCAACCGTGGAGTGCCTGGCTCCATTGTCAATGTCTCCAGCATGGTGGCCCATGTCACCTTCCCCAACCTAGCTGCCTACAGTGAGTCCCTCTAGCCAGTCTTGAGCCCCTATTCCGGGCAGGAGCAATTGGGCTCCGGGCTGGGCCTCATGCAAAGCCTGCTGAAACCTTAAGGATCCTCAGTGCTGCCTTCTCCTCACAGGCACCACCAAGGGTGCAATGACCATGCTGACCAAATCCATGGCCATGGAGCTGGGACCATACAAAGTAGGCATGGGGGCCCTGGGGTGCCAGGGGCCCAGGCCTAAGAAGGCACGCAGGGTAGGGGTCAGGTGGGTGGTGGTGGGCAAGGTTGGGGCCTGGGGATCAGAACGGGGGTAGGGGGCTTCAAGGAGTGAGTGAGCAAGCTCAGTGGGGGCCGTGAGGACGGGGTTCCTACACCGTCTGAGGCCGCCCCTCTGGCCCCTCCGACCCCAGATCCGGGTGAACTCCGTGAATCCAACGGTGGTGCTGACAGCCATGGGCCAAAAAGTCTCGGCTGACCTTGAGTTCTCCCAGAAGCTGAAGGAGCGCCACCCGCTGAGGAAGTTTGCAGGTCAGGGGGGCTTCCCGGAGTGGCGGACGTGG
>NW_011494943.1:12384725-12385929 GCF_000754665.1 Bison bison bison | reverse complement strand
GCCCACCCCCGAACCAGACCACATTCCTCCACATCCACACCCAATGTGTGGATGCCAGGGGACCCAGTCCCTGTCGATCCCACCCACTCTGTGGTCCAACGTGCTAGGGTGGATTTGCCTAAATAAATAGAAGTTCTGAAACTAGTAGCCTTGTCAGGGCTCTGGATGAGCTTGCCCCAAGGGCAGAGAGGGGAGAATCAGGGACTGAGCCGCAGGAAATCTTAAAAGAGGTAGAGAGGGGGCAGATCCAAAGCCAAAGGAATTCCACAGCTGACCCGTGACTTTGATCTGAATGGCTGTGTTTCCTTGTCTTTGTTGTCCATGGCCCTACTACACCCAGCCTTCTCTGTGCAGAGGGCAGCCTGCACCCAACTTTCCTTCCCTGTGGTTCTGGCTCTGACCTTCAGCCCAGCACCCCCTGCTCTGACTACCTTTGGCTGGAGAAGGAAGAGGGTCTAAGGAACTGCAGGGAGATGCTCTGGACCATCCCTAGGGAAGATGGGCCTGAGCTCTCAGCCCTGATGTGAAGGAGGTAGGGGGCTGGTGCTGGACTATTATAGTTTCTCCAACCATGAGAAACCCAGTTTCACCTTGGGGCACACCTTCCCCCACAAGACTATCCATGAAGAGGGCAGCCCCAGGTGGGACAGTGTCCAGAGCTGCTGCCCTGCCTACTGTTCCTGGCCTGACCCTGGACACAAGAGCCCTGCACCTGGGGCAGCTAGAGGGTCTCCCGGGCCCTGCTGGGATTCAGTTATGCTTGCCCTGGTCAGCTTCCTGTAGGACCCATGGCATCTGAGTGTGTGATGAGGGCCTGAGGTGGTCAGTCAGCTGGCCTGGTGCAGTGTACAACCCTGGGCAAGGAGGCAAGAGACAAAGGGCTGGGGTGGGGCCGTCCAGGCAATGGTAGTGCTGGGTTGAGAGAACAAAGAGCATTTCTGCTCAGCCTCAGGGCTTCCAGAGCAAGGTCTGTGCCAAAACTGATCTGGATCGGTGCAACTGGCCCACTCTGGGAGTTGCTGATGGACAGGAAAGCTTGGCATGCTGCAGTCCATGGGGTCGCAAAGAGTCGGACACAGCTGAGCTGAACTGAACTGGCCCACAGAGGATCACGGGACAAAGAAAGGATTTGGACACCATTCTGGGGGGGCCATTAAAGCCAGTGAAGGGATCTGAGCTGACGTGCCTCTCAGGAAGAACAGGC
>NW_011494943.1:12381979-12384611 GCF_000754665.1 Bison bison bison | reverse complement strand
CAGTCACCAATTGCTTACATAATCCTGGCCAAAGAAGGCCCTCAGGGCAGGTTCTAGGCTTTCCCACCATGATCCACAGAACAAAGTAGCTTTAACAGTGGAACCAGTGCATGCATGGACATATGAGCACACATATATCTCTAACTGACCCTAAAGTTCCAGGAAGCAATGCTTGCCCTTGCGGACCACAGGTACCCTGATGACCCCAAGCCTAGCCTATGCCAACCTATCCTAGTTTTTGAAGTACTAGTGACCTTCTGCGGGTGGGTCGGACGAGTTAGTGTCTCAACACCCTTTGCAGCTAAAGTGCACCTTTGCTGTCCTTGGGCTCTACTTCAGGCTTATCAGTTCAGTTCAGTCACTCAGTCGTGTCCAACTTTTTGTGACCCCGTAGACTGCACCATCCGAGGCTTCCCTATCCAGCACTGAATCCCGGAGATTGCTCAAGCTCATGTCCATCAAGTCGGTGATGCCATCCAACCATCTGTCGTCCCCTTCTCCTCCTGCCTTTAATCTTTCCCAGCATCAGGGTCTTTTCCAAGGAGTCAGTTCTTCGCATCATTTCTTCTTCAGGCTTACAGGTTTGTCCAAACCCTTTCGCTCAAAGCACTACAAGTGAGCTTGCATGAGCTGCTCCCAGGTCTGGGGGAGGGGATCATGTGATCCTTTTAGCCAGACTTTTATTCTCAGAAACAAAAAAAGGGTTAGCACTGCGTTCTCTTTCACGAGGTACCTTCTCTCCAATAAAGTGAAGAAGTGAAGTGAAGTCGCTCAGTCGTGTCCGACTCTTTGCGACCCCATGGACTATAGCCTACCAGGCTTCTCCGTCCATGGGATCCTCCAGGCAAGAATACTGGAGTCGGTTGCCATTTCCTTCTCCAGAAGATCTCCCTTGAATGGGAGAGGCCCAGCTGTAGCCTCTCCGGGGCATGGAGTCTCTGGTCGATGTGCCCCCTTACCACATAATATACACAGTGCCCCGGGGTAGAGACCGTGTGCGTGGACCTAGCTGACTGGGAGGCCACGGAGCAGGCGCTGGGAGGTGTTGGCCCTGTAGACCTGCTGGTGAACAATGCAGCTGTGGCGTCTGAGTCACCAGGGAAGTCTAATACCTTCTTTCCGGTATTAATTACCACATCTGATTTTATTTATTTATTTATTTTTGTAATAACCTACTTGGGAAGGGGAAAAAGTATGCGGGGCCCGCTAACCTTATTTTCCCTCCGGTTGAAGTGCCGCTGAGAAGGCAATCTGATAAACTCTGCCCCAGGATCGGCGAGGACTCTATGTGCCTCACCTCGGCCGCGCCCACTCCTTTCGGCCAATCGCCCCCGCGGGGAGACCACTATTTGAATATCCCCGCCCGCGGCGGGACACCACCCTGCGATTGGCCCGCCGCGCCCCGACCCGCGCCCTTCTAAACCCAGGAGCGCCGCTCAAGATTCGCAGTGTGGCCACCGGAACATCATGGATTTGAGACTCGCGGGGCGCTGGGTGCTCGTCACGGGGGCGGGCAAAGGTGGCCGGGGATGGGTACCCTCACTCATCCGCGCTCCTCGCAGGCATCGGTCGCAGTATTGTCAAGGCGCTACACGCGGCTGGCGCCCGAGTGGTGGCCGTGAGCCGGACCCAGGCCGACCTGGACAGCCTGGTCCGCGAGGTAGGCGCCGCCCTGTCCCAGCCCAGAGGGCTGCAGGGGGGAGCTGAGGGCGGCCCATCAGGGACACACGGGAGCTGGGCGCTGGGGCTCACCAAGGACTCTTAGCACCCCCGCCCCTCGCCGGACGCGCGGAAGAACGACGACTCCCCCTGGACTTAGGAGGAGGCAGAAATGGCTGCTTTGCTGGGCCAGAGGCGCTCTGGTGCTGGGAGGAAGTAGACTGGTGGAGGCGGGGCTAGATCCCTGATCCTGAAGCCCCGAGTTGAGTTGCCCAAAGGCCAAGTTAACTGTCTCCCGACAGCACCCTGGGAGCCCCAAGAAGGCGACTGGTTCCCCTGAGACCCCTAAGCCCCTACCCCTGGGAGACTGAAAGGTCACGAAAACACAGTCCCTCTCCCTTGAATGGGAGAGGCCCAGCTGTAGCCCCTCCGGGGCATGGAGTCTCTGGTCGATGTGCCCCCTTACCACATAATATACACAGTGCCCCGGGGTAGAGACCGTGTGCGTGGACCTAGCTGACTGGGAGGCCACGGAGCAGGCGCTGGGAGGTGTTGGCCCTGTGGACCTGCTGGTGAACAATGCAGCTGTGGCGTTTCTACAGCCCTTCCTGGAGGTCACCAAGGAGGCATATGACATGTAAGCCGGGGGTGGGGTGGGGTGGAGGAGCGCTCCTGGGGAAGGGCTGTCTCCTGCTGCAGGGCCTCAGTCCCTGACCAGGGTCTGTCCATGTGCCTCCAGGTCTTTCAATGTGAACCTTCGGGCGGTCATCCAGGTGTCGCAGGTGCGCTGGCTTCAGGGCAGAAGTGGGGGTTGCTGGGTGATGCCAGCCCTGCCTCATCCTTCTTCTGCCATTTCAGATTGTGGCCCGAGGCCTGATAGCTCGGGGAGCCCCAGGGGTCATCGTGAATGTTTCTAGCCAGGCCTCCCAACGGGGACTGACTAACCACAGTGTCTACTGTGAGTGAGCCCGGG
>NW_011494943.1:12378506-12381718 GCF_000754665.1 Bison bison bison | reverse complement strand
CCCGCAACCCCCCATCTGAGCAGGCAGCTCAGGCTCCACACGTGCCGTCCCTCCTCACAGGCTCCACTAAGGGTGCCTTGGACACACTGACCAAAGTGATGGCTGTGGAGCTCGGGCCACACAAGGTGAGCCCCAGTGGGACGCCTCCCATCGCCCAGTCCCTGTGCTCAGGGAGCCTCAGCCCACCGAGTTGACCCCCTGCCTGTGCCAGTGCAGATCCGTGTGAATGCAGTCAACCCCACGGTGGTGATGACACCCATGGGCCAGGCCGCCTGGAGTGACCCTCAGAAGGCCAAGGCCATGCTGGACCGCATCCCCCTTGGCAGGTTTGCCGGTGAGTTGGCCGGGAGCCCGGCTGGGAGTCACGCCAGTGGCCTGCTCAGGTGAGGGGTGGGAGGAAGGGACGAAGGGCAGCTCCTTTCGTGCACGTCCTGAACCGCACCTTGCCCGCAGAGGTGGAGAACGTGGTGGACACCATCCTCTTCCTGCTCAGTGACCGCAGCAGCATGACCACAGGCTCCACTGTGCCAGTGGATGGGGGCTTCCTGGCTACCTAAGCGCCCCCTCCATCCCCACACACCCCTGTTCCATGCTGAACCCACCTTTACCCCCATCCCCCTTCCCCATCTCTTCAGGAAACATGATTGTTCTGTCCAGCCTGCACATTCACACTTAGGCTGCAGTCATGTGGCCGGAAGATGCAAAGCTCAGAGCTGGGCATGGGGACGAGTCCCAGGTAGAGACACCTTTTCAGCTCTCATCCTGGGCCAGTGGCAGCCTGGCTCTCCTGCCAGAGATTTTCGGGCCTGGCTAAGTCCCTGGCAGACATGTAGGACCTTCCAGAAGGCCAGCTTCTAAGGAGGGTAGTGAATTTGACTAAGGATGGCTTTTGGCCCTGTCCGGAGGCCTCTAGGGTGGAAGCGGTGGTGTTTTTAACGTGAATGTTCATTGGTATTCCTTAAGTCAGCGCAGAAAACAAAAGTGAGCCCTGAGCAGGCTGCGTGCTGGAGCTTCACTGCTTTGTTCATGGTTGAATGACTTCTTTGCCGAATCAGGTGGTGGTTTTCAGTTACTGAGAGAATATTCCCTCAGCATTGTGAGTCCTTCACCATGTACTGGGCACAGTCCATCGCAAGATCCAGCTGTAGAATTTGCCAACTTCCATGGTGACATATTCCCTCCTGTTTGATGTCCTTGAGGTGGAGCTGGCACAGAGATGTCTGTCCTCCACTTTTCCATGCTGTCCTCACCACACAGACACAAAAGGCTTACACCCAAAAGCACAGATAATAGTACCTGTACAAAAATGTTTAGGAAGTGATGGGTTTTGAGTATTTGTTAATTTCATTTTAAAATACAACTGATTTCAAGTTTATGTAATTCTTAACAGTGGTTACTTAATAACTCGCTAGCAGAATTCCTGAAATCCAGCTGTCCACCCTCTGCACACCACTGCAGGGGAGCTGAGTGTCACTTAGCTTCATGTCACGGATCTGCCCAGAGTGGTGCCTTGCAGGCCCCAGGGGTGAAGTCCTAGTGACAGGCCGGGCCGCCCCTCACCTCCCACCGTGTCTGCCCAGCAAACCCAAACTGTTGACCCGTCTGCCACCCCTCCTGTCCTCTCCACACCTCCACAGCTGCACAACGCCCTCCCTCTGGATGGTGTGTCTTCGTGAACACTCAGTTGAGTGACCCCTGGCCTTGGCCTGGGCTCCACAGGGCCCCCTAGGGCCTGACTGCAGACTGTACTGCGCCACCCCTGGGAGCTGCTGAGGGGTGCTGTGCCCTCCCAGAGGCCTGAGGTCAGCACAGGAGGGGCTTGCTTTATCCAGAAGGGGCCAAGCACACTCACTCCCACTTTGATCTGGGTCCCTCCTATGGAGACTGAGAGGGCTCAACTGGCCTTGGGCTGGGGGGCGGGGAGTGTCAAGCGTACCTGCTCTGTACCCTTGGTTGGCAGGGGTTGGGGGCCTAGGACCCCCAGGGTGGAGGAGTAGGCAGGGAGAGACCCGGGCAGGGCAGGTAGTGAGTCGAGAACAGGAGATGATGAAGGTTTATTGTATAAAATAAGAAGGGGCTGCCCCATCATGGGGCACAAGGACAGAACCCACCCCCCCCAAAGTCTCCCATCTGGGAAGCCCATCCTGGGGCTGCCCCGGACCCGCCCCTACAGCCTGAGGGAGACCCTGCTCCCTTCTGGCCTCCAGTGGGGGCCAGGGGAGGCTGGAGCTGCGTCCCCACGAAGATGAGGCAGAGCAGACAGGACCCCATGGCCCCCGCAGCGCCCCTGGAGCAGCAGCCTCGTCCCCAAGCTCCTTCCCTTTCCCCACCCCCACCACTCCCCCACAGCGGACTCAAGGACACATCTCAACACAACAGATACAGGCAGGAGGGGGCTGCTCTTCCGGAAGTGGGGGCTCTAGAAGACCGTGCACTTCTTCCCTGGCTTTTTCACAGGGGGCGGGCAGAGCACAGCCCGAATGGCCTCATCGAACACTGTCTTCAGGCCCCGCTGGGTCAGGGCTGAGCACTCCAGGTACTTGACAGAGCCTGGGGGCAGCCAGGAAAGAGGAGAGGGCAGGGCCACACCTTGGCTTCGCTGGACCGGCCTGCACTCCCATACCTGCTCCACCGGCCCATCCCCTAACCAGACCACCTTCCTCCACATCCACACCCAATGTGTGGGTGTCAGGAGAACCGTTCCGTCGCTCCCACCCACTGCGTCCTCCAATGTGCTGTGATTCGTGGCTCTGTCGTGTTCAACTCTTTGTGACCCCAAGGACTGCAGCATGCCAGGCCTCCCTGTCCATCACCAACTCCCAGAGTTTACTCAAACTCCTGTCCATTGAGTTAGTGATGCCATCCAGCCATCTCATCCTCTGTTCTCCCTTCTCCTCCCACCTTCAATTTTTCCCAGCATCAGGGTCTTTTCAAATAAGTCAGTTCTTCCAATCAGGTGCCCAAAGCACTGGAGTTTCAGCTTCAGCATCAGTCCTTCCAATGAATATTCAGGACTGATTTCCTTTAAGATCAACTGGTTGGATCTCCTTCAGTCCAAGGGACTCTCACGAGTCTTCTCCAACACCACAGTTCAAAAGCATCAATTCTTCGGCGCTCAGCTTTCTTTATAGTCCAACTCTCACATCTATATATGACTACTGGTAAAACCATAGCTTTGACTAAACGGACCTTTGTTAGCAAAGTAATGTCTC
>NW_011494943.1:12376771-12378406 GCF_000754665.1 Bison bison bison | reverse complement strand
CAGAGCCTGGGATCAGCCAAGAAAGGGGACAGTGAGGAGAGGTCATCGAAGGCGGGGGCGGAGCACAGGCTAATGCTGTGGCTCCCAGAGCACACTCCTCTCCTCCCTGCACCAGCAGGCCTGGACAGGCCCACTCACCGATCTCTCGGGCCATGGCCAGGCCCTGGGGGTACGTGATGGGTGCTAGCTTCTTATCCCGCAGTCGCTCGATGGTGTCCTTATCGTCACGAAGGTCCAGCTTGGTGCCCACCAGGAGGATGGGCGTGTGCGGGCAATGGTGCCGAACCTCTGGGTACCACTGTGGGAATGGAGGCTCTGATCCCTAACCCTTGGGGGCCTTGCCCTCAGCCTGGCCCAGAGCAGGCCACAGCTCTCAAGGGCCCCTTCCTTGTGCCTAGACCCACACTTAGCCCTTCTTGCTTCACAGGGCAACCATTAGGTCTGGTAAAGCAATGACCAAGAACAAAAATATGCTGCCAAGAAGCTTCCAAGCTCATCTGGGCGTCTCAGTCAGGGCCCTCCTTTCTCTGAGAGCTGCACTCACCAGCCCTACCCCAAGTGGAATAGGCATCTCTTCTGCCTCCAAAGGACAATTTGCCTCTGTCAGGCCTTCAGGCAAGAGACCCTGCCTTGTAAGGACAAGTTCTCTGGGCAGTCTCCGCCCCTCCCAGGAAGACCAACCCGGCTTCCTGCCCTGCCCTACCTTGGCTCGAACATTCTCAAAGGAGGCTGGGCTCACCAGGGAGAAGCAGATCAGGAAGACGTCCTTGGGAGAAAGGAAAGGAAGGACCATGTGGGAAGGGTCAAAAGGCTCTGAATCGCCTCAGCCCCCAACACACACATGCACCAGGCCCTCGGGGCCTCTACCCAAGCCACCCAGCCCCTGCAAGCCCCGCTGTGGTCCCCTACAGTTTGGGGGTAGGAGAGTGGCCGCAGGCGGTCGTAGTCCTCCTGCCCGGCGGTGTCCCACAGCCCCAGGTTGACCGGCTTCCCATCCACCATCACATTCGCAGAATAGTTGTCAAAACTGCAGAAACAGAGAGATCTGCCAGTGTTTGGGTTCTCAGTCTGCACACACCTGGAGCTCTGTCAGCACCTTGCTCCACCCCAGGAACCCAGACTAGGGCCACTTGGGCCCCACCTCGAAGCCCAGAGGAGCTTCGCGCACAGGCGCCCACACCCTCTGCTCCCCACCTCTGGACCCGCCCGCCTGCTCACACTGTGGGGATGTACTCTCCGGGGAAGGCGTTGGTTGTGTAGCTGATCAGCAAGCAGGTCTTCCCCACGGCGCTGTGGAGAGAGGGCGAGCCCACGTTGCTCCCAGGCCCACCTCTGCACGCCGCTCAGCAAGGGCGGCCCCCTCCCACGGTCCCAGGGTGGGGACAGGGGTGCCTGCCCTGCAGATCCGCAGTGAACGAGGGACAGAGGAGGGGCACCAGGGCAGGTGGGCTTTGGGGACAGAGTGGTGGGGGCGGGCTGCGGCAAGCCGCCTCAGCGCCCCAGACAGGTACCGGGAGGGTGGCACCCACTGAGGGTTCAGCCCAGGTGAGAGCCCTTGCCCCACCCACCCGGAGGCCGGGCGGGGCCGCGAGCAGCTGGCAGCATCAGGTGGGCCTGGGCTGGAGGCCTGCGCCC
>NW_011494943.1:12375266-12376514 GCF_000754665.1 Bison bison bison | reverse complement strand
GTTCCCTGTGACCCACTTCATGGGGCGAGGGCAGCGCAGGCAGGCGGCTCCCAACACCTGGACAGGTTGCGGTCGGTAGGCACAGGGGTTCCTCGAGGCAGAGTACCGCCTGGGCCCACCTACCCTCCAACCAAAAGGCAGCTGGTGAAAACTCGGATGTTTGCTGTCAGTCACCAGAGACCCTCAAGGCCGGCAGCCCGCTGCGCCCACATCCCCTCCTGTCCGCTGCAGTAGCCAGACCATCCCCACCTGGTAGCAGTTATAAGGGGTGACCCAGCCACACCTGGAGGGCTGGCCTTTCCTGCAGGGCCCGGGCTTGGGAGCACAGACTGATATGGGAGAAAGGCACTGGAACCAAAATGTATCACAAAGTGCAAAATTCTGTATTTCAAAATACCCTGGGGTGAGCAGTTGGGCCTGCAGAGCTCCTGGTTGTGAAAAGTGACTGCACCACGGTGGGTGCGGCCGGGAGAGTTCACACATTGCTCCTCCCTTCTTGGGTCTGTTCTCAGGCATGTCACTCCCTGTGATGGGGATGACAGAGTGGGGAAGGCCCTCTTGGCCAGCCAGGTTCTGGACCACCCCAACCACCCAGACAGGCACCCTGGTTGTAAGCTGCGGCTGTCCTGCTCTCAGATCCTGCCCAGCACTGATTTTCCACGTTACTGGCTGTAGACTCTGCGCAAAGAGCCCAGACTTGCCAGTGGCCTGTTCCTGGTGAAGAAGGGAGGGGCAGGCGTCAGACACATGTCCGACAGATGCCACCTTCCTGCCGCTCTCAGACTTTCCCTGCCCCCTCACTTCTGGGGGCTCAAAGTCCTCAGGGGGGACCCTTGCACATAAGCCAGGACAGCATTTTGCAGGAAGCTGGCCCTTTGGGCCTCCTCATCCCGAATCCGGGCGATCTCAGCCTCTTTAAGGCGAAGCTTCTCTCGGAGAGAGGCATTCTCGCTCTCCCTGTCCAGCAGCGCCTCCCGGTGGTCACTCGCGATCACTGCAGGAGAGGAAGTTCAGTGAGGAAGGGGGCCCCGGAGGTCCACAGGGGGCTGGTGTGGTGGGGTTTGCTCAGGGTCCTCTGGGCGTACACACACCCAGCCTCCCCTACCAGCACCTCCCGGAGCGAAGGCCTAGGCCAAGCTCAGCTCTCCCGGCCCACCTCCTCCTCCTGTGGGATGTCCTAGTAAGAAAGGCCCTGCAGCGATGCCAGGGGTGGGGGGACCCGGGGCTCAGCTCGCCTTTCAGCTGGCG
>NW_011494943.1:12367916-12374099 GCF_000754665.1 Bison bison bison | reverse complement strand
ATCCTTGGCCCTTGCCCGGGGACCCCTTCTAGCCACACCCAGCCTCCCGAGCCTGGCACCCAGCTCACCTCCTCAAGGGACAGCCGCGCAGCCTCCAACCTCTGCACCCTCTCTTGCATGGCCCTCTCGCTGTCCTCCAGGTGGCGAGTCATGTGCTCCATCTGCCCGGGTGCAGGTGGGGACAGGGCTGGCAGTCTGGCCCCCCAGGTTTCCCCTCATGGGATCCCCACCCTGGGGCGGCAGATGAATCTTGGGGACCCTGTTCCTTCCGAGTGGAGGCTGCCCCAAGTGGCTTCGAAGGAAGCTAGGACGGAGGGCAGGTCCCAGTGCTGCACCCCAGGTGGCAGCCTGCACTGTGGCCTGGGCACAGTCAGTCAGGGTCCCTTCTAGAAACCGGTGGGGAGGGTTTGGGTCTGACATCTGCCGGGACTGTCATCAGCAGCCCAAGGTTGTTGAGGGAAGCCCGGCCAGGAGTCTGCCTTGGGAGCACCGTGCCCCACTGAGATGTCTGCAGGCCCCGGGGGCGCGGGGAGGGCAAAGCCCAGACGACACAACTGATAAGGCACCTCCTTGAAGCGCAGATGTTCCGCGTCCTCCAAGCTCTGCCGGGACCTGTTCTTCTCCAGCTCCAGGCGTTCTGGAAGCACAGGGGAGGCGTGTGGGTGGGACTCCTCAGGGGGCCCCAGGTTCCCAGGCCCCAGCAGCAGGCCTGGGTGTGCTGACCTTCAGCCTGGATGGCCCGCATCTTCAGCTCAGCCGTCGTGTTGGTCAACTCCGTTTTGGTCAGGAACAGCTGCTCCTGCTGAGATTTCACCTTCCGCTCCAGCTCATCCACCTGCAAAGTCGGCACGGAGGGAGGAAGCTTCGTTCTGCTTTCCCGAAGCCCCAGGGGCTGGCCCCAGCCCCACCCCATACCTGGTTTCGCAAAAGCAGGTTCTTTTCATTGGCAGCAGACAAGTCTCTGAGGAGCTTAGACTCCCGTTCTGCAGCTTCCTGGGGGTAACACGGCAAAAGGGTGTCAGTGGCCATCTGCCACCACGCACCCCCGGCCTACCCACCCCACACCCACCCACCTGCTGCTCCAGCCTGTGCTCCTTGGCCTGCCTCTGCACCAGGCTCCGCTGTTCCTGCTCTGTGGTGGCCAGGAGCTCCCCCAGGTCCTGGGCCTTCTGCTCTGACAGAGCCAGGGCGGCCTCCGTCATCTGCAGTCTGTAAGGAGGGAAGGGCCAGCACCGCCCCAGCCAACCTCTAGCCTTTGCTAAGGTCATTCTTGCCAGGCCACTGCCTCCGCTAGTGCCCCTTGAGCTAGTCTAGGCTCCTCAGAGACTTGTCTGCTGCCAGTGAAAAGAACTTGCTTTTGCAAAACCAGGTAAGGGGATGGTGGGGGGGTGGGACCAGGCTTCTGGGGAGCCTGGGATGGGGCTTGGGGAAAGTGGACGAAGCTTAACCTTCCCTCCCTCAGTGCCCAGTGCCCGGAAATGGATGAGTCGGAGCTCCTCCCAGAAAGCCTTCTCAGGAACTACCCTAGCGGTTTCCCTGACTTCATTTGTGCAGTGGAACTTGAGTCCCTATTAGGATGGTCCTCCTCTGCCCTGTGGGCAGGTCTCTAAAGTGTTCTGAAACCTCCTCATACTCCCATCCCGCCCTCTGCCCCTCCTTACTTGGCCTTGAGGGAATTGATGATGGAATGCCTCTCATTCAGGGCTTCCTGAAGCTGCCCCACACGTGCAGCTGATGCCCTGTAGACAGAGAAGAGGGTCCGAGGGGCCCAAAACCGAGTCGTCTGAGCCCCCCCCCCAAAGTGGCTGCTGCCCCTCATGCTCACACAATGCCCAGGTGTGGGCTAAGGCAGTGCTCAGTGGAGCCTCGAACCCTCCAGCCAACTCCCTCAGGAAACACAGCCTACATTCTTGTCCGTGGGGAGAGGACCAGGTTCACACTTTAGGTCACTCCAAGGCCAGAGCCAGGACCTGGACCCCCAGGTTCCCCCACTGCACTGCCGCCCTGCCCTGGACCGGGGCCAAGCTCACTTGCTGCTCCTGGCCATCTCTTCTCTCTGTCTGTCGATCGTCTCCATCAAGTCCAGAAACTGGGGACAGAGCCAGGCAGAGCCCATCAGGGCCCAGAGCCTGCTCACTCCCCACGGTTGGCAAGAAAGGAGACCGACATTTACTGAGGCAGCAGGACACCAAGGAGCTGAGCCTCATGTAAGGAGGGGGTGGCTGCCAGACAGGGAGGCCCAGAGGGGAAGCCCACCCACCCAGCTGAAAGGCATCAGAAAAGAGGCTGCCTCTCGGGCCTAGGTACTGGCTTCTTGGAGAGGCTCCAGGGCTCAGAGGGAGGGAAGAAGGCTGTGGCATGGGGGCTGAGAGGGGCTCTGTCCACACAGCCCGGGCGGGGCGAGGCCCTGCAGTCAGAGGCAGCGTTGTCCTTACCTGCTTGGACTTCTCTTCCCGGAGGTGCCGCACCTCCTTGCTGAGCACCTGGGCACGGGCCTGACTCTCCCGGAAGACGGTCTGCCGGTCCTGGTTGTGGTCCATGGCTTGCTCTGTTGGAAAGAGCGAAGTTGTCTCCTGAGGGACTGAGCCCCAGGAGTGGCCAACGGCCAGCCCACCCCCATGTCTTAACCACACAGATCAGACCGCTCAGTGCACTAGCAGGCGAGAGGCTCAGAGGCAGTGGGGATAGGGGATGGGGCAACAGTGAAGCAAGGAGCCCGGGAGGCACCTGGTCGGGGGGACAGGCACATGGGAAGAGGTGAAAAGGTTGCTCAACTGTCACAGAAGGTGGGCATTTGTATTCTGCCCCAAAGGTTAAAAGCCAATATGACTTTTAAGAGGTGAATGTCGTGCTCAGCTCCCATGTTCTGGAAAGATCCAGGCAGCATTTGGAGAGGGGCCAGCCAGAAGCGGCCACGCTGTCAACTGGGGTGACTCAGAGGCAGGTGCAAGAACCAAGAAACAGGAGAGGACATGAGTTGGGCAGACTCAGGAGGTGGTAACCCCACACTAGATTCCAGCCCAAGCTTGGGCCCTCGAGGGGCTGGTGCTGCTGGTGGAACAAGTTGCCATGGGGAGTGGCAGAGTGCTCAGCAGGCCTGGGATGGAGGAGTAGAGGGTCATGACAGAAGGGACCGTGGTGTGAGGAGGGGACCGTGGTGAGCCTGGGCCGTTGGCACTCTGCGGGCTCCCACCTCTGCCCTTTCTTTCTTGGTGCCTGCTTCCTGCTCCCTCTGTTTCTAACACTCTACCATTGTGATGCCTTTATGGTTCCAGCCCAAGCTGCCCCTCCCTCGGTGGGTTCTGGCCCAAAGGTTAAAGGCCAAAATGTGACTTTTAAGGGGTGAGCCAGCTGATCCGTCAACAGGGAATCAGCTCTATGCCCTGCTTCAAACAGTGAAAGTTGCCAGCAGCCCCATGTGCCCATACCCACGGCTCTGAGGATGTCGCCCGGAATGTTATTCCCAGCCAGCTCCAGCTTCCACAGGGTTCTGTTACTGGGGAGACAGTTCACCAGGGCGCGGCCCCCAAGGAGGCCAATGTGATTCCAGCGCAGGTCTGGAAGGAAATGTGGTGTTGCCAGGGGTGGGAGGGCTGGCCTAGCCCAAGACGCTGGTACTTCCTGTGATCGGCCACAGATCAGGAGCCCAGCTCAGTGTGCGCCTCCTCACCACCCCCTCCCTTCTGGGAGAGGACAGAGGAAGCATTGGGAGGGCTGAGATGCAAGACCTCCCTGCCTGCCCTGAGGGTGGGGAAGGCCAGCGCTGGCAGCCTCACCCAGTTGCTGGAGGCTGGCATTGCTCTTCAGGGCCAGGGCCAGCTCCTCGGCGCCTTTGTGGTTGATCTGATTGTTGCGGAGGTCCAGCTGCCGCAGGGCGCCATTGGCCGCCAGGGCCCCGCAAAAGGTGGCAAAGGCTTCATCCCATGTGCCCAGGTTGTTCCACTCCAGGGTGAGGCTGCAGAAGGGTGGACGTCAGGTGCGTAGCTCAAAGGGCATCCTCCTCCCATGGGATCCAGTGGGCTCAAGGAGGAGCACAGGCTTGGGGTGTCTCTGGCAGAAACTGAGTAGCTTATACCCACCTTCCCCCTACCAGAGAAGACTGGCATGAAGGTGTGAACTCTCATGTTGCAGAAAAATGTCCCGTGGAGAGCCAACCCAGAACCACAGAGAGAGAGCAGGGGCTGCGGGGAGAGCTGGGGGCTGGGACTGCCACCCTACCTCTGAATGGACTTGTTCTGTCGGAGGAGTTTTGCCAGTGCCTCGGCCCCTGCTGCTCGAAGGTTATTGCCCTGGGAGAGGAAGAGGCCATCCAGTCACTCCCCGGTGTCCTGGGCTGGGCTCTGAATACCCTGGTCAGGCAGCAGGTGAGGCCACGGTGAGCTCTGGGCAGACGTGTGGCTCCTTTCAGATTCTGCCTTCCCTGACCAGAGTGGCCTTCTGATGCAGGATCTTTCAGTGTGCTTGTGAGAATGCTCTGGAACTCACATTTCTGCCCTCAGAATACCAGCACACGTGGCATGAGACCATGAGAAAAAGGTGTGGAGCCTGTGTGCCCAGAGCGCTTACAGACATGGTCTCTGGCCACCGTGCAGACTCCTGGTCGCTGGGACACCTGTATCTTCTCTACTCCTGCTCTCAGGTGGCATGCCCCTGAGTGCAGATCCACCCACCTTGAGATCCAGAAACCGTACGGCAGTGTTGACACACAGCCCCTGCAGCAGCAGTGTGGCCCCTGTAAGAGAGCAGGGCAGTCACTCCCCACCCCTGGCGGCTCCATCTTGGGGCAGCTCCCCAGGCACAGGGGAAGGATGGCTGTCCACGTGGCCCCCACTTCTGTGTCAGGTTTGAAACAGCTTCCAGTGCCGAGTCAGGCTGCTGACCCTTGTGCTCATCAGCACGGTGGGACTCTCCTAGGCTGGGGGATGCTAAGGGCTTTCCCATTAAAAAGAGAAATCGCCTTCTGCGCCCAGGTTTCCAAAGGGGTTGCTTTAATGACAGTGAAACTGAGAAACTTCACCAAAAATAAAAAAAGAGATCAGGTGGGACAGGGTTCTTTGCTAGAGGTGCCAAGCACCAAGGACTGGGGTATATGTAGCTAACAAGCAGCAGTGCAAAAGCAGTCAGGGGAGGTGGCCCTGAAGCAAAGGGCTTGAACCCAGCCCCAGCTCTGAAGTTGCAAGGACTGCCCTGGGCGCTGCCAGCCCTTGGTGCCCACCTTCCTCACTCAGCATGCAGTCACTCAGGATGAGCTCTGTCAGCAGTGACTCCTTCTGCAGCAGCTTGCCCAGAGCCCTGCAGGTGTCCACTGTCAGGCTCTGTGTGGCCAGGTCCAGCCGGCCCTGCGGCAGCTGGTGCAGTTGCTGTAGCACAGTCTCCTGGGGTTCGGTTCCACTTTCCTTGCACAGCCGGCTGTAGGCGCGCCGGAACTCCTCCATGTCCCTGGAGTGCAGGAAGGGCTTCCCCCAAAATTCCTAGACAGGACTCACCAGAAACCAGCTGGAGCCGGGAAGCCAGGGAAAGGCAGTAGGGCAGGGCCTCTCCCATGGGGGCCTACAGAGACCCCGGCAGCTCAGTGGGGGCACAAAGACCCTAAGTCCTCAGCAGGCGAGAAACAAGGAACAAACTGAGTTGGTCCAACAGGCAGGAGGCCCCAGGAGGGAGGAGGGAAGGGGCAGGTGATGTTCAGGGGACGGCAAGAGCCGGGGACCGAGAAGTTGGGCGTCCTCGGGGGCGGAGCCTCCAGCGGCAGAGCCTGTCCGGGCGTCGGACGTACCCCTGGGCCCCGGGTCCAAGGCCCTAGCCCTCGTGCAGTTGACCCCGGCTCTTTCGCCGCAGGTGTACGCGGCCTCCGCGCGCCTCAGTATCCAGGAAGAGCAGGGCGCGCCGGGAAGGCGTAGAAACTACGACTCCCAGGAGGCATTGCGGAGGAGGGCGTTCACCACGGGCCAATGAAGGCGAAGGAGCGGGCGCGCGCGGCGGGCCCATTGGTTGGCGGTGCGAGGGCGGGGATCCGGGAGGCGCGCTCTGGGTCGATTGGCTGGGGAGGCGGGGGCGGGGCTCCAGAGGGCGCGCGCTTTTGTGGCGGTCATGGAGGAAACCGGAGCCGTCTTCCGGAAAGTGAGAGAGGGCGTGCTGGTTGGGCGGGCTGGGGGCTGCGGGCGAGGTTTCCGCGGCTGGGGGATG
>NW_011494943.1:12360144-12367816 GCF_000754665.1 Bison bison bison | reverse complement strand
GCTGGGGGATGTGCACGGGCCGGCGGGGACGCTGCGGCTCCGGCTCCCTGTCTGATTCACGTGCGGGTCCTGAGCCGGCACCCCCGCTGCCATCTAGGGTGAGCCGGTTTCCAGAATCCGGCAATGACCCGCATCCCGAGCGCCCTTCGTCCTCCGTGGTCCCGTGGGCCGGTAGCAGAAGGTTGAATGGGCGCCCTGGTCTGTGGCCAGACGGAGGGGGTCTGCAGAAATCGCGCAGGGGTAGGTGCTGGCACAAATGCAGAGAGGCTCAAAGAGGAGCCTGGGCCGCCCTGCCCCTCGCCCCGCGGCTACGGGAACGGCAGGACTCTCCACCCTCAAGGGTTTAGCGTAGAGCACAATGCGGCCCAGCTCGCTGGTAGTCTCGGCTGTGTATTCTAAAGCTTCTTTTTGGCCTTTTTCCTGTCACGCCAGCCCTGTGCTTTGCGTCTTGATTTAGCCGGGCTGGCTCTACGAGTGCTCTTCTTAGCAACACACGCAGCAGTCAGGCACTGGATATGCACCAGGCATGAATTAGCCCGTGTAATGCTCAACACCCTAGGACATGGGACCTAGTACTGTCCCTACTTGCCAGTGGGAGAAATCAGCAGAACTAGGGTCAAACCCAGGCCATCCACTTCCAGAGTAAGCCCCTTTGCTCTGCACCTGGCGAGTGCTGCTCTGGGTGGATGGATAGGGAGGCCTGCCACCTCCCATACACTGCTGGCTATGAGTGATCTGACTCTCACTTTGATACTCTGCCTTAAGGTTAGAAGACACTGAGCCCTTGATGTCAGGTCTTTGTGAACCTGGGGCGGGAAGGAGTATCCCAGCCCCTTGTGAGCGCTGCCTTGTCCAGCCTGTCCTTAGCGGGGATTTTCGCTCTTTATCACCAAGAGCTGGGGTTGTGGCCATTACCCATGACCAGGGCTGTCCCCTGAGGGTGACAGGGAGGAGAAGGGGTTGTGTTGCCTCCACACAGTGGGACAAAGGCTGACCACGTCCCAGGTCCCATCCTCCCATCTGCAAGTTTAGGGAATCTCTGCTCCCAGCTGGTGTTGATCCCGTTGTCACGACCACCCCATGCAGCTGCCCCCCAGCAGCAATCCGACTAATTTAGCTCTTCGCCTGGGTCTGGGAGCTGGTGGAGCGGTAGAGCCTTCTGGGCCCTTCCTGGTATTTTCCAGGTACACAGGCTTCCCCGGTGGCTCACTTGGTTAAGAATTTGCCTGCAATGCAGAAGACCCATGTTCAACCCCTGGGTTGGGAAGGTCCCGTGGAGAAGGGAATGGCAACCCACTCCAGTATTCTTGCCTGGAGAATTCCATGGACAGGGAGCTGGCAGGCTACAGTCCATGGGGTCATAAAGAGTCAGACACCGCTGAGTGACTAACACTCCAGGTACACAGTGAGTAGGACCAGCAGGTGGCGCCAGGCTCCCGTGGTCACAGCTGGAAGGGTGAAGCTGCTTCAGCGCTGCCCAAGTGACCCGTGGCAAGCTCTTCCCCTCGGGAGCTGGGTCTCCGGCAGGGTCCACTCCCTCCCCTCTGCTCTCCAGCTTTGCTGAGCTGCACTGGGTGAGGCAGTGCCATCTCCATGGCCAAGGCTGGAGGCCTGGTGGGTCCTCGGCTCACCTCTGCACGGCACCTGGCTTCTGGGCACCCACTGCTGCTGTCCTACCTCCCCAGGCACTCTGCGGGCTCCTCATTCACAGCTCCTTCCAGCTGGTCCCTACCCTCAGCAACCTCCCTGGGTCCTCTACCTTGACTGCCCATTGACAAAGGAGCCTGGCTCCTGCTCAGCTCTGAGGTTCTCACAGTACCCTTTCCCATTACAGGAAGATACCCTTCTCCGTGTTGTGCTGTAGGCCCCAAGGAGGGACCTGGGATGGAGCTGGCGCTGTGCTCAGAACAGGGTCTGGCAAAGCCAGGCAGTGTTAGTGACATGGGCAGGCCTGTGAAGGGGCCCACTGTAGGGAAAGCAACTTGTCTCTGGGGGCAGGAGCACAAGACCACCCTGGATACCATGAGGACTGGAGCCCCAGAGCAGTGGATAGGCACCTGGGCTGCTCCCTTGTGTCTGCCACACGCATCTGATTTCTGGCTCTCCTGGAGGCATTCGCAGGGAAATATCCCCCCACGCCTAGTCCTCCACCCTGGGGAGACCCAGCCCCACAGACAGCATTTCCAGCTGGAAATTATAACCCCGTCCCATCCGCAATGAAATGATGAAAGGGTCAGCAGGAGGGGTGGGGGAAGCGGCTCACTGACATGCCCTCTGTTCCCCAGGAGCTGGTGAGCAAACTGCTGCACTTGCACTTTAAAGACAAGAAGACCAAAGGTGTGTGAGCCCGAGGCAGGGGTGGTGTTGGGACCCTGCGCTGCAGCTCTGAGGGAGCCAGGGCCTTGGGGAGGGCTGGGTGGACCAGACAGAGGGCGGAGGTCACCAGCCTGAGCCTGAGCTTAGTCCTAAGTGGTGAGGGCGGAGTGGGGTGGCAGGGAGAGTGCATGCTTGTAACCTGCTCCCTTTGCCTTGCAGTCAGTGGGGATGCGCTGCAGCTTGTGGCCGAGCTGCTCAAGATCTTCGTTGTAGGTGAGCAGAGGGACCCGATAATGTCCTCTGGGTCCCACCCAGGCTTGTCTGGACCATGCGTGATCCCTTTCATTTTTCAGTGAGGCTATCAAGACACCTTTTTCCCATTTTCCCACAAGCACGTTGTCCCTGAAAATTTCTGTATTTCAGAAGCCCCAGCCTCAGTCTTCTGAGCTGTCAGCTGGCACAGGGGTGGGGAACAGCCAGGGGTGGCCCAGGGGGGCTGGGTTCAAGCCCCCCCAGCTTTCTCTACCTTTCTTCCCCCGGCATCACGGCAGAAGCGGCCATTCGCAGTGTCCGGCAGGCCCAGGCAGAGGGCCTGGCCCATGTGGACGTGGAGCAGCTGGAGAAGGTGCTGCCTCAGCTGGTAGGTGGGCCTCCAGGAACAGGGCCTGGGCTGGGAGCAGGTGGGTGGCCCACACCCATAAGGCTCTGAGTGCGCCTCTCCCCCACAGCTTCTGGACTTCTAGGGTTTCGACCCTCACTGTGACCACCCGTTGGGAGCCGTGGCCTCTGGCTGCAGACATGACAGAAGCCGCTGACCCACAACGTTCTCCTCCAGCTCCCAGCAAACCACCCCTCTTCCCCAGGTCATCCCTTCTGCCTGCTGCTGACAGCCAGGACACAGCATGTGGAGGGGAGGGGTTGCTGACAGGATCAGGTGCCAGGTGCCCACCCCACTCCCCGGGGCAGCCAGGCGCCCACCGTGTGAGAGAAGCATTTGGTCACTGGGAAGCGGGTGCGGGAGACCCGCCCGCCTGAACAGGTAGCCCATCTGTCCTCCACAAAATGGTGTGGTTCTGCCACTGGTACCAAAGCTAATGTGTCACCTTCTAGCCATCTGATACTCCCATCAAAAGATGTTTCCCTGAGCTATATATTTGTTTTCAACAAAGCAACATCAATAAATCAGAGCCACCTCCCCAGGCACAGCCTCCTGTTGCCATTAATCACCCAAAGTCAAGTTGCTTCAAAGCTGGGAGAGGACAGAGTAACAAAGAGCATGTGTGAGTACCCTGCCGTGGGCCGGGCTCGAGGGGCTGTGAAATCGGAGCCCTCGCACGTGTGGCTGCTCGCCTGGGATGGTGCCTCTGCCATGGGGCTGCCGTGGGCGTGGGGTGCCACCGACCGGCCGGGATGCCCAGGGATGTGTGGGCAGGGCTGTTCAGAGGGAGAGGGGTCACGCCAGTGGAAAGGACCACTGCCCCCAGGGCCCAGGCCAGGCAGGTCAGGGCTGTTCAGGACCTGTTAGGAGCCCAGTTAGGAGGCTTGGCTGCCCTCTGGGGCCCAGCAACCACCCCACCACCCCCCCCAGCACCTACCTCCCATTAATTCTGAAAGCTGCCTGGACTTGTCAACCTAGGATTGAAACACCCCAAGGGCTCTGGGCTCAGTGACCTCGGAGTCAGGACTCTCATGGAGCAGCGGGATCTGGCCTGCTGGGGAGGGACATCTGCCCAACTGCCATGGGCACCCAGGAGCCCTGCCCCCTCCCCCAAGGGTGGCATAGGTAGGGGGCCAGCCCGCCCGTCCTCCCTAGTTTAGCCCCACTGGCTCCTTCCTGCCCCGTTCCCCGCCTCTGTCCGCCATCTTCCTCTCCCCCCTCCCACAGGGAGTCTCAGGGCTTCAAAGCTCTGGGCGCATGTGGAAGTAATTAGACCTGAGGGGAGAGGCTGGCGACAAGTGCCAGGGCCCGTGCCCCCCCCACAGCCACTTTGAAGTGCACTCAGACGGTGGGGCGGGCAGGCCCCGGGAAACCCCAGGCCGCCCCGCCCGCCCCGCCCTCCGGGGGTGGAGGCAACATCCTCTCTCCTGTCAGGGGCTGGGGGCCTGGCCTGAGCTGCAGCCAAGCGGGGGACGCCCGGAGGCCTTTCTCCCCAAACTCGTGTCCTCCACAGAGAGAGAGCTGTTAATGTCAGTGAGGTTCAAAACCAAAGGGCAGGCAGTTCAAGGAAGACACCTGTGTCCTTAACAAGAACAAGCCCCGGCAAGCAGCCTCTGGGCTCACGTATCGCCACCCAGCTAGGCTGGGGGCCTGTGGCTGGAAGCTTGGCGCAGAGCGGAGGACCGAAGGACCCTCCCCTGGAAAAGATGACAGGAGGGTCTCAAGAGAGGCTCGCGTCTTTATTCCCGCTCAGGGTGGGCAGGGGTCCTGTGGCTGGCAGAGTGGGCACCTCTGACGGCTCTCACCTCTTCCCGGCTGCAAGGCAAACACAGGGTGACCTCGGGGCCCCGGGCCCCTGCCCGTAGCCCCTCCCTGCCCGGCCACGCCCCCAGGGTACCTGGCAGCTTCAACCACTTGGGCACTTTGCCCAGATCCCTCCTCACAGGCTGCGTTGTCCCCCGGCTGGGCTCAGGGGGCCCCACTGCCCCTTCCTCAGCAGCTGGCTCCAAGTCAAGGGGTGCAGGGTCAGGGGCTGGCGGTGGGGGCGGGCTTCCCACCGCCCTGGACATGCACCTGAAAAGAGGGCGTGAGGGCCGAGGTGCCGGAGGCGGCGCTGCACCAGTGGCCCCCCGCCCTCGCGAAGACCCACCTGGCCACGAGCACGTCGGCTGCAGACGGGGAGACAGTGTGTTCCAGCAGCCTGGGCTCCAGGTAGCTGCCTGCAGGAGGCCCGGTGCACCCTCAGGCCACAGACAGGACCCCACCTGCCTACCGCTGCTTTGCTCTGGGAGGGAGTATGGCCCAACCCTGGGGAGCAGTAGGGTATGGGGGTATCGGGGCCACAGGTCTCCCTCCCAGACCCGAAGTCCTCTGCTCTGGGGCATCTCAAGAACTGGAAGTGGGGCCCAGGGCTGGTCGGCACTGGTGGGCAGAGAGGGACCCTACCCACCTGTTGGCTCCTCAGGTCCAAAGTGCACAAGGGCAGCGGGGAAGAGGTTCGCCTGCAGGGAGGGCGGAGAGGAGCTCAGGGACCAAGTGGGCACTGTGAGGCACAGGATGGCAGGGAGGAGCAGGGAGGGCTGCAGCCCGCTTCCGTGCTGGCCTCACGGGCACCGCATCTCTTAGGCCCAGGGCTCCACTGAGGAGGCCTACAGCCCCACCAGGCCCCTCCCATCACACCGCCCGCTGCCCAGCTTCACCTGTTCCTTCTCTGGCACCAACCCCAGTGTGAGCCAGGCCAGGGCATCAAACTACAGGGTCCTGCCAGGGCCCAGCCCCAAGCACCAACTGAACAGGAAGCTCCTATGGTGTGCGTGCTCTGGCATTTTTAACTGCCTCCCCTTCCTGCCCAGGTCCCAGGGTCAACGCTTAATATTCTGAAGGCTGTGGCCACCCCCACCCTCACCAGAGACTACAGGAGACATCGAGAGGTCAGAGGAGATGCGGATGAACAGAAGTGCATGGATGGGGATGGGGGCATGGGGGCACAAGGTGGCCGCCAACACAGGCGCAGCCCGCTGTGCCCCCACCAGCCCCCCCGACGTCTGCTGCCCAAGAATGGAGGGGGGACCCTGCAGGGGCTGACAGGTGAGCCCGGTCCACTGGGAGCAGCTGGATGGGAGGCGGGTGCGCCATGTGCAGGGCTCTCCAGGGGGGCCCAGGCATGGGGAAGTGGGCAGGGGGCCTCTTGGAGCCAAGCTGCTTTGGGAGCCTGGGCCCAGAGGTGCCCCCAGGCCTACTGCCTTGACCTGAAAGCTCACATAAGGGTTCCCTGACTTGGCACTGGGTCACCTTATGAGGAAAAGCCAGTGCTAGCCAGTGTGAAGCCCCTCCTGCAGGGTAGGGGGTCCCCACATTCTTCCTGGCACCCTGTCCGTGGGGGTGGTGGCACAAGATTTCCCCTCAAGGACTGGCCCCACCTGCACAGGACGCATCACACGGCCCCTGAAACGTCCCTGGAGGCCTCCCAGGCAGGAGGCCAGACTATGGTGCAGAAATCAGGGCTGTAGGAGAGGATCCCAGAGCCCCCCAGCATCATCACCTGCTTCCACTCCCACCTCTGCGTCCGAGGCAGGAGTGGCTGCAACCCCCAGAGATGGCCTGAGGAGAAGCAAGGCCACCACCCACAGCCGTGTCCTCAGCCCTTGGCGGAAGGGCCGCAGCTGCCAGCTGAGCGTGTCCTCTCAGCTCTGAGCTCTTGGAATTGGGTGGGGACTATTAATAGAAGGAAGCTTCAAAGACCTGGAATGCTGGGATTGCAGGCAAAGCAGAGGGACAGAAAAGGGCCATGAACGCTCTGAAACCCCACTCTGAGGCCTGGGATCCCAGCCTGCTGTGGAGGGATGGCCTGGATGGTGTTTGGGGGCTGCCCCCGGCCCTGGAGGCACCGGAATTTGGAGGGGCTGGAAACAGGTAGGACAGTGCCTCAACCTTTCTCAGGTGGCCAACCCACTAGGCACTGGTAGGATCGTCCCAGTGGGGCCGTATAGGGGCTGCAGAGCTTAAAGCCTTAAAGGGCCCCTCTGGGCCCCTCAAGGCAGCTCTTCTGGAACCTGGTCTCCCTGCTTGCCCTCTGCACCTGCTGGAAGCCCCCCACCTGCCAGCTTGTGTCCCAGGGGACAACCCCACTGGAAAAAGGGGTGAGTAGAAAGCACAGAAGACCACCATGACTCCAGGAGGGAGGCGCACCCCTCTGGTCAGGCTGACAAAGTTCACAGATCGTGGTAGTCTTCAGGGCCCTCTCAGGGCATCACCAAGGGGTGGGGCTTGATGCTGGGGCTCTGGGGGAGGCTGTGAGGGGAGCTGAGACAGGAGCAAAGGGAGGTCCCTGAGGCTCGGGGCTGCACCAGCACAAAGGGGGCTCGGACCCAGGAAGCAGGTATGACGGGGGCTGTTGGGGACCTCTGTGTCCATGGATGGCATCCTTGGCAACCGCCCATCCTCAACCTCACCCATCTTGCCCAACAGTCACTCTCCTGGCCCCGTGACCAAAACAGGCAGCTAGGCTTCCAACCCCAACACCCACCCTGAGCTGTCACTTCCTGGGGCGCAGGACTGGCCCCCAGGCAGCCTCCAGGGCAGCCGGCAGCCAGCACGGGGCCTGCCAGGGACATGAAAGCCGGCAGCTTCCGCGCCCGCTCACCCACGGGAGGGAGGAAGGCTTCCTTCCCTGAGCCCTGCCAGCTCTCTGATCGCGGG
>NW_011494943.1:12359939-12360044 GCF_000754665.1 Bison bison bison | reverse complement strand
AATTGGAGGGGGGTGCCTGGACGCTGGCCTCTCTCCATCCCAAAGCATCTTCCAAATTCAATGTTTATCAACAGGCTGGCCAAAGAGAGAGGGAGGGAGGGAGGG
>NW_011494943.1:12355444-12359684 GCF_000754665.1 Bison bison bison | reverse complement strand
GCTGCTGCAGAAGGGGGCTGAGAAGGGGGAGTGGGAATGTGGGGAAGCACCCTGTTCCCACCAACCTCGACTCCTTTCCTTGGGAGGCTTCTAGACTCTCTGCTGGTCTGGCCCCATTCCCCCAAGATGGTGGCAGCCCCAGGCAGCAAGCAGATCCCCTTGCCCCAACTCAGACCTCTGCAGGGCCTGCTGGCCATTTAACAAAGGCCAGCCTCTGTTACTAATTAAAATATCTGAAGAGACTTTAAGAGGAAACCATTAGGCCAGAGGGCTGGGGAGGCCCCGGGCTGCTCTCCTGGGGTGAAGGAACAGGACATTCCTCCTGGCTCTGGACTGCAGCCCAGCAGGGCACCGGATCCACACTCCTCACCCTGGGAGCTCTGGGGGCCCCCAGTGCCCAGGGAGGGCCCGCCACGGCATTCCCAGTGGAGGCCATGGGATCCAGGGGACAGAAAGGGGCAGGGCAGCAGGCCTGGCAGCAGCCCCTCCAGTCTACAGCCAAACTTGCCTGGCAGCTGGCACCCCAGGGGCCTCCTGGGCGGCTGGCCACCTGAACTGAGGCCTCTGACCCTTGGTCCTTCAGGGGTCCCCGAGCAGCCCCACGTGCCAGCCCCTTCTCACCCAGATCCAGGGGCAGTCCTGGCTCAAGCCGGCAGCAGCCAGCTGAACAAGCCCATCCCCACTGAAGCAGGAGGCACGAGAGACTGGAAAGCCCCAAAACTGCCTTCAGAGGTGCTCTGGTACAAGTTCAACCCTCAACAAGGCCTTATCATACTTCTAACTGTGGCCTCACCCGCCCTCCCTGGCAACTGTCCCTCCCAGGCTGGCCCCAGACGGTACCTGAAAGAGGGTCAGCGTGTGGTCGTCCAGGATGGTTTTTGGAGGAGCGATGACTGCGGAGAGGTGGTTGTCTGCACCAGGAAGTGCCCTGCCCCTCCCCTCCCCCCATCACCACCCCCACCTTTTGCCCATGCTTGCCCCTACACCCCCGACCCCGCTCCTAGAACAGGCTTGAGTGAGCCGGAGGATTTCTGAAGCAGCCCCCTCAGCTCACATCTCCCTGTCCGTCTCTCGGCTGTTGCAAAAACAGCCAGAAGCTGGGGAGAGGGCCGGGGGCAGACTCACCGCAGGGGAACACCTGACCCCTCAACCCCCCAGATGTGCTCCAGAGGTGGCCAGCAGCTCTCCCTGACACCCCCTCCCCCAGCCCCCACCTCGCCCAGGGCAGGTGGGCAGTAGAGGGCACAGGAGTACTGAGCAGAGCAATGGTCACCCTCCTTCCCCGACTCATGCTCAGGCCCCAGCACAAGACCCACCAGCCCCCGCTGCTGCTTCTGTGGGAAAAGCTACTTCAAGCCCCGACTGAGAGGGACCAGGGCGGCTGAAAGGAGGTCCCAAGGAAGCACTCACACAGGTAGAACGGCAGCTCGGGGTTGCCCAGGTGGCTCCTCACGAAGTCCCGCAAGTCCCCCACTGCAGGAGGAAGGGTGGGTAAGCAGGCACCCCACTCCAGGGCCACCCCCCCTGCAATGGGACAAGCCAGGTCCAACCTCTGTGCAGACCATTCCCCCCAGGTCACGGAGGACCCCACTCAAAACTGGTGGCATGGCTGTCTTTCTTCTAGGTGAGCTGCAGTCCCAGGCCAGAGACCCCGGTACTGGGTGTAGGCGAGCCCATCTTCTCTGTGTGCCCCTCTGTCCCACCAATGCCAGAACAGGTGGGTGCATGAAGGGCACCCAGTCCCAGAGGCACTGCCCAGCTGCTCTGTCAGGCCTCTGGCGAAGAGCCGGCCCCCAGCCCTGTGCCCACTGCCTGCCCCAGAGCCCAGATGGAAAGAGCCTGGAGGGGCTTGCGGGGCCTCCCGCCCTCCTGGCCGCCCAGACGGGGCTGCTTACCGGTCTCGCTGGGGCGGAAGAAGCCCTGCAGGATGTAGCGGTCAGGAAACAGGACCCTCAGGACCACCTAGGCCAGGACAAGCCGGGTTGTCAGCAAGACAGCTGGAGCCCAACCCAGGGAGCCATATCCCTGGGCCCACAGTGGCCAGGCCTCCCCCACACTGGGTTGGCACCCCCTCACCTTGGCTGCCCCCTGAAACTCCTGGCCATGCGCTGGACGCGAGGACCAGACAAGTACCCACGTGCACTTGTGAAAACACAGTGACATTTTTCATCTTAAAACGGGGCTGACTGGTTCATTAACAAACCGCAGCCCTGCCGGCCTGGGCTGAAGTACAGGAGACCATGGCCAGTGGCCTGTGGGCTGCGAGAACCACAGGAGGCCCCAGCGCAGAGCCGTGCGGAGACCGCACCACCCCCAACCCCGCCCCCGGGGTACCTTAGGGTAGCGCTGCAGCTTCTCTTTCATCTGAGCCTCCCTGAAGGCCTTGGTCACCAAGGGCGCTTCTTCTAGGCGCTTCCTGGGGAGGGGGCGGGCAGTAGTGAAGGTCCCAGGTCTCCCCAGCCAGAGCGGAGGCCCACACCAGCTGGACTCGGCTTCTCCCTCAGGCTCTGTGAGCTGCTCCCCCTCACAGGCCCAGACAGGACTAAGCATGCTCTGCCTGGGCCCCCCACCCTCCGAGGTGCTGCTGAGCGCATGGGTGTATCAGAAGGAACCAGGGCACACCCACCGCTCACTCTTGAGTTGGGCCAAGCGTCTTCTGACGTCGTCCACGGTCACCTCAAAGAACTCGTCAGGCAGCTCCGCAGGCCAGGCCTGCAGCAGCACCTCCAGGTCCGGGTGGCACACCACGGGGTCTCGGTCCACCGGCTGAGCAGGCAGAGAGCTCAGCTTATGCAGGGCCCACGAGGGGCCCAGGCTCCCCACCCCGAGGGGCTGGGCTGGCCATGCAGACCCCAGCTGACCCTGTGCTGCCAGCCCCACCTGTCAGCCCGTGGCCAGGCTCCAGGGTGGGGCGTGGGGTGCCCACGCCTCTCCAGGACCAGGGCCCCTCCCCCTAGGCCCATCCACTCAGCAATGACAATGCCGAGACCCTCACCAACAGGGCACAGGGCCCGAGGATCTCAGCGCAGCCAGGTCAGACGGCACCCTGACTATTGGGGGACTTGGACAGTGAATGAACAGCAGCATCTCTGTTCTCATCCTGTCTTCACGGGGGCTCCCCAAGAGCCCCAGGAAGCCACCTGCTATCAGTCTCCCAAAGTGGGGAACAAAACTGGGGAACAGTACCCTGGTCAGGGCCACGTCAGGGATTCCATGGGAGGGGCAGGACAAGTAACAGCCCCTAAATTAGAGGTTTGGCAAAAACCTGCCAGCTGCTGGCCCCATAGCTAGACTGACCCCACCTCCCCTCCCTGGGGGAGCAGTCAGCCCCGCCCTCTGCCCATCGTGGGGACACAGGAAGGGACAGCCTCTCTCCTAATTGGCAGCCAACGGCGACAGAAATTACAAGGCAGGGCTCACTCTGCTTGTGGTGCCTCCGGGTGTGGCCCAACTGACGACGGGGGAAGATACCTTCACGATGCTGAGGCTGCCTACGGAGCCCGGCCAGACGGAAGTATCCTGTGGGGCCCAAGCCAGGTTCTGCCCTCCCTTTCACGGACCGTCCACAAACGTCTGGGGTGAGGCCTCTCTCGCCTCCTGCTCCTGCCTGCCCTCTCCTCCACGCCCCAGCCTTGCACAGGAATCCCACCCTCTGCCTTCGACACCCAGCGCCGGGCTCATCCCTTCCTGTACTCTGGCCCGACCCCAGCCCTGCTGGCTCTGAAAGTCAGACTCACCATCCTGGAGCTGGCCAGTGCACCTGCCAGGTGGCCCAGGGCTGTTCCCCCAGCCACCCCCGAGGCCCTGACTGCCCAGGCCAGCAGGTCTCTGCCATTCCTGAGCGCACAGCTGAGTCACGCCTCGTAACAAAGGGCAGTGGGCTCTCGCCAGGAAGGCCCTCTGATCTCAGGGCATTGGTGGCAGGGTGGTTAGGAAAGACTGGCTGAGGCCCGGGCAGTGGGGTCGGTAGGTGGCTGACCGAGGCCCCTGGGGGTTGCCCCCTCAAAGCCACAACCCTCCTGCAGCCCACAGGCAGTCCACGCCAAGGTTTTTATAACAAGATGCCAGGCGCCAGGCTGCCCCCCACAGCCACGGCGCCTGCATTCCAGAAGGGCCGAACACTCGCCTGGGCTCCTGGGGGAGGGTGAGGGCAGACATGGATGTGCCTGAGCTGGGCACCGCAGTGTCCACAAGTGCCAGGCCCCTGGGCGCGTGAGCAGAGAGCCCATAGGCAACCCTG
>NW_011494943.1:12335352-12355157 GCF_000754665.1 Bison bison bison | reverse complement strand
CCACAACTTCCTGAACAAGGACGTGGGCGACATCAGCCTTTGGCTTCATGCTGCTCAGGGGCCACTGACCTTCAGTCAGACCGTAAACTGACAGAAATCTCTCTGTGTTGGATCTACCCTCAATTCATGCCCCTCTTCCCACACATGCCTCAGCTCTGCTCCAGAAGCCCGTCTGTCTGTCCAACAGCAGCCTGGAGCCAGGGTCCCACGTGGGAGCCAGAGGGCCAGGGAGAGCCACCTCGAGATGACTCTGACTCGCCCGCGTCGTCTGCACCTTGGGGAAACTCCCTGCTCCTGGGAAGAGGAGCCAGGGGTCTGATGCCGCCCATCAGAGCCCAGACCACCCAAGTCCCAGAGCTGCTGCCTTGATCCAGCCCCAGGAGGGCCCTGTCCCACGAGAAGGTGGATTTCCATGGCTGGGTGGGAGGACGCATCACCCCGTCCTACCAAGTGACCAAGGGAGAAGCCAGGGGGCCTCAAACACCTCCACACAGCCTGTGCAGTGGAGCTATTTCCACTGCAAAGAGGAGAGATACCAGGAAAGGGAAGAGGGCCTGACAGCTCCACGTGGGAGGAAGTGCAGCAGACACGGCACCAGGGGAGGCCAAGCCTTGGCCCCGCTCACTTCGGATGCTCTGCCGGCAATCTGGCCCTCATTTGCTGTTCCTTCACCCGCCGCTCCTTGGTCATGGGCAGTTATTACGCACACAGCTCTCATCCTAGATGGATTTATGGAGATGTTTTTGGATAGAGACTAGAAGTCTAGGATGAGACACCATCAGGGGAGGAAAAAGAAAGGTCCACAATGGCCACTGTCAGGGGCCTTGGCGCCCTCACCACGGAGACTGGGTTCCTGTGTGCTGGTCGAGGGCCAGAGCCCCCGATTCTGGGATGGGGCTCCAAGATGAAACCCCCGCTGTGGGGTGGCAGGCTTGGAACCTCCTCAGCACACCTGACAGCTTGTCTTCACAGCCCAGAACTCCAGGTCTACTCTTCAAGAGCCTGCGGGAGCTGCTTGGAGGATGCGTCTCCACCAAGAACACAATGTCACCAGGCCTGGGTCATCCTGGCAAAACTTCAAGTTTTCCATCACTGGCTCAGAGTCCAGCTCCTGAAGGCTGTCAGTATTCAGGGCAGCGACTGGCTCTGACTCCCCCACCCCTTAACCCCCGGAATGCCAGAGGAGCCGGTCTCTCCCCTGATGGCCTCCACGCTGTGGGCATCTGTCAGCGAGAAGATGAACAGAATGATGAGGCAGCAGCCAGGGCCCGGGGCCTGAGTCCACGGAGTTGCGAGGTGGGGGGTCTATACGACTGCCCGTGGCAGACGAGCAAACAGGCACTGTCCTGAGGGGAGGCACAGCGGGTGTCTGCAGGCTCCAAGGGTAGGGCCTTAAGGGACCCAACCCTGCTGGTGAAACACCCCGCTGGGGTCCCTCATTTCCTGCAAACACGCGACCCTGGCAAAGATTCCCTTGTCGCAGCCTCCACCAAAGTTATTACAGACAAGACAGCACCCAGAAAACCAGAAAGGAGGAAAGTAGATGCGAAGAGTGGATGAGTCAGGGTGTCTGCGAACTGGATGAAACTGGCAAGGGGGACAGACGGCACCTGGGGAGGGACGAGACCCTCCGGAGGTGGGATGACAGGAGCACCCTCTGCGGCTGATGTTCAGAGGAGGCCCCGAGCAATGGCCTGAGGCTGGACAGACAGTGGACTGACACCTGGGCCACTTGGTCATGGGGACTTGGGAACCAGCCACCAGCTGTAGACGGCCACCAGCACCTTTAGAAAGAACCGCCACCACCAGGGGACAGGCCCTTCGAGGGAGACCCGAGGGGAGGAAGTGAGGGCACCGCCCACTGTCAGCAGCACTCCAGGTCAGCGAGGTCACAGGCACAGCCAGGGGCTGGGCCTGGAGGGGACAGGGCACCGGGCCAAGATCTGGGCCCATGGCATCCCCCGACAGCTGGTGGACATGCTCCAGTGGCCGCCGCACAAGTGGCTGAGGACCCACTTGGGCACACGAGGGTCCCTTCGTGTCAGAAGCGGCCTCACTGCCCGCTGAGGTTTCATTTTCTTGACGGTAATTTTCCAGGACGTGATGACACAGGGAGAAAAAATGCAGAAACTATTTGGAGGTGACCTCAACCCCAGATTTTCCAGCTTCCCTGTGAGGGCTCTTGTGTCCCTCCCGCCTCCTTCTTGCCCAGACTGTCCTCTGACAATGCTTTTTGGTAACAGGGAATGTGAAGCGTTTCCCCTTGAGGCTTGGAGCTGAAATGAATCACTACGCGGGAGGGACGTGGGCCAAGCCTCCGTCACTCTGAGCCGGCCGCCCTCCGGAGCGTGCGCCGAGCCAACGCGAGGCCAGGCCTGACCGGCGAGGTCACACTCAACCTGAGCCCCGCACCCGCCGGGCCTGTCATGACACAGGCAGAAGCCAGGTCTGCCCCAGCCCGGGGCCGAGGTCCACACCTGACTCTGCCTGCCTTCCGAGCAGGAAAAACCAGAGCGGATCTTAAAAGAGAAACGCTGGGCTGCAACAGCGACACGGGCAGTTTGAAGCCAGCATCTCTGTGCACACAGTGCACAAACCCCCAAGGACTGAAATGAGCAGACGCGGGGCGTGGGGTGGCTCTCCTCATCCACAGGGGAAGACGCGTGTTCCAGGCCAGCAGGCCTGGGAGTGAACGCACACAGCGGACCAGGGCCAGGCGCAATCCCACACAGGGAGCCCCGGGGCCCAATCAGGATGGGGGCCCGCAAACCGGGCCTCCTGGCCCTGGGGGCGGCTCTGGGTACCAAAAGATGTGCCAGTGGCCGGGGTGCCCTGCCCGCCTGTTCTCCATCATGGCTCCGCAGGCTGGGCATCTGTCTCTCCCCTGAGTCCAGTCATGGCTGACAGAGCACAGGGACAGCTGGAGGGCACCTGCCGGTCACCAGGCTTCAGAAACCGCCTTGAGACTCAGCTGGGGCCTTCTAAGCGGCTGACCTATCTGCCAAAAACCCTCAGAGGACATCCCAATTAAGGCCAAGGCTGGCGCCCGCGGGTATCCAGTCACCAGCAGGTCAGGGACAGCTCATACCCACCCTGGGTTCACACACAGGGGACAGTGAGCTGTGCTCTTGGGGGGCTGTCATGGACAGACACCCCAGACCAAGAGAAGGAGGGCGGCAAGCCAGCAAGAGGCGCTGCTCCCAGTCCACCCCAGCCCCCAGGTCCTGGCCAGGGTCCCCCCAGTCCGGTGTGTTCTAAACCTTCCAGTAACCGGGGACAGCCAGAGATGAAGCTGATGCCTGCCCCAAGGTGTGGGTGTGAGGTGCGGAGCAAGTCCACGGGGCCACGTCTCCAAGGGAAGAGACCACCCCCCAGAGGGTGGGGGGCAGGCAGGGAGACGGCGGCCAGCCAGCCCTGCCTAGGGGGTCGGGGCCTTTGATCACGAACCCCTGTGCCAGCTGCGTGGGGGGATGCCTGCTGGGAGCACGGCCCAGCAGCACAAAGAGCTGCGGGGCAGCCTCCTGGGCCAGCGGAAGGACTTCAAAGGACAGGCCAGGGGCCGCCGGGCAGCCCCAACCTCTCCCCGCACCCGGTTCTGACGGCCAGTAAAACTACCTTCTAATAATTAATGTTCTGACATCAAAGGCAGGAGCCGCCCGGGTCTGTAAACCATCCTGGGCCTCAGCCGAGGACCTGCCTGTATTTCATCCTGTCTCTTCTGACTCTTCATTCAAATCCAAAACCACACACAGGCAAAACATTAATGGGAAACTTGGAAACTCTTCTTGATTACTAAAATGTACCTTTGAAGTTCCCCCAAAAGTTCT
Organism: Bison bison bison; assembly: GCF_000754665.1. Lineage (NCBI taxonomy): Eukaryota > Metazoa > Chordata > Mammalia > Artiodactyla > Bovidae > Bison > Bison bison. The sequence goes on along the minus strand of NW_011494943.1, from coordinate 12,351,330 downwards.
GTTTTGTTCCCTTCTCCCCTCCCCCAGGACTCGAGGGGACACAAAGCAGACACCATGTGGCCAGCCAGGCCTCCGGGTGCGCGGCTGTCAGTGTGACAGGAGGCGCGAGGCAGGCGGGCGGGCGGGGGATGCTCCACAATCAACCAGCTGCTGGGGCTCCCAGATCAAAGACACGCACTGCTGGCGGCCAGGCGGACCCTCCCCAGGACCCCTCCTTCCTGGGGCCCCTGGGGTCAGCACTCGGGGATGCACTGGGAACCTGCGCCTGACAGCAACCACTACCAGGCCGGCACCAGCCCAAGCCACTCCCCACACAGACATGGGTGTCAGCGGGTTCCCAAAAGATGCAGAGAGCCACAGGCTTTAGGTTGGGAGGAGGAGACAGCCAGCCCCAGTTCTAGCTTTCTGGCCCCCAAACTCAGGGACCCCTCCCCCAAAGGGCAGGCCTGAAGGGAGTCAGGACCCCAGCCCTGGTTCACCCCAACCACAAGGCTCTGCATTCAACCACTGATTCTGGGCCCAGGTGATGAGACTGGGGACTTCATACTACCATTTAATGCAGCCCAAACATTAGTGTAGAAACCAGTGGGGTCCCTGAAAGGCCAGGGTACCATCACTAACTCCCCAGGATGGCCATTCATGGGGCTTGGGACTGGCTCAGTCCCCACCCCACCTCCAACAGCCCCTCCCACCACCATCCGTTCAGCAGGAGGAGACCTCCGATGCCTGTTCCTCTGCAGGGACTCAGGCTCTGTTTCATGGCCAAGCTGCCCCACGTTCCCACAACACACAGGCACAGGTGCCCCTACTTTTCCACTCTCCTCCGGTGTGTGACCTGGAGCAAGAGTCCCTTTCAGGGACCCCACTGGCTTCTACACTGATGTTTGGGCTGCATTAAATAGTAGTACGAAGCCCTCAGTCTCATCACCTGGGCCCAGAATCAGTGGTTGAGTGCAGAGCCTTGTGGTTGGGGTGAACCAGGCCCAGGGATCTAACTCCCTTCAGGCCTGCCCTTTGGGGGAGGGGTCCCTGAGTTTGGGGGCCAGAAAGCCAGGAAGGGGGCTCTAGAAGAGACAGGGTGCAGGCAGGCTCCAGCACTAACACATCAGTGCAACTGCAATTAACAGCCCAGCTAAACACATCACTGAAACTGTGCCCTGGAGTGCAAGGATGGCTTGAGCAGAGAAATCTACCCAAAACCACAGCATGCAAATGAACTCAAGGAGACATAAGGTGTGGAGTTACCTCAATTCAGGAAAAGCAGTTTATAAAATAACCACACTGACGATAAAGAAAAATTCTCAGAGAATTAGAAATAAAAACCCTTGATTTGATAAAGAGACTTTTCACTGTCTTCAGCATCCTTCACAGATAAACTAAGATTACTCCCTGTAAGATCAAGGTCAAGATAAGAATGCTCACTAAATTTGCTATTCAACAGACACCAGAAACCCAATCACTGCTATACAACAAGCAAAAAAAAAAAAATGAAAGAAGAACCCAAAGAAAAAGATAAAACTGACATTATTTGCAGACTCCAAGTGACACTGAGAAACTGCTGGAACCAGGAAAGCAGGTGAGCATCCCACCACCCAGGTGGAGCCTCACCACCCTCACTCCAGAAGCTCCCAGTCCAGGCAGGGAATCCTGCAATGGCTCTCCATCACCTGCAAGGTGATTTGTAAAGAGCAGTTTCTTCTGGCAGCGGCATCCTTCTCATCACATAAAACCTCAAGTGGATCCTGAGTGGAGAGTGGGCACATGGAGTCACTCTGGCTGGAAGGAAGGGGAGAGGAGGGTGGAGAACCTGGGGGCCCCACTCCGAAGGTGCAGCAGTGTCTCAGACAATGCCCACAGGCACCTGTGCAACCTCAAGGGCTCCAGAGGTGAGCATCTGCCGCCCAGGCTGCCAACCCAGGCTGGCGCCACCATAAGGTCTCCATTAGGAAAGACCCTCTCCAGCCACAAGCCAGAGGCCTAAGCTGGACTCTGGATGAATGCACAGAGCCTCCTTAGGGGCCAAGCCCAGGAGGCAGGGTGCCCAAGACAGTCCCAGGGCAAGACATTCCTTGGTGCCCAGGAACCCAAGACACTGAGAAATCTACAACATGCCATTCCTGAAAACAGGGTCTGTGAGCACTGCTGAGGGAACAGTCACAAAGAGGGATACAAGCCCATGGGGGCTTTGCCCTGTGACTCATGAAAGCCCTCCTGGACAAAGTCCCAGAGGCACTCCGAGGGGAAAGTCCTGCATCGGCACCCAGCTCAAGCACCTGATCCAACAGAAGTCATGCCTGTCCTCCCTCTTAGGAGCTCTGCCAAGACTGCAACTGACCAGGGCAGGGCTGGCCTGACCTACAGAAGACCAGAGATGGCCTTGGGGGCTGGCACCATCAGACAGCGGGGAGGCAGACACTGGCCACATGCCTCACTTCTGCAGAGGTGCTGGCCACCTGGGGGTCCCCTTGCTCAGCATGATCCAAGATGCAGGGTTCCGGCCACTGTGCATGTCTGTGTATGGTCAGAGCAAAAGATGGGAGCGGGCCTCACTGCAGGGGAGGGTGTGAGACTCACGATAGCTCAAAGGTGCCCACAGACAGCCTCAACATCTACAAAAGCCCCACGCTGCCCTGATGGCAGGTGTCTATGCAGTAAGCTGTACTGGGTTGACCAAAAAGTTCGTTCTGGTTTTTCCATAGTATCTTACAGAAAAACCTGAATGAGCTTTTGGGCCAACCCAATACCTCAACAGAGTTGATCAGACAGGAAAATGGCGTCACAGAGGCAACCCAGAGCCTGCGCCCTTCCATCCGAGCTCAGAGAGGGCCATGCACCTTCCTCCCAGCCGCGGCTCAGGTGGCCACCAGGAACTTTCCACAAATGTCCAGAAGAGATGTCCAAGGCCCGACCACAAGGCCACAACATTTGTGAAGAGTGAGCAACTTCACCCTCTTCTGGCCAGCAATGGGACACAACGGGTGAGCTGGGGAACGCCTGGCTCAGGAGTAAAGGTGGCATGGCACAATCAAGGCCAAACCACCTTCACATCAGTGCCGGTCAAACCCACCAGCCCAGCAGAAGGCGAGGTACCAGCTCTGAGGCTCTAGAAAGGATGGCTCTGTTGACTGTGACATGGCCACGGGGACACACAGGTTTGTCAAAACCCATCTACAGTACATCTGAAGTGGTGCCTCAAGAAAGTTAATTTCAAGCAAAACAAAGCCAAAACATCACTTCCCTGAGAAGATGAAAACGTACCCAAGTGACCCTGCTGTACCCTAGGCTGACCAGCCACGAGGTCAGGTGCTGTCAGGAAAAAAGACTCCAGTGCCCAGCCCAGCTCACCCCTTACCGGCTCCGGCTCTGGCTGGGGCTCTTGGCCAGGCCTCGACTTCTTCGGCTTGGAGGGGCCTGCAGGGCTGGAGAAGGACTTTGGCAGTTTGGCTGAAGATGACATCAGAGGCCTGGCAGACCCGGAGGAGCCCCCCAGTCGCTGTCCCCCACCAGAGAAAGGAACAAAAGGGGCAGGTGGGGGCTCCTTCGAGATCTGCTTCGCCTGAGCATCTGCTGGTTTCGGGCCTAGGCCATCCACGTGGCTGGCACCCGGGCTCACTGCCTCATCCTGACGGCTCACATCGCCCTGGCTGAGCCCCGCCGAATTCAGCGGGAGCAGAGGGCTGCTGGCTGCCTGGTCAGCCGACATGGAGGGGGTCGGGCTTCCTGGGCTTTTGCTCCAGGAGGCCCCAGGCTCCTGTTTGCTGGCAGGGTCACATCGCTTCATGGAAAACCTGAGTGGAGAGGCCCAGAAAGCAAGTGAAACTCCACACGTGGAGCCCTGGGTCTCATGGTGCCGCCCCCTAGCCTCTGATGACTACCAAACTGAACCCAGTGCCCCAAAAGCACCCCACAGCCCTTCCCAACCCACCTCACCTCCCAGGGCAAGGAATGTGCATGGGGTCACCATGCCAACCCTGCCAAGGGCAGATCCCCCCACCTGACGCTGCACCCTAGGGTGCCCAGCCCCCAGGCTGTGGGCAGGAGAAGCCACCGGCAAGGGTCTGGGCATCCCCATGTTTCCTGATGCCTTTCCTGTGAGACCCCCGTTTTCTAAACCACACTCAAAAACACGCCCCACCTGATGATCGCACTGCCCCCAGTAAGGCCCAGCGACTGCAGCGTGGTGCTCTGCAAGGCGGCTCTGCCGGTCACCTGTGAGGGGGACAGGACATCCTGCTGACCCCGTGCTGATGCAGCTCCCCATCCGCTGAGCCCGCCACATGCTGCCTCCCTGAGCCTGGGCACTATGTCACAGCACTGTGGGGTCACCCTGCCAGCCCCAGCACCCAGAAGGCCTGGGTCCAGCCCCTGCACCCCAATCTACACCTGAGCATTTGTCTGCTCATCCATGTCTGTCTCCCCAACCCCACCCCATCCGAGGTCTGGGTGGGCAGGGCTCAGGCCTGGGTTAGCCACATCTGGCCAGCTGATGAACCCCCTGAGGGCCGGGACTGACCACGATGGCCTCGATCTGGGCCCAGGTGCCCAAGGCCCAGTGGTCTCTCTCCTGCAGGAGAAGATGTCTCCCCTCAGGTCCCTCCCACTCATAGCCCTGGAACCCTCACCCTGCTGAGCCCTGGGTCAGGAACCTCAAGCTGGGAAAAATAGTTGGGTGTGGCCCATCCATACCAGGGGCCCCTCGGGGACAGTGGCCACCCTGGGCCAGGAAAGGGCACTTGGCCAGGGTTGAAACAAAAAGCCCCTGTGAGCCAGGGCACTGAGCGCCAGGAGGGTCCCCCGTCACGGGCGGGCGGGGACAGGCAGGGCCTCGGTGCCAGGCCAAGCCTGCACCACGCCACACTCAGTTTTGAAAAAGATCAAAACATGGAGCAAAGCAAATATTTATTAAAATGAAACCACTTTTGTGACTCTTGGGCTTTGAGAGAAGCTGAGAAAACAAACAGGGCTCTGAGGGAGGTTTGGGAGCAGCCCGGGCGGCCCGCGGTCGGTTCCAGCGGAGCCGGCGTCCTGCCTTTTTTCCATGAAACACATCATGCTTTCAGGGCCCAAGTCTGCCCGTTGCTGCTTTGAAAGCAGGTCTGAGGGAGTGAATTTTCCAGATTGGAAAGTGGGGCTGGGCCTGTGTGGCAGCTAGGAGTGGGCGGCGGGGTGCAGGCCAGGTGGGCGGGTCCGCAGCTCACCTACCTCATCCCTCATGTACACGCAGACCGGGCTGGCCTCACACGGCCGCTCCAGACACTCCCTGTGAGGAGAGTGAAGAAAGCATCAAAGGCGGCCCCTGCCCAGGGACACTGCTGCCCTCAGGACGGCACCCTGGCCAGCGCCATGGGGACCCGCCCACCCTGGCCACCCCACAGCTGGCCATCAGCCTGGCGGTCTCCCACCCACCCCTGGCCTCGGGGCTCAGAGCAAACAGAGGACACGGAACAGGGGCCAGGCAGCACCAGTCACCTCTCAGATGTGCCTCACGTCTCTGGCAACTGTCCCCACGGTCGGTGATGACAAGTCCTGGGGGACTGTGATCTGAGCTTTTATCTGAACCTGTCCCCTGAGCGGGTTGCTGCCACCAGAAACACCAGAATCACTTGGCACGGATCTATCACACGGACTCCAAGGAGACAGTAGAGCAACCCCGGGACTAACAGGGAGGCGGACAACAGGCCCGGCCACCAATGCCCCTCCCCTGTAAAGCAGACCCCGAGATGGGAGGGGAGGGCCCTAGGGAAGCATAGCTGGGCACGCTGGAGGGTGGAGGGCATGTAGGTGCACAGTCGGGCACACACTCTCAGGACAGTCCACACCACTTGCACCGGCCTGTACCTCGACGGCCATCGAGGTTTTAAGCACACAGTGGCCAAGCCCTGGCTTTGGATGGTTAAATTGCTGGTGGCAGGCCTGTGACAACCAACTCAAGTTCATTTCTTCATCTCTGCCTTTCCTAACACATAACCATAGAACTAGCCCCCAAATAAAGGCCCATCCCAGACCCCAGCAGTGCCCCAGGCCTGTCCCTCTCCTCCAGGAAGGGTGATGTGCAGCAGGCAGGAGACCTGAAGCCCCCTTAGGCCATGCAGCTCAGCCCCAGCCGGGCCCCAGGGCTCAAACACAGAAGTGGCTGGGACGGGATTACACAGGTGCTGAGCTGGTAAACGTATGGACACTGGAACACTGCCTGGGCCACCCCAGACCCGGGACAGAGGACCCATGTCCTCTGGGCGGCTTCAGCATGTTTTCTCCCATCTCTCTTGTCTGCTTTCGCGTTTTACAGGGCCAGGCCTCAAGAAAACACAAGACCCCAAAGTGCCAGAGAGTCAGCCCTTGCCAGGCCCACAAGCTCTTCATCCAGATGCCAAAACAGAGGAGCGAGGGAAGATACTCCAGCAAACAAGATCCCAGGCCCAGAAAGGAAGAAGGAGGGGGAGACATGGGGGTCCTGCTCCTTTCAACGGCAACAGAGACGGCAGCTGCCCGGGCTCAGAAAGCTGGCTGACTGCCCATCGCAAGACAGCGGAGCCCGCTCTGCTCCTGGGGGCTCCGGCCACACGTCCTCCCTCCAAAATCCTCGCCCGCGGCACCTGAGGGCAGCCCAGGAACCGCAAATCACAGACAGGGACAAGAGCACGCAGCACCCGGGAAGGCCGGCCGGCCGGCCTGCCTGCTGTCCTCAGAGGCCTCTGGACATCAAACAGCAGCCCGGCTTTGATGTCGGCTCCTCCAGAGGGATCGGGTTCCCGCATGTGGGATCGGAGAGGAGGCCCCAAAACACGCTGAGGGGAGTGGCAGCTGCAATCGCTTCCAGACTCTCCTGGCCAATTAGCAGACTTCTCGTGTCCAGCCGAGGACAGCGGATCAGGAGGTTCCAGTTCATTGGCGAGCCGAAACCGGCACTCCCTGCCACAGGCCTCGCTGAAGATCCTCATTCTCAGAGGGAACTTGGCAGGGCCCTCCCGGGGACCCCTGTGCCCCTGGAACTGCCCTCAGCTCCCCCAGCCCAGGCAGGGCCACTGGCCCAATGGGGGGTGTTGGGGAGGATCTTGCTTCACTAAGGCCAGCACACCTGCTCCTGGGGCTGGGCCAGGGGGTCGGCCAAGGCCCTGCTGTCCTTCACCCACCACAGAGTGCGCCACCCTACAGACGTGGGCTCCCGGCAGGGCTCCCAGGGAAGTGATGCTGTGAACGGGGGGCAAGGCAGTTTATCTGGAGCCCCTTCTGTTTTTGTCACCTGTTTGGGCCTGACCAAGCGGGGCTGGTACAAACTCAGGTGCCTCTGACACAAGCCTGGCACCACAACACTCCTGGACAAGAAGAACCAAAACTGACAGAAATCAACCCAAACTAACAGAGCCATGCCTGCAGGCTCAGAGGGGCCCCTGAGGCCACCAGAAGGCCCAAGGGTGGGTGAGGCTACGTCCTGAGGGGCCAGGTGACTCACACCCACCACACTCAGCAACCCAGCCCATAAAGAGATGAGGTTAGCGCCAGATGGAGCAAGAAGGACGAGGACTGGCCAAATCACAGGGATTCCTCCCCCTGAGAAGACAGAACGGGAAGTTTCAAGAGCAAAGTGGCCTCTGGCCCTTCCAAACAAGGCTGGGGGCGGGGAGGGAGGCCCGCCTGAGACCACGGAATGCAGAGTCCAGCATCTATGCCTTGTGTTAACTGCCCACAAGGCCCTGGGTCTGGGCTCTGCGTGACCACGGCTGGTCCCTAACCTCACAGGCAGCGCTTCTCTGCAGCCCGCAGTGCTTTGGGGACCATACAACCCCAAGAGAACAGGCAGACGGCCTGTCTTTCCCAAGGACCCCTAAATCCCTGCTCTTACTATCCACAGGGTGAACATGGCTGAGATGGACCAGCAGGCTCAGCCATGAAATCAGGCCAGGTGCCCAGGGGCAACGGCTTCAGGGGAGAATCGAGCCTCCATGGCATGCCTGGAGCCTCCCTGCAACAGACGCATGGGAAGTAGAGAGGGGGATGGGCCAGCCCACATGGAGCCAGTGCCGTCCGTAAGAGCTACCAGTCCACACGGGTGCTGAGCACACACAGGGCAGCCGGCCCAGAGGGAGGCCAGCTCCAAGTGTGAGACACGCCGAATTTCAAAGACCTCCTACCAACAAAGAATGTAAAATATCTCCTTTTTCCTGTTGATTACATGTTCAGAGAATAATATTTTGGATATACTGAGTCAAGTTAATTATATTCCTAAAATTAATTGCCCCTGTTTTTACTTTTCTTTGATGTGGCTACCAGAAAATTCTGAATTACCTCCTTGTCCCGCACGTGTGGCCCACATGGCACATCCAGTGGACAGTCTGTTGCTCCAGATGCTGGCATCAGGGCCGGGCCACTGTCCACCGTGATCCCCAAGCAGAGGACCCACCGCCCGACCCACAGTGGACCCGGGATGCCGAGCTCACACCCGCAGCTCCTGGCCATGCACGGCGCCAGTCGCTCAGGGACGCTTACCACTTCCCAAAAGCATCAAGTGAGAAAAACTAACTTCCTGCTTGTCCCACTCTTGGGCACATGGAGACTTGGAATTCCCAGAGCCTCCCACCCACCCAGCCAGTGAGGGAGCTGCTATGAGCCAGCTGGAGCTCCCTCACCACATTGGACCTGTCAGGCGGCCGCCCCCTACTCCGGCAGCAGGGCCCTCTTGTGGCCCCAGCCTGACTGCACCAATTCACTGGGCATCTGGCCATGGTTTTGGCGCCAAAGCCGCCACCCACCCTCCCACATCTGAACCCTGCTTCACAGTTAGCTAATGCCAGCTTCCAAGCAAAGGCCCAGATCTGCGCTTCTGGAGACAAAGCCTCGGCAAGTGCCATCTACAGGTCCAGCAATTCTGCCTCCAGAGCAGATCTCAGGGCGGAGCAGTCGGCAGCTTGCTCAGAGAGTGCATGTGGTGCGTGTGTGACCTTGTGTGTCTAAAAATGGCTCTGTTTCATCCTCATCCCCAGAACTATCTAGCAAAACAGAGAATTCTAGAACAAATGCATTTCCTACAGTGTTCTGAAGGCACTGCGCGGCCACCATCCTGGTACTACCACGGAGAGCCCAAGCTCGAGCCCGCCACCCCAAGGGTGCAGAACCATCCCTGTATCCCCAGCTCCTGACGAGTCACAGTGATGCCACCAGATGGGGCCCCACGGCCAGGCACAGCCAGCCTGTCACTCGGAAACGCATACCCTTTGGTTCTAGGACCGCTTCCCACCAGCTTCCTCCTGTGCTCTGTTTTCTTTCTAGAGTTGAGGCAGCGGGAGCTGGCAGACTGGCCTGTCCAGACTCCCCATCCTCTGGCCTCGTGCTCGTGTCTGGCCGCTGGCTCTCTGGCTCCTCCAAGGAGGAGGCAGGGCAGCGATTCTGCACCCCAGGTCCAAGGTCTGCTCCCACGCCTCTGTGGCCCCACGTGCCCTCAGGCATCTGCTACCACGGGAAGAATGCGCTCGGGCAGGCCACAGATCAGCCAGACCAGCTAACCCTCAGGTGCCTCAGCAGAATGGCAGACCCCTAGTCCAGCAGCACTCCCAGACATGCAGCACACTGGCATGTGTGTCTGGGATCTTGCCATCTGATCCACAGCTATGGCTGACCCCAGCACCTTCTACTGCAGCTTCCTGATCTGCTTCTGAGAGTTCTTGTTTCTGAACCCTCCTTTTTAATGGCAGCCAGCTCCCCAGTTCCAACAGCCTCTCCATCCTCCAAGAAAAGGAACAAATGCTCTTGCCTGTCCTGACAGCTGCTGTCCCTTCCTATTTACACTGGACTGTCATGTCAGGCTCACTCAAACGTCTGGGCACCTTGGCTTTGAGCTCCCAATTACACTGGGGCTCTGGCCACAGTACAGCTGGCTATCAGTAACCAGGTGGTGATCTGAGGAGCCACCCGTGCCCCCAACACTAGGACCTCCAGAATTCTCACGCTCATCTATCCCCATTCTCGGGACAGTGCGGGCGGAGCCCCACCCTACCCAGGGAACCACCTTCCGCATCAGCAGTGTGGAGTCTGCAGGGATCTAGGACCTCATCTCCTTCAGTGCCTGAAGTGGCCCCCCCACCACCTCCCCTTTTCACCCTCCCCAACCTGTCACCGTGAGGACCCCATCCAGAGTCCCCTCTTCCACAGACACAAACCTAGTTCTCGGCACTTGAGAAACATCAACTCATAACATCATATCACCCTTGGGAGGCCCAGAGAGGGCAAACAACTTGCCCAAAGCCACACAGCAACCACTATATCCTTCCACGGTCCCTTCCATTCTGTAGCTGGAGACCTTTAAAAGCGGACAAAGACTTCCATCCCATAAAGAAAAATCAGAACTTAAAAGACTACCATTTTGACACTTTCAGAAACAGTTTAAACCATTAATCACCAGATAGAAACTGACCCATGGCAACCGTCATTACAGTATTTTCTCTGAATACAGCCCATTCTCATGACAAGGGAGTTTTATAGCTGCAGCGTTTGTCAGCACCCTACTTCTCTATTCAATGTTCACCAGACTGGAGGGGGTATCTTGGGTCCCCCACAAGCTCTTCCAGAAGGGCGAGGCCCAGCCATCACACCAGGACACCCAATAAAGACAGATGAGCTACTGGTGTAGCCCGAAGGCGGCACCAGCAGCGGCTGGTGGAGGCCGAAGCACAGCTCCGGCTTGCGGCTCCGGATCAACCCCAGTGACCACGGCAACATCCCCATGGCGGAGAAAGGCATGGCCGAGAACCTGCTCATCAGCACTTACCTGATCTGGGCAAAGTGGCAGAGAAGCTCCCAGAGCGACTGGCCTGAGCAGAAAGTGTCTTGCAACCTAGAGCCATCGTCTAACTGCAGAGCAATGCGCACCTGAGGGTGAGACGTCGGAGCCAGGTCAGGAAGAGGAGCGCTGTCCTGGCTGCACCCCGCCCAGGTCTGGTCCTCAGGGTACAGGCGGAGGGTACTGTGTTCGCTGAATTTTTTTTAAATAAGTGAGCACACTGTTTTATGAGATGCTTTTAACAATTATCTCCCAAAATAGAGACACAAGTCTACTATAACCCACAAGGGGGATAAATACTCTGGTCCCTCAGTCAAGTGACAGACACACTAAAGCTCAACGTCCCCAGGTGAGGGACCTTGCTCCGCCCATTGTCACCGGGCAGTGACTCTCTAGGTCCGGCTACTCCTGCCCTTCTGGCCAAGGGGCTTCTCCAGGGCACGCTTATTTACATTGCGTGTGTCAGTCGCTCAGTCAGGTCCCATCTGCGACCCCATGGACTGTAACCCACCAGGCTCCTCTTCCAAGGGACTCTCCAAGCGAAAGTACTGGAGTGGGTTGCCATTATTTACATTAAATCCCAATAAAAGACAAAAGAGAAACCCGTCTGTGGGAAAGCCTGAGGGGGTCTCCAGCCATGCCCAAGGAATCCCCTAGGGAAGTCAGTGTTCCTTCCACATCAAAGGCTGAGAACCACAACTGTAATGGAAAAAGAGATCTATCAGGCTCAGCCCCAGGCGCCTGACTCCCGGTGGGCTCTAGACTGAGAACTCACACCGCTGAGGCCCTAGCCTTGTCTTTCACCCGGGATGAAAACTGCTTCCCTGCAGTGTTGGGAGGATTTGTACTTTCGTTCTTAAAGGACCTGCCTGAGCACAAGAGGGTAGCTATCATCATGATTCTCGTCTGTCCGTAGTAATCCACTACCATTTGCTAAATCCCTAGGAAGCAAAAGCTGCGGATTTGGTAGAAAGCAGTGAGCTGCGGTCGGAAGACTCGGGCTGTGCTCTCGCTGCGCCCAGTCAGAGGAAGCCTGCGCCTTACCCTGTCCTCATCCCAGAGCTGAGGCTGCACTGGATGCCACACAGAGAGTCCTGCCGGCTCTAAGATTCTTGGCGACATTCTGTGGTGAATGCTGCCAGCATGCCGACATGGACACAGCACAAGTAACCGCCCCCACCCCAAAACACTTCAGCACAAATAATGAAAAGTCTAATTTTCAATCATCAGTTTGGGGAATAGAAAAGTGGCTGTCACCTGACTGAGGATGGGACGAGTGCCTCGCGTGCACAGCCCCACAGCCCACCCATCTGCTCATTCCCAGCAGTCTGAAAGGAAGAGCTGGGAGGTGCGGCCGCCGAGAGCTACCTACCATGTTCTCGGGCCCCTCGCGGCTCCGGGAGATGGGCACCATCTCCAACTTGGCGTTATTGGGCAGGTTGGCGAATCGCCACTGGACAGAGAGGTCAAGCACATTCCTCTGAAACCTGCAAAACAGATCAAAGCCTCAGGCTGCCCCCTGACCTGAACACAGCCCAGCACTGCCAAGAGCAGGGTACGAGCAGACGCCCATGTCTGGCCAGCACTTCCACAGTCCCGGGCAGCAAAGCTGCAAGAACTGAGGGATGGCCTGAGAGCCTGCAAAGACAGGGTGGGTCCCTGACTCCAGTAGCGGGTCTTCTGAAGGAAAGAGACTGAGCACTGATACAGTTCGAGCAAGAACAGTGAGAACACAGACAGGTCACCCCTGGGGCAAAGCAAGCGCCTGCTCCCTCAGACCATGGAGCAGCGATCAGTCCAACTACAAACTCAGAAGATGAAAGCACACGTGGGCACGACTGAAAGGCATGCACCTTGCTCTGCACAGAAAAGTTCTAATGGAACAAAGCCCTGTTGCTACTGCCCGGAGCTGCAGCACTCCAGCCACTGCGGCCACTCGCCTGTACTGCAGGCCACCGGCCAAAATGACCTGCTCCCGTCTCCCCTGCTTCCTGCTATCCTTGGAAGCAGGGCCACAACCCCAAAGACCAGTGACAGAGGCAAAGGTTTTAGAGAATCACAAATGGAATGACCTGACCTAAAATCCCCATGGAGAGCTAGGCCCTCACAGTGGCTGGAATATGGCGATAAAGGGCTGAGACTACCATTCCTGGCTCACAAAGCCAGGTCTTCCAACCCTGGAGCGGCACTGTCTCTCTGTCCACGTCCTGCATGTCTTAGAGCTGGGGACCTGGCAACTTAGAGCTTCCAACAGATGAGGAAGAGGCCCGCGTAGGCCCACAGCCTCCTCTGACCCTCATGTACAGAGCTCCTGGATCCAAAGACGGATGGTTCCTGGATGGAACTGGTGGGAGCAAAGTGAACTGGTGAGTCAGGAGGGAAATACCCACGGCCAAGAGGACAGGTAGAGAATCCAGCGACCTCCGAGACACCTGCTGGTCTCCACTGGCAGCCAGCTCTCCTGGGAAGCATGGCCAGGGTTGTGATCAGCCTGCTTCACAAACAGGAAACCCAGATGTAAAGTACCTACAGGGAGCCCAGGCCACCCAAAGGCAGTGCTAGGACCACACTGTACAGCTCCTGATATCCAGCTCAGATCACATCTCGTTTGTGGACTGAAAGAGAGTCAGATACCCACACCTGACAAGAGGAGGGACAGAAAGGGGCTTGGGACTTGGAGGCCTTGACACTGTCTCACCTGGGTGAGGGCCGGGAAGGTGTTAGTCAGGTGGCCGTGGAGCCTGCCTGACCCTGGGCCCACTCCTCCTGACCCTCTCTGCTCCCACAAATGCTATGGAAAGGAGAACCACCACTGTTAACCCTACAGATCACTTGGGAGTGAGGAAAGCTCTTGCCCGTAACAGAAAACAGTACTGCCGTGTGGCCGTGATTTTATGACACAGACAGGGGCCAGAATGATTCACCAGAAGAGTGAATAAGAGAACTTATTTATGCCTCTCAGAAGTCAGACCGTGAGCTCCATTTTTAATGACAGTTTAGGAGGAGAGGGAGAACTACAGCACTGGCAAGAGAACATGAGATTTGAATACACAAGAAGTGGTCACCCAGCAGTATGAATACCAAGATGTCTTTGGAAACAATGGTTTTCTGAACATGCAAAGGGCGTCTGGAACACCTAGGAAAGAAGAACTTTGATACCCATCTTCAACACTTTAGAAATTGCCACACAACAACTTCAACGTTAAGTGCAAGACAGGACAGCAGAGCTACGGAAAACTCGAGAAGGGAGGCGCTCGGAGCCCTAGAGATGAGGGGAAGGGGCCTCATGAAGTACACACACGCACGTGGGCAAGAAGCTCCCTTCCTTGGCAGGAGCAGCGGTTTTTAAACAAATTACACAGCCAGTGGATACAAAGAAGACAAGAGAAAAATCAATACATGTTGTAAGAGTCCAACCAGGCACCACATGGAAATCTCAGGCAGGTTCAGGGAGAGCAAAGAAAGAGTACATATCTCTGTGACAGGATGCCAGGGGAAGGCCCAGTACAGGCCCTGGGATTCTCCGTGGCTGGGCAGGAGGCAGGGATCTGGGATGACACGGAGGCATGCCTGCTCAGACCTTTTCTATAGAGCCCCACGTGAGAGGCAGCGCGAGCCAGGTCTAGCAGAGCAGTCTCCCACACCTCGGGCTCCTGTCTACCCCTGATGTGAGGACAGCCATACTGCGAAGAATATGCTGCTAAGGTAGGAAGCTCCCCATATGCGACAGAAACCCACACCCACTCGTGTGGGGTTTTGACTCTTTCACTGCCCTAGATTCCAGAATCTGGTGAAACCCCTCTCTTTGGAAAAATGCCTGCACACAAAGACTGGTGCACACAGCTCCAGGGCCTGAGGCCACCAGAAGCTACTTGCAGTTTACAGGTTTCTTCCCATTTCTCCATGATCACCTCTTCTTGCCCTCAGAGCCCCACCAGGAACTTACACAACCAAAGGCCCAGAGCTCTCTGCCGTGGTTGGAATGATGGCCCCTAAAAAGATATATCCATAGCCAAACCCCCAGAACTCATGAATGTAAACTTATTTGGAGACAGGGCCTTTGCAGATGAAATTAAGAATCTCGAGATGAGGTCATCCTGGGTTATCTGCTAGGCCCTAAATTCAGAGACAAGTGCCCTGATAAGAGACAGAAGAGGAGAGACACAAACACACAAGGATCAGGGAGGCAGAGACAAGAGGGAAGCAACCACAAGCCCAGGAACACCTGGAGTCCCCCAAAGCTGAAAGAGGTAAGACAGGGTACTCGCCCAGATCTCTGGAGGGGATGCAGCCCCACCAACCCCATCATCAGAGGCTTCTGGCCTCCAGGGAGTGAGAGAATAAACCCACGTGGGCTGAAGCCCCAGCAGGGCCCTGGGTGAAAGGTGGATTATGGATTTGGAGCCGGTGGCCTGGCCAGAGCAAACTCACTTCAGGTCGTACTCGTTGGGGTTGAAGTCCTGCCGACGGCACGTGTCCTCCAGGACCTAAGGGTGAGATGAGGGTGTGAGCCACTGTGTCAGGCCTGGTCGCCCCAGGCGGGGGCAGGCAAGTGCCGCTGAGGCAGCTGAGGGCACAGAGTCCACCTCTTGCAGAGCCCGCTGGCTCCGAAGGACAAAGCCTGTAATACAAGTCGTGGACCACCCATTCAGCACCTCCACACACCTCACGTGCAAATCCTGCTTACTCTCTCCTCACTGGGCCTGCTGTGTCAACTCAGTTCTGCGGGACCTTCCACATCAGGCCCTCAACAACTGGCCACCACAGGTATCTTCCTACACACTCAGGGACGCCCCTCCATCCCTAGACAATAATGTTCAAACTCCAAAGAGAGCCAGCTCAAGGAGGTCCTGGGTTCCCCACTCGACGGAAGCCCCTCTTTCATCACGCTCTGCACACTGAGTTGCCATTCATCGGCTCAGCCCCCTTTCCCACCGTGTCTTCGCGCCGGCCCTTACATAACAGGGCCCAACAAGCATTTCCAACATAACAGGTTCGACATGGGCCAGCTACCGGGTTAAGGGCAGTAAATGACTCAGCACACGCCGCCACAGAGCACCGAGCCGGAGGGTGACCCTAGAGTGAAGACATGGGGCCGGGACCCTCGGTGTTGGGCTCGGAGCGCCGCGGGCTCGGATGGGGGTAGCGGGGGCCGCGACCCCAGGCATCCCCTCAAGGAGGCTAGCCAGCCCCCATCCCCAAGCGCC
>NW_011494943.1:12327045-12334826 GCF_000754665.1 Bison bison bison | reverse complement strand
GTCACACCGGCCGGGCCACGTGGCCCTGGGTCCGGGCTTGGGGTGCCCTGGGCTCCCTATCCCCTCCGGCCCGTCTTGGGTCCCACTGCCCCTTTTCCTGTCCCCTATGGTCCCTAGGGGTGAAGCCAGGCTCCCGCACCTCTGTGGAGTGAATGCCTGCCGGCCGAGGGGTGGTGTGAAAGTCTGGGAGCAGCTTTGGGGAAGAGCCCGCCAGAAACTCCAAATCAGAGAGCAGATTCGGTGAAAGTCTGCGACGAGCATTCTGACTCTCCGTGCTCTCACTCTGTCCTGTGACAGAATTTGTCCTCTGATTCCAGCTGCCCAAGTCAGTGGAAGGTACGGGGAGGAGGGGCATGTGGATCCTGCCACCTCTCAGGAGTGGGTGCTGCAACGCGCCTTCGTGTAGCTGACACATCCATCTCACCAGCAGCCTCATACTGACAGCATGTGTATGCGAGAAAACGGGAAAGCTTCAGGGTAGCCACAGCTCCAGGGCCACCCTTCCCTGTTTGCCTTACAGTCCTATTGGACTGACTGTGCAACCTCAGTGCCTCACCCAGCCCACACATTGGTCACTATCAGCCAGTCCCTTCTGGGGAGAGGAGCCGCACAGGATACAGGGCAGAGAAGTTTTCTGGCTCAGAGTCAGCTTCAGTTGACCTGACCCTCCCCTTCCCACCTGCTCACATGGGTCACACCATCCATGTGTAGCTGAGTACACAAGACCTTGGAGCAGACTCCTGGGGGGGCACTTCTGATCACTGCCTGCAAGCTCTCTAACCCACCCTTCAGCCCGTCAAGGCCCCACATGCAGTTCTGTGGCAGCTGGGTCCCTGGTTGCCCCCAACCTGGCCTCTTCAGTACTGCCTGGTTTCCTCAGAGCCCCATCTGCTGGGACAGGCCTTTCGTGCCTGCTCACTTGTTTACTGGCTGTCTCCACGCAGGGCAGCCCTGTCTGCCTGGCTATCCACTGGCAGGCACGCAGACCAGAGTCTCACATGGGGCGGGAATTCTGCAAACATCTGTGAGAGGAATGAGTATTGAGGAGACAAACGTATGTGCAGTCCCCCCACATGTGCTTTCTCCGGTTGCTGCTGCCCGCCAGGCAGATCAGGGTGCCCCATGCTCCATGGGGTCTGTGTCCTGGTGCTGGCATTAGGAGATGGGAGAGACAGAGCCGACCTGCTTCCCTTAGTTGCCTGGCTGGGTGTGACCTTTTGAAGACCAAGCATGACAGAACAGAGTCTGTGAGGCATCCATGAAGCAAGCCCTGGAGCCGACCTCTTGATGCTGGAACAGCTTGAGAAGCCTCCAGAGGCTGGAAACGCCCAGCAGAGGCTCCCCTGGGACAAGGGATAATTTCAGGCCAGGGGCAAAAATTCAGGCTTGACATACCAGCTCCTCACCACAGCAGGAAGGACCCTCACCTGTTTCGAGGCAAGTTTGCCACGGATTAGAACTCACAAGCCTGAGTCAGAACTCCTCCATTAGAACTCTTCCATTTGCTTCATGAGGAGGCTGCCTCCTTGGGCTTGCCTTCCTGAGCTCCTCACTGCAACTTGGCACCTTCCCTCATGGCCTCAAGGCCTCCTACAGGGGGTCTGGTTACAGCCTTGAGAGTGTGATCACAACAGAGGTCACAGAGATGACTGTGGGGTCAAAGATTATCTTTGGGAAGCATGCAAGGTCCTAAAGGGGAGTCCTTTCTTGGTGCTCATAGTTCAGCTTCTTTTTGCAGCTCTTATTTTTTCTTCCCAAATTTGCCATTAAAAAAAATGACATATCTGTACATTAACATTCATAGCAGCTTTATCTAATAGTCAAAAGCTGGAATGCAGTTAAATGTCCTTCAACAATGCGGCACATCCACACACGGAGTACTGCTCAGAAATCAAGGGAATGAATACTGACTGCAACCTGGGTGAGTCACGCTGAGTGAAAAGAGCTGGTCCTGGAATTTCTTGGTGGTCCAGTGATTGAGACTCCATACTTCCACTGCAGAGGGTGCAGATTCTATCCCTGGTTGGGGAAGTCTGCATGCTGCATCATGTGGCGAAAAAAAATAAAAAGCTGGTCCCCAAAGGCTGCATGTTGTATGATACCATTATGGAAATGACAGTGTTTGGCTTTTTCTCTGTGTGTTAATATGTGCATACGTATTTATATTTTAAAGTAAGTTGATGAAGGACTTCTCTGGTGGGCCAGTGGTTGAAGAATCCACCTTGAAATGCAAGGGACACAGGTTCACTCCCTCGTCAGCAAACTAAGATCCCACATGCTACTGAGCACTGCAGTCACTGAGCCTACATGCTCTGGAGCCCATGTGCCACAACAAAAGATCCCAAATGACGCAATTAAGACCCAACACAGCCAAATAAATGAGTATTGTTAAAAAAGAAAGTAAGTTGATGCTATCTAGGCCCTTTCTCCCCAGATACTGCAGCAGCTCCTCCTAAGAACTAGGACCTTCTCCTGTTTAATCATAACCTGTCACCACATGCAACAAACATGGATATAATGGTATTATCTAATGATATATCTACACAGTCCACGTTAGAATTTCCCTTGTCCCAAAATTGTCCTTTATAGCTGGTTGTCACATTGCATTTGGTTGTTGGGCCTGTTTACACTCCTTTAATCTACCACAGTCCTGGGAATTCCCTGGTGGTCCAGTGGTTAGGACTCTGCACTTTCACTGCTGAGGGCATGGGTTTGATCCCTGGTTAGGGAATTAAGATCCCACAAGCTGTGTGGCACAGCCAAAAATAATAATAACCACAGTGCCTCTGTTTTTCGTTTTGTTTCTATTTTTCATGACATTCACATATTTTAGAGCCCACAGGCTGGATCTGCATGATCTTTTCCTGGAGTTAAACATTCAGGGCAGTGAGGCAGTATAGATGACAGCCTCTCAGGAGCTCCAGGATTTCAGTTTGTCCCATTAGTAAGGATGCAAAGATTGAACCTCCCCATTCCAGGTCCCTTGTAAACTGAATAAGCTGTGTGTGGAGGTAATTCTTTGAGAGCGCAAATATGATGTTTTTCTAAGAACCACTGACCCAGTGGTTTTAGCACCAATTGATACTCCTTGCCTGAATCCATCATTACATTTATGGTGCAAAATCACAGTCTTCCAACCTTATCATTCCCTCTATATTTAACAGGCATTTTCTGATTAAGAATTTTTTTAAATTCCTAAATGTTAATATGAACACATAGATTCTTTTCCTTCATTCAGTTATTCTTTTGATGCTAAAATTTGATCCACATTTGACCAGTTAGACCCTCCGTTCAAGCTGGCTCCTGTGCTTGTTTGGGGAGGGGAGGACAGTTACTTTTTATTTTCATATTATTTCAAACTTAGAAGTTGCAAGAACAGTACAGAAACTAACTCCTGCATGCATGCCTCCTAGACACACCGCTTGTTTACATGCTGCCCATTTGCTTCATCATTATCATTTCTCTCTATGTATATTTTTTCTCTGTCGCTATGTGTATATATATCTTTTTTTTTTCTGAAACCATCTGAGAGTAAGTGGGGACATTGTACACCTTTGCCACTAAATACCTCAGTATGTATTTCTGAAGAAGGGCCACTCTTATTTCACCACCAAACTATGATACAACATTGGGAGATCTGTAATTGATACAGCAATCCGAGCTACTCTGCAGTCACCTATAATACTCACACCTTTCCTGCATCTTTTTGACGTTTCTGTTGTTCTCTGAGCACTTCCTCACTTCAGCCGCAAGAAGGTGTCTTAAGCTCACCCAGGATGTCCCTGCCCCAGCCCTGAATGCCATTTCCCAAGGAAGCCCTAATCCCTGTTAGAGGGGAGTGGGATTTAGCAACCAAGGTCTGGACTTGAGCATGTTCATTGCTACTGGGATGCCTCTGCTTTGTAGGCCCCCTAGGAGACAGAGCAGGCATCCTGAATTCACCACCCTTTAGTCTTCCTCTTCTTTCCTCCTTTCATATTTATACTTGGCTGAATTGTATGACAAACTGGTTCCAAATAGGAAAAGGAGTACGTCAAGGCTGTATATGGTCACCCTGCTGATTTCACTTATATGCAGAGTACATACATCATGAGAAATGCTGGGCTGGATGAAGCACAAGTTGGAATCAAGGTTGCCGGGAGAAATATCAATAACCTCAGATATGCAGATGACACCACCCTAATGGCAGAAAGTGAAGAAGAACTAAAGAGCCTCTTGATGAAAGAGGAGAGTGAAAAAGTTGGCTTAAAGCTCAACATTCAGAAAACTTAAGATCATGGCATCTGGTCCCATCACCTCATGGCAGATAGATGGGAAACAATGGAAACAGTGGCTGATTTTATTTTGGGGGGCTCCAAAATCTCTGCAGATGGTGACTGCAGCCATGAAATTAAAAGACGCTTACTCCTTGGAAGGAAAGTTATGACCAACCTAGACAGCATATTAGAAAGCAGAGACATTACTTTACCAACAAAGGTCCATCTAGTCATGTATGGATGTGAGAGTTGGACTATAAAAAAAGCTGAGCACAGAAGAATTGATGCTTTTGAACTGTGGTGTTGGAGAAGACTCTTGAGAGTCCCCTGGACTGCAAGGGGATCCAACCAGTCCATCCTAAAGGAGATCAGTTCTGAGTGTTCTTTGGAAGGACTGATGTTGAAGCTGAAACTCCAATACTTTGGCCACCTGATGCAAAGAGCTGACTCATTTGAAAAGACCCTGATGCAGGAGGAGAAGGGGATGACAGAGGATGAGATGGCTGGATGGTATCACCGACTCAGTGGACATGGGTTTGGGTGGACTCCAGGAGTTGGTGATGGACAGGGAGGTCTGGCGTGCTGCAGTCCATGGGGTCGCAAAGAGACGGACATGACTGAGCTACTGAACTGAACTGTATGAATTTGTCAATATTCAACCATTTTCAATCTCAAAAAAAAAAGGCACAACCAAATAAACCCTTATCCACAGTAAGAACCCTTTTTCAGCAGCATCAACATATTTATTAATTTACTCTGTTCCAAAATGCCCTCCAAATAGCTTTGAAATTACTATAACAATCCTGCTACTAACCAAACCTACTAAGGAAATCTCAAGATCTCTTTGTAATTATTTTTGTCCTCAGAATATATCACACTGAAATTCAGAATATGGTGTTCAAAGCTATTTGAATTCTCTTTTTTCTGTGTGGTTATGTTGATTTGATATACAATAAATGAGTCAAAAAATAATTTATTACTGAATTTTAGGGTCTTTTTCATTCTTTTTCTATTTAATATTATATTTTGATTATGGAAAATATTCATTTATTTGAGTTAAATATTATTTTATTCAAAAGTTATAAAATGACACATAGCCAGAAAAGGGTCACTCCCTCTTCATCACTCCGACTGTCACCCACATAGGAAGTAATCTTCCAGTTCTGCGGTAGCCCTCCTGTTTTTCTGCAAAGATGAGCGTATGCATGTATCAGAAGCTAAGTGAACACAGATGCAGATTCTCTCCTTCCTTCTTACACAGCAGGTAACACAGAACATACCTTCATTTGTTGTCTTCTCTGCAGCCTGTATGACTCACTCTGGAACCTCGTCTAACTCTGCTCCACTCCACCGTATGGTACATCCAGAGCACAAAGTCCTGGATGTTATATAGGTTAGACAGTGGTCAGGGCTTGGGGTCCAGTCTCCCCTACCTGCACCAAGCAGAGCTTTGACATCTCCTGGCTGCCCGGGCCTCTATTCTTCATCTGTAAAGCTAGGCCCAGGGAGGTGGAGGCTCAGTGCAGGTGAGCCAGACAAACATCACAGGCAGCGATTCTACTCAGTGTCTGTGGGAAATCTTGAGCCAGGTCAGAAGGTGAGGCCAGAGTCCTTACCCCAAGCTGCCCAGACTCCCTTCAACATTGGCCCAGGACCCACCTGAATGCTGGGGTGAGGGGGCAGTAATAGGGGTTATTTTCGCCAGTGCCCCTGATGGGACCAAGGCTGTATTTTCCAAAGAAACAATGTCCCAAACTAGTTCTCTTAGAACTTCAGGTTGTAGGTTAAGGTTTAAAAGCCCCTGGCTGGGCTGACCTGGGGACTGAAGCTCCTTCCACCTGTCTCTTTGGGAAAGTTGTGGCTCATTCTCAGAGCAAGTGGCTTCTGAGGCTCCTCTGAGCTGGACCTGGGGAGGCTCAGCCCTGCCTCACGCTGTGTTTACACTCCAGCTGAATACATTTAAAATATATATAAAGATATATATAGACAGATATAATTGTAGTAAAATTACAATTTAAATTTAGTAAGTTTAAAATCCACCTTCCAACATAGATTCTCTGGGTGATTATCTGTATTATCATTAAGGCTTTCCACTGCCAAAGGAAAAAAAAAAATGTGAGTTCCTGATAGTGGCCTGCTGTCCACCCTCAGCACTCTCCACCTCATGGCCACCCGCTCAGCCCATTCTCCAGGCCTTTCCTCAGCTCCCTCCCATCAGAAAGGTGATGCCCACAGGTCACCTGCTGGGGGGCTTCCCTGACAGTTTCCCACCTGCTGCCCTCTGCCTGGTTTTCTCGTTTTCTGTCCACTCGTGACCTCACATTGTGGAGTCCCTTGAGCAGCTGTCTCCATCATCTGCCCCCTTACCCCCAGCAGACAAGCCTGGGACAGGGCTCCGGTGAGTGCATGTGAGATCGTCAGGGACCCCCACTCCCCCACCACCATGCATGGAGCTGCCCCACATCTGGTCTCAGTTGGTGACCTCCAGGCCAGGCAGACACCTGAACAGGTAAGAATCTCGGCTCCTACTCACACCTGGAAAGGAGATCACACTGTTAATTTCATGAAATTAGTTCCGTTTCTAAGCTGCCACCGGCTAGCAGAAGAATCAACACCCTTGATTCAGGAGCTTGCTGGGCCCTCAGTGTCCTCCTCTGAGAAGTGGATCCTGACTCCTGGGTGGAGGGTGGTGGTGCTTCTGCAAGATGGTGTGAGGAAAGTGCTCAGCATAGTCCCCAACGCCCCGCCCTCTAGCCAGTTCTGTAAGCAAACACGGTGGGATTTGGAGAGGACAGGGAAGCCACCTTCCTGCTCCTCCTCACCTCCTCGTCCCTCCCAGGCAGTGGCTTGACAGCTGTTCTCAGAATCTGCTTTGAATTAAAAAGTGGTGTAGCTCTTTAAGAAAAGCATCCGCCGCCCCCGCCGCCCTGCTGCCCCCTTTGAAGTCGCTGGCGCTGAAAGGTTCCCAGTGGCAGATCTGAGGGTTTGTTTCTGCCTCCCCAGAGGCCACGTGCGGATCACAGGGTGAGAGGGAGGGAGGGCCGAAGGTCACATGGCCTGCAGCCGCTATTGCAGCCAGCGATGAGGACCAGCAGGCTGCTCGGATGGGGACCAGCCGACTGGAGCTCATTAGGGCTCAGGAGAGCCAGCAGCTGGGAAAACTAAGGAGGAGCTGTCTCTGGCCCTCTCCACAGGCCTGGGGCAGCCTGACCTCCCCCTCACCCTCTCATCTATATAGTGAGGAGCATGCCCTGGCACTTTGCAGATGCTCTGGTGACACCCCCAAGAAGCCCCATCTCCACAGATGTGTAGGAAGCCCCTCCCATCCCCATCACCTTCCTCCCCTCAGCTTTGGAATGTGGCTGGTCGCAGGGGGACCCCGGTGGACCCTGACACTCCATAGTTAGCCCAGGTCAGCTGTGGGTTGGCATCCAGGAGAGTCCTTCAGCCAGGATCGCCCACCAGCCAGGTGGGGCTGTGTGGGGAGGGTGGGCTGGGGTCAAACCTGGGGCCAGAAAACTCTAC
>NW_011494943.1:12321488-12326945 GCF_000754665.1 Bison bison bison | reverse complement strand
CTCTACCAGTCCTCTGTTCACAGGCATGGGAGGGCGGGGCTTGCGGCAGAGTGACAGGCACATCTGGTACTCAGCTTCCTCCTTCAGCCCTAGAGGCTCTCACCCCTAAGTAAAGGGAGCTCTGATTCCCACATGCTCCCATTCCTATGGTGAGGGGTGTATGGGTCCTTTCTGCAGGTGACCCCAAGGCTGCTCAGGCCAGGCCTGCAAACGGCCACCTGCAAACAGGAGAGGACAACTTCTGACATCATGCCTCAGAGTTGTTTGTAAAGGCCTGGAACTGACCAGGTGGCCCCAGACCCTGTACCAGACGGCTCCAGGGGATGGGCTTTTCTCATCAAGGCCCCAGGATGTGAACCAAAGGGGGTTTCTGCTGATGGAGAGCTGGGGGTCGGGGAAACCAAGCAGATTCAAGTTCTGTGATTGCGTGACCTCAACTTGAGGCCCCTCCCACAGCTCAAAGCTAGCTGTGGGCTCTTGGCTGGCTGGGGAGTAGGGGTTCCATTCAGGGCAAGCCACTGGTGGGGGGTGTAGTGGTCTGCCCCACTTTCCTGCCCTCTTGGGCCTCAGAGGCCAGCAGCTGGGATGCAGAGCCGCCCAGGTGGTTGTGCAAGGCGGGGCGGCTGAGGCCAGCAGGGAACAGCTGGGCCCCAGACGGCAGGCAGCAGCTGCAGCCCAGAGCAGCCTTGTGCTGTTGGAGCCCTGGGCTCAGGGCCCTGGGGATCCCCAGGAGGAAGCTGGCTATGTGATACGGGGCCGACCCAAGTCCTGGTAAGGACACTGAGTCTGGAGCCTCTGGACATCCTGAGACCCTGAAGGCCCAGTCCAACAGGTGGGATCCCCTGCACCACTGACTGCCCCCCACCATACATTCCTCCCCAGGGCCTGCTGGCCAGCAGGGACCCCAAGCCTACCCCAACTCGGGCTCTAGCTCTTGTTTCCCAAAATGTTCCATCTCTGATGCCCCCTTCCCAGAAACTAGGCACATGTGGACGCATATGGACAGGGCTTCCGGTGTGGCTCAGTAATAAAGAATTTACCTGCGATGGAGAAGACGCAGGAGACGCCACAGGTTAGATCCCTGAGTCGGGAAGATCCCCTGGAGGAGGGCTTGGCAACCCACTCCAGTATTCTTGCCTTGGAAAATCCCATAGAAAGAGGAGCCTGGCACACTCCAGTCCATAGGGTCGCACAGGGTCAGACACGACTGAAGTGGCTGAGCGTGCACACATGCCACACGTGGACCAGTCTCATCAGTTCCTTCTGTGTTCCCTCCCCTAAAACTTCCTCCCCAAAGGGCCAGCCCCTGAACCCCCATCCCATATCTAAAGATGGCACTTCAAAAGAGGCAGAGGCTCCCCTCTGGGCTCTCATTTTCCTAGGCCTCCTTGCACCTGGGCATGCATAGGATCTAAGCTTGGCTAGAAGCACCTATTGCCCACCTGAACAGGAACCAGGAAGCCAAGAGACAGGAATGATGCAGAAACTACCTGGACATGGCAATGGTTTGGGGCAGGGTTGGCAGAAGCGTGAGTCCCACGTCCAGCGTATCTGGTGTCCATGGGCCATTGTTCCCGCTTTTCCTCCTCAAGCTTGAGTGTCAGCCCTCCAGACATCACACAAGCCCCCTGTGCCCAGGACCGCAGTCTGCCTTGGTTCCTGAAGAATGGTTGGCATCCACTGGGGAGCAACAACCATCATTGATCACGTGCTCACTGGCCTATACAAGTCCCGCCCCATTTCATGCTCCTATGACCCTGGAAGGCAGGTAGTATTCTCGTTCCCACCCTACAGATAATAAGCCTGAGGTTCAGAGAACCAGGTGCAGGCCCAGCAGGGGCAGATGTAGGCTCTCAGCCCCACGGCTACATCTGTTATTGTGTGGGTCACCATAGACATCTGTCTAATAAGTGAATAGTGGCATGTACATCCCATGTCCCAACTGAATCTCCAGGGTGGGACCAGCCTACCACATTCACTCACCTACCCTCCTTCCCTGCCAGTTACCTGGTGCTTCAGGCCCAGCCTGCTGACCACCACTGGTCAGACCCTTAGGTGTTTGGTTTTGGGGTTTTTTTAGGTAAAATTCATAATATAGAACCACTTTAGGGACTTTCCTGGTGGTCCATGGTTAAGAATCTGCCTTCCAAAGAAGGGGACATGGGTTCAATTCCTGGTCGGGGAACTCAGATCCCACATGCCACTGGGCAACTAAGCCCATGCACCACAACTAGAGAAGACCCCGTGGGCCGCACCTGGAGAAAGCCCAAGTGCTGAAAGGAAGAGACCATGAGCTGCATTGCACATCCAGCACAACCAAAACCAAAACAAAAGCAAACAAAAAAACCCTTAAGGTGCACAATCCCACGGCATTTAGTACATTCACAGTGTTGTGCAACCATCACCACAGTCAATTTTAGAACATTTTCATCATCCCAAAAAGAAGCCCTGTACCCTTTAGCAGTCACTCCCTGCTCCTCCCTGTCCCCTGGAAATTAACAGTCTGCTTTTCTATCCCTATGGGATTCCCTGGTAGCTCAGAAGGTAAAGAATCTGGCTGCAATGCAAGAGATCAGAGTTCAATCACTGGGTCGGGAAGATCCCCTGGAGAAGGGAATGGCTACCTACTCTAGTATTCTTGCCTGGAGAATTCCATGGACAGAGGAGCTTGGCAGGGCTACAGTCCATGGAGTCACAAAGAGTTAAGACAGGATTGAGCAAGAAAGGCCTTTCTATCTTTATTGACTTGGTTACTCTGGATATTTCACGTAAATGGAATCATAAGATACGTGGCCTTTTGTTTCCAGCTTATTTCACTTGCCTTATTGTTTTTAAGGTTCGTCTATGTTGAAGCACGTGTCAGTACTTTGTTCCTTTTCGTGGCTGAATAATAGTCCATTGTGTGGATGGACCACATTTTATTCATTATGGACATTGGGCTGTTTCCCCCTTTTGGCTACGTGAGTACTGCTTCTGTGAACAGTGATGGTTAGGCTTTTGTTTGAACACCTGTTTTCATCTCTCTTGGGATTGTACCTAGGCGTGGAATTGCTGAGCCATGTGATAATTTTGTATGTAACTTACTGCACAGCCACCAAACTGTTTCCATAGCAGCTATACTCTTTTGTATTCCAGCCAGCAATGCATGGGCTCTAGTGTCTCCATACCCACACCAATGCTTGTTGTTTTCAATGTTTTCCTTTGTTTGTTTTTGTTTTGGCTGCACCACATGGCTTGCTGGATCTTAGTTCCCTGACCAGGAATTGATCCCGATCCTTGGCGGTGAAAGCACTGAGTGCGTCATAACCACTGGACTCCCAGGGAATTCCCTGCTTTCCATATTTTTTTATCACAGCCATCCTAGTGGGTGTGAGGTGTTATCTGAACTTCCACTGTTCAGTCCAGGATCCCTTTCCTCCCACGTGTCAGGGACACGGCGGCTTCTAGGCTGAGTGCAGGCAGCCTGGAAACTGAGGCCAACCTGCTGTCCTGGGAATCTCCCTCCCAGATTTTGGGAGCTGAAGACTGAATTGGAGGAGTCCGAGGTGCAGAAGGTAAAGCTGGCCCTTGAGGGAACAGAGCCAGTCTGTGAGAGTCGAGAGGAGAAGGGGGTATGAACAGCTCCAGAAGGCTCTCAGGAGCTGTTGCCCCCAAGAGTTGGGGTCCGGGGTCTAAAGCTTTAAAGAAGAGGATGTGGGAAAGGCAGAGACACGGAAGGACAGGCAAGTTCTGGGGAAGGCTCTTCAATACTGCTAGTAGTGTTGAATAAAGCAAACAGGAACTCGTTTTGGTCAAAGTGCAGGCTAAATCTCATTACAGCAATGCCAGCGAGTGCAGCATGCAAGCTCCCCCCTCACACTGGAATTCCATTGGCAGTCGTAACTGCCATTCCCGCAGCGCTGAGCACTTTCACGCATGGGCTCCCGTAATCCCACAACGGCCCTCTGATGGAGGTACGGTCGTTGCCCCGCTTTAAAGAAGAGGAAACAGAGGCACACAGAGAGGTCATGGAGCTTGCCCAGGATCTCCTGCCAGGAAATGGCTCAGAGCCAGGTCCGTGTGAAGCAGAACTCTATGCAATCCTGCCATCCGGCTGGAAGCAGTATTTCCCTGCCTGGGACTTAGAATAACAGACTCTTAGACGGAGAAGGTTCCTGGGGCTCGTTCTCCCCAATGCCTAGGAACACCTTCAAATGGGGCAATCTGCCTTTGAAGTGCCTGCCTCTGGCCAGTCCTATGGAGGGCCTGTATACTGACCTGACAACCGCAGTGTGGCAAGCGTGGGTTTTTGAATGAACAGAGCTCACACTCAGCTCTTCCGCTAGCACTTCTGAGTCTCTGGTCCCCTCAGCAGGAAAATGGGTGCCCAGCTGCCCTATGGGTGCTTGTGGGGAGGCCCTCTGTCACAGTCTGCCCTCTTCTCCATTGCGTGATTCCAGCCAAGGCTGACCTCTGGGGCACCTCAGCCTGATACAAGGCTTCGAGGTTGAAGTTACAGTTTCAGCCTCACAGAGAAGCTCTCAAGGGCCCTGTCTGGTCTCTCACTGTGTCTTCTGAGAGACCGCTGAAGCAGCCTGCTGTGTGTGTGTGCGCGGGGTGGGTGTGGTAACTATTTACCCCACAGCTCATTACCCAGCCCAGGGACTGCTGAGGAGGACAGTGCTAGGGGCCAACAGGGCAGGAGGGGAAGGCAGGGGCAGTGGTCCCTGGTGTGGCCAGAGGCTCTGGCAACCTCTCTTCTCCTGCCTCAGAGGGGCTGCAGGTGCTTGCTTCCCTGAGGACACAGCTTCCCTACTGCCCCAAGTCAGGAGGGAGCTCAGGAAGCTGTGCCCCAGCTCTAGACCCCTGTCCCGAAAGGCAAGGTCTATTTCTTATCTTTGGAACGGCTTAATGACAACCGCGAAGTTGTGGCTGGGAGGGGAATGAGAGGTCTTTCTACCAAAGCTGTCTATGGTGCTTAGTGTGTGTTGTGTGTAGGGCAAATAAATCCCCCTTTTTTTCTTTTGTCTGTCCACGCAGCCCGGAACAAGCTCCTAAGTAAGCAGCTTCCCCCCCACACACACCCCATTTTGGATTCTGAGAACTCTCCTTCTGTCCCCAGTGAGGTGCGCTGGGAAGGTGAGACGAAGGGGCAGGTACACTTTATTGCCCGGAGGTCACTGAACAGAGACCAAGCCGGGAGCTCTTCCATCTTGGCCCACGCCCCGGTGTCGGCTGGGGCGGGGAGAGGTTCTTAGGGGTCCCTGGCTCGGGATGCAAAGCCAGAGAACACGCGGGGAGGAACCAGGACGTCACCCCGAGGCCCACCGACCTCGGAAAGTGGCGGCGCCCCCTCTGCACCCACTGCCTCCGAGGGCCGCCCAGAATCTGTCCACCCAGGCGCGGGACAGGGCGACTCCCCCGTGGCGCCGTGCTGCGGCGCCCAGTCCCTCCGGCAGGTCGCCGAGGGCGCCGGGG
>NW_011494943.1:12316310-12319937 GCF_000754665.1 Bison bison bison | reverse complement strand
CGCCTCCCTGTCCCCGCTCAGACGCACGGAGCCTGCATTGGACCGTCCTTGCTGGCCGCAGCGGTGGTCGCCCACAAGGGAAAGGGCTCCCGTCGGGCCTCGGAGGCGCTGGCTCCGGGTAGGGCCCTGCTAGGCGACTAGCTGCGCGGGGGTTGGGGCAGCGTTGGTCCTGGGCCAGCCCCGGGCACTGACCCCTCGGCCACCGGTACCCAGTCCCTGTGCTCGCGTTCTTCGTTCCCTGGGCGGGGAGATGGCAGTCCGCGAGTGGCCCTGACTCCAGCAAGAGGAGGTGACACAGCGGGGCGGAGAGACGCCTGCCGTCCGCACCTCCACCCCCATCCCAGCTCAACTCGCCCCGTCTGCTCCGGGCTGCTGCTGGGACTGCCAGAGATCCAGCCAGCCGGAGGAATAGACAGGGGGCGCAGGTGGGACAGAAGGACCTGGGGGGCGGCATTCACCCCCTCTCCAGCCCCTAGCAGATAAAGGAAGGATGCGAGGCTGAGGGTTGGGGAGGGGTTAGGGCTGCCCGTGCCCTCAAGTGACTGCACAGCCTGAGGAACACGACGTTAGGTCCGACCTTGGTAGGAAGGATGCGACGCCGCTTCGATGGCGCCCGGGCCCCTCCACGCCCGCCTGTGCGAGCCCGTCCCCCTGCCCCACGCACCCTCGAGAGTGCTTTTCACTCTCCAAGCTCCACTGCGCATCCCAAGAGGATCTGGAGCCCTGGCGAAGACCCCACCCCCCACCCCGCCTGGCCGCCTGCGCCGGGGTTACAGCGGGTCCCGCGCGGGGCGGGCCGTGGGGATTTTCCACGGACCACACAGCCCCTCGCCGCCCTTCCCCGCCTCGCGAGCGCCACCTCCCGGGACTGACCGCCGCTGGCCCGGCCGGGCGCGCTCTTCGGGGGCCTGTCCGCTGGCGCCCCCGTGCGGCCGGCGCGTGCCCGGCGACAGGTGGAATGACCCCTATCTCCCCGAGCTGGACCCTGCAGCCCCCGCTCGCCGTCCCCCCTACCCCCCGCCATGACCACCCACTCCACTCACTTCCCTTGCAGCTACTACCTGAAGGAATCCAAGGGCAGCCGGCGATGGCTACTCTTTCTGGAAGGTGAGTCTCAGGTGCGGATGCAGCGGGGCAAGAGGAGGGTCCCCTCGGCACTGGACCCTGAGGTTGTGGGCTGTGCCCGCAGGAGGCTGGTACTGCTTCAACCGGGAGAACTGCGACTCCCGATATGACACCATGCGGCGTCTCATGAGCTCCAAGGACTGGCCCCGCACTCGCACAGGTCAGCGCGCCAGGGTTTGCCGAGGAATCCCCAGGAGGCGAGGGGAAGGGAAAGGGGCTCATAATTGGAAGTCCTGGAAGAAGCCTCTTCTCCTTCATTCCCTAGATCCCCAGAGAGGCCCCACCCCATCCGCCCCCACCCCACCAAGATTAGGGAACATTCACTCTAACATTTCATTCTTATTCCACAGGTAACTTCCCAGGGCTCACCCTGGCTACACAGTACAGAGCTGGTCCCTGGTCAAAGTAGCTGGTGGAAGGGGGGGAGGTTGAGGGTCATGTCCAAAAGTCACAGCCCGGCTGGGCATCCTGGTCATGGAGACTCCTTGGAGTAACTAAACCCATCCATTCCCCACTTCCCCGGCAACCTTAGTTCAGGTGGGTGTCACCACCCACCTCCTTGCTGGAGCTTGGTAGGATCCCTCTACATCCGCTTACCTTCCTGTAGTCTTCACCCCTGCCTGCATGCCCTGCTCCCACCAAAAAGACCTACTGCCTCTGTTCTTCCCTGTCACAGGCACAGGGATCCTGTCCTCCCAGCCAGAGGAGAACCCCCACTGGTGGAACGCCAACATGGTGTAAGAGGGAGCCAGAAGATCCTTTCTGGGGGAGGGGAGTCCTGTCTTGGGGGTCCTTTCTGGGGGCTCCTTCCTAAGAGGTTCTTAGGGGAAGTCCATCCTGGGGGATCCTGTCCTTAAGGGGATCTGGTCCTGGGAGAGGTCCTTCCTAGGGAGGGCCTGTCCTCAGGAGTCCTTCCCGAGGAGGGTGATCCTTCCTGGGGTCCTCGGGCAACAGAGGAGCATGGCAGGCTCACACCATCCATGTGTCACAGCTTCATCCCCTACTGCTCCAGCGATGTGTGGAGTGGGGCTTCATCCAAGTCTGAGAAGAGTGAGTCCCATGCCTTCCCCTCCACCCCCTCCCCCCCACCCCCACAGAGGCAGGGCAGGGAGGACAGCACTTGTGGGGAAATACAGACGTTCAGCCTTGTGACTCCCTCTAACCCTTCGATAGTGTGTCCCAGGGTGCACGCCCCCAGCGCCCACTGCCTGGCTTGTCCATGGCTGGCCTGACACTGGGGGAGGGGGTTCCTCACTCCTAGGTGTTCCCCGAGGAAGGGCCCCCAGCACAGTCTTGTGTACCTGACCCACCTTCCTTCAATCTACCCCTGCCCCTGTTCCCATCCTGTGGAAGACCCTCCAGACACCCAGCTATACCTGACCTCCTTCCAACCTGGGGATGGGAGGACGGGCTGTCCAGGCCACCACTTGAAGCCAGCTCTCCTTCTCTGTGCAGATGAGTACGCCTTCATGGGCACCCTCATCATCCGGGAGGTTGTGCGAGAGCTCCTGGGCAAAGGGCTGAGTGGGGCCAAGGTGCTGCTGCTGGCAGGGAGCAGGTGGGCTGGGCAGGGGCTGGGGTGGGAGTGTGGATGGAAGGGAGAAGATGGGGCTGAGCCAGGGCAGACGCATGGCCAGGAGGCTCAGCAACATGGGGCATCTCTGAGGTTTGGCTCCCGAATGCCATGTGGCTGGAAGCTGTCCCGCAGACGCTTCTGCCTCCGTGGTTGTTGGGTGTGAGGGAGGCTTTGGATCACAGTGACCTAGGCAGTTGACTAGGGGCTAGCTGTGGACCAATGCACCGCCAAGGGCTGGGGTCCCTGTAGGCAAGATCACTTCATTGTATCCCAGTGGGCTTGTATCCCAGTAGGGGACTCAGGGGTTGTCTAAGGAATGAACAGAGGGGCCTGGACCACAGAGTTCACCTTCATTTTCAGATAAGGGAACTGAGTCAGAGAGTGAGAAGGGGGGGAGGGAAGAAGGGGTGGGAGGAAGTGAGATGACCCGACACTTAGCTCTGTGTCAGTGCCTGGAGCTCTGCCAGCCCTTCTCTGCCTCCAAGACCTGGAAGGGCCCAGGGGCCTTACACACGAACCCAGAACGTGGTGGCAGCTCAATGCTCTTGGCTCCCTGTGCCCTGGGGAATGGGCTGGGGCTGGGCAGGCCTGGTGGGTGAGTGTCCTTCCTCAATCTGCCCGGCTTGACCTCCCACCTTCCCTGCAGTGCGGGGGGCACGGGGGTGCTGCTGAACGTGGACCGCGTGGCCGAGCAGCTGGAGGAGCTGGGCTATCCAGCCATCCAGGTGCGGGGCCTGGCTGACTCCGGCTGGTTCCTGGACAACAAGCAGTACCGCCGCACAGACTGCATCGACACCATCACCTGCGCGCCCACAGAGGCCATCCGCCGGGGCATCAGGTGCCCCGGGAGGGAGGGCCCATTCTGTGCAGAGGGCCTGGGATTGGGTGGCATCAGGGGGTGGAGGAGCTCGTGGGGGCTGGGTGGG
>NW_011494943.1:12313356-12315900 GCF_000754665.1 Bison bison bison | reverse complement strand
GGCTAGGCTCAGAGACCATTGCCACACCCAAGAAGGGTTGACAAAGTCATCTGAGCCTGGCCAGGACTTTCTCAGTTTTAGCACTAAAAGTCCACTCAGTTCAAAGCAAACTAGGATGGTTGGTTACGCTGACCACACCCACAGTGAGGAACGTGCCTTGGAGTTGAATCCCAGTGCTGTCCCTGCGTGGGGCCTTGGCTGTCCCTCGCCAGCACCACACTCAAAGCAACATAATCGCCATGTTTTGGTCAAAGTGGAGTCCTTGGAGCCAGGCCAAGGTGGGAGGAGGGAACGAGGCACCTCTTCAAGGCAGCGTGCCAGGGGGACTAGTCGCCAGCACTCTGCAGCCAGGGCCTGGCTGGGCTGTAAGCCTGCTGTGGAGCTGGCTTTGGCCTCTGCCCCTGGAGCCTGGGGTGGGGGGCAGAGCTCCGAGGCGAGGCCCAGCTGAGCCATCCCCCCAGGCCCGGTGTTCGTGGTGCAGTGGCTGTTTGACGAGGCCCAGCTGACTGTGGACAATGTGCACCTCACGGGGCAGCCGGTGCAGGAGGGCCAATGGCTGTACATCCAGAACCTGGGCCGTGAGCTGCGGAACACACTCAAGGATGTGCCGTGAGTGTGTGGGGACCCCACTTGGCCCCCCAGATACATAGTAAACCACTTGACTTGAAAAGAGAGGCCGCAAAGATGGAAAACAGGAAGCAACCCAGGGGTCCTTGAGGTGATAAACTGTGGTCAATGTAGACAAAGGGGTACTACCCAGCGCTAGAGAGGAGTGAGCAACTAAGCCGCGAAAAGAGGAGGAACTGTAAATGCATGTTACCAAGTGAAAGAAGCCAGTCTGAAAAGGCCACATGTGGTGTGATTCCAACTCTGTGACATCGAACCCAAGTCTTTTGCATCTCCTGCATTGGCAGGCGAATTCTTTACCACTGTGCCACCTGGGAAGCCCCTATGACATCCTGGAAAAGGCAAAACTATGGACACAGTAAAAAGATCAGTGGTGGCCAGGGGTTGGGAGAGAGAGGTATAAATAGGTGGAGAACAGTAGATGTTTAGGGCTGAGGAACTGCTCTGTATGGTACAACGGTGGACACATGTCATTGCAGTCGTAGTAGCGTTAGCCGCTCAGACATGTTGCCTACCAGGCTCCTCTGTCCATGGAATTCTCCAGGCAAGAATACTGGAGTAGTAGCTATTCCCGTCTCCCTCGGACCTTCACAAGCCAGGGATTGAAGCCTGGTCTCCTTCATATAGGCAGATTCTTTATCATCTAAGCCACCAGGGAAGCCCATGTGTCATTATACGGTTGTCCAGATTCATAGACTTACAACTCCAAGGATGAACCCTGATGTAAACTACAGACTCTGGGTGGTGATAATGTGTCATCTAGGTTCATTGATTGTAACAAACATACCAACTGGTGGGGGATATTCATGATGGAGGAGGCTGTGAATGGATCAGAGCAGGGGATGAAAAAGAATCTATGTCTTCCATTCAATTTCAATGTGAACATAAAGCTTCTGTGAAAAACTAAAGTCTATTAAAAAAACAAATATTCACCTGTCCAGCAGAGCCCCTACTCTGAGCAGGATTTGGAGGCAGAAAGGGACAGGGGTTAATAGGGCACCTGGGAGCTGGTGGGGATAAGGCGTAGGGGGAGCCACTGGCCAACACAGCAAGCAGCAGGAGGGAAGTAGGAGCCAGGTAGGGGACAGCCTCCCAGGAGAGGAGCTGTGACCTATGCGCTTTGGGGTGGGGAAGGAGCTGAGGTGTGATGTGGTTGCTCACAGGTTGCCTTCTCCCTAACAGGGCCAGCTTTGCCCCCGCCTGCCTCTCTCACGAGATCATCATCCGAAGGTCAGTGCCCCCTGGCCCCAGAACAGCTTGTATCCATGGTTCTCAATCCAGACATCTGCAACGCCCCCATCCCCAGCAGGCCTGCCCACCAGCCTCCCCAGCTCTGGCTTCTTCTGAGGGTTTTCAAAACCACTTGCACAACCAGCTGTGTGGCAAGAACTCAGTGGTGGCAATGCCGTCCCCTGCTTTGGCCACACCCGAGTGATCCCCAACCTGGGTTTCTGTCTGCAGCCACTGGACAGACGTCCAGGTGAAGGGGACCTCGCTGCCCCGGGCGCTGCACTGCTGGGACCGAAGCCTCCACGACAGCCACAAGGCCAACAAAGCCCCCCTGAAGGGCTGCCCCATCCACCTGGTGGACAGCTGCCCCTGGCCCCACTGCAACCCCTCATGCCCCACCATCCGGGACCAGTTCACGGGGCAGGAGATGAATGTGGCCCAGTTCCTGATGCACATGGGCTTCGACGTGCAGACGGTAGCACAGCAGCAGGGCCTGGAGCCCAGTAAACTGCTGGGGATGCTGAGCAGCGGAAGCTAGGGCCCTTCTGCTGTGCAGATCTCCCCTCCAGGCCCTCCTGCCCTCCTAGGACCGCAGGGCCCCTGCCATCCCCACCCTGGGTCTGGACGCCCTCCCTTGGCAACCTTCACTGTCTCTCTCCTACTGCCTCTGAGGGGCCCCAGCCAGAG
>NW_011494943.1:12297380-12313256 GCF_000754665.1 Bison bison bison | reverse complement strand
TTGGCCCCCTCCTGCCCCGCCCTCCTGACACCCCCCATCCCCATCGCCTCATTCCTAACCGCCCCATACTCCCTCCACCTCCAGCCCACGGTAGGGAGCCAGAAGCACTGGATTCCTCAGCCTCCAGCCCAGAAGGCATACTCCCCCAGCCCAGCTCCCCAGCCTCTCCTGCCCTTTTGTATTATTTTATAAAGTGACTTTTTTATTAATTTTTTAAAAAAAGAAAAATAAGCAAGAAATATATAGTGAATGATATTGTTTTGTAACATATTTTTTTTAAATAATGAAGAAAAGATAACAAAAGAGCCTCACCCTGGAGACGTGTTTATTTGAGGGGGTACTTTGGCTGCTTCACACCCCGACCTGACCCGGACCCCTACAAACCCAGGGCAGCAGGGAGAAGCTGAGAGGGACTCCGGGGCCTTTTCCAACCCCTGCTCCTTCTGTTCATCCTTTCCACACACAGCAGTAACGGGCCTGTCTCAGACAAGCCCCCAGCATGGTTTGAAGCTCCCTTTCCTCTTTATTTGGATCTTGGGGTGACATTCACGCCACACCTCCTCCATTTCTAGGGGCACGACTCGGCATTTGTACATCGACAGTGCTGTGTCTCCAACAGCAACCTCCACTTTCAAAACTTCATCACAAAACACTCCCTACCCAGCTAGCACATTCTTTGAAGTTTGTATTATATTTATTTTCACAACATCACACATGCACATGGTCCAGAATTTGAAAGAGGCAGGATTTTGGAGGGTGAAAATTCTCCCTCTAGGCCAGCCCTTGACTCTGCTTCTGTGGTTAGTCCCAGAGGACACAGCCTCCCCATAAACACATACACACACACACACACAAACATACACACATAGACACAATCTTGTCCTTCACGTGTGACTGCACACCATACACTCGTTGCCTGGTTTCTACCTCCTGCTGCAACTTGGGACTGAAGAGAACATTCCCAGTCTTCAGTGAGCTCTGTGCTTCATACTGTCTTCAGGTACAAAGGGCCGTGTGACTAGTCTGTGTCAGCGCCACTGCATACAGGCTCACGGGCCGGCATCTCCATGGAGGCACCCCGAGGTGGCATGTGCATCGAAGATAGTGAGCCCCTGTGGGTTTTGTGACATACTGATAAGCACCCCCTCCAAAGGTGGCCGGGTCATGACTCTCCAACAGACCTGGCTTCCTCAGCGTTCCCTGCACTAGGTGCCCCCCACACATGACACCCTGATTCCCCCGGTGCCCAGCAAGTAGGTCTTATTACAAGCCTCAATTTGCAAATTGGGATACTGAGGCCCTGGGACATCCCTGGTGGTTCAGTGGTTAAGAATCTGCCTCCCAATGCAGGGGACATGGGTTCGATCCCTGGTTGAGGAGTTAAGATCTCCCACATGCCTTGAGGCCACTAAGCCCCCACCCCCCGCACCCCCAGCCACAACAAATGATCCCACATACTGAAACAAAGACTTGATGCAGCCAAATATCTTAATAAATATTAAAAAAAGAAAGAAACTGAGGCCCAGAGAGGCTATGTGAAGGGATAGAGGAAAGACTTGATGCAGCCAAATATCTTAATAAAAATTTTAAAAAAGAAACTGAGGCCTGAAGAGGCTATGTGAAGGGACAGAGGAAGGATTCATGCCTGGACCCTGCTCCTAGCCTCTGACCACCCAGTCTCTCTCAGGCAGCCTGCAGCTTCAATCCCAGAGTGGGGAGCATCACGGAGACCTCATCCTCTCAACGGCCCCCCAAGACTGGGTGTATGCCCTGAAGTCTGACCAGCTCTGGACCCACTGAAGTTGGCTTCCCCAAGGGGAGCTTAAATGGCCCATTTGTGGTTTCCTGTGTGGACGGCTCCTGTGGGAGGCCACAGAGTCTCACTGACCCAGGGAGACAGTGAGGTCAGGGAGGGGTGTGGCCAAAGGCTGAAGATGAAAGAAGGGGGACCCTGGGGTGGCTGCTTGCTTGGGGAGCAGCCTCTTTGGAGAGGCATGAACAGGGTTCCCAGCATGACAGTGGCCTTCCAGTGGGAGAGGGGGCTCAGTTCAGTTCAGTCGCTCAGTCGCTCAGTCGTGTCCGACTCTTTGCGACCCCATGAATTGCAGCACGCCAGGCCTCCCTGTCCATCACCAACTCCTGGAGTTCACACAAACTCACGTCCATCGAGTCGGTGATGGGGGCTGGGAGGACCCAAAAGGGACCTGGCCTTCACCTACCAAGGGAGACTTGCATGGAGGGAGGGGTCCATGCTGCGGTCAGAGCTGGGCCTCTGGGGGAGGGACCCCAGAGGCGCTGGCTGGAGGCCAGTTCTTTGTGTGGAGAAGGGCGGCAGGTGGTGACATCGGCACAGACAGATGCCTTACTCTGTATGAGGTAGACTGAGAAGAGTAACAGGGTGGCTTTGTGTGTCTCGGGCGTGCCAGGCCCACTGAACATGATACTTGTGGGTTAGGCCCAATGGGATTTCACCAAATGAATAAATCCTTTCTCCCCATGTTCCTGGTAAAGAAGGACGGAGGCTTAGCTTACCTCCAGCGTCTGTGCCTTACTGCGAGTGCTGTTGTTCAGTCGCTCAGTCATGTCCGACTCTTTGCAACCCCATGGACTACAGCACGCCAGCCTTCCCCATCCTTCACCATCTCCCAGAGCTTGCTCAAACTCATGTCCATTGAGTCAGTGATGCCATCCAACAATCTCGTTCTCTGTTGTCCCCTTCTCCTCCTGCCTTCAATCTCTCCCAGCATCAGGGTCTTTTCTAATGATTTGGCTCTTCACATCAGGTGGCCAAAGTACTGTGGGTACCATTGGCAAAATGAGCCTGGGACCCATAAGGCGAGTGAGTGATGTCAAACCTGTAGTGTTCAGTGCATGATCAAAGTGATAGGCGGAACTGTCTACCCTGACGTCTCATCTTATTTTATTTTTATTTTCTTTTTTTGGCT
Source organism: Bison bison bison (assembly GCF_000754665.1). Classification (NCBI taxonomy): domain Eukaryota; kingdom Metazoa; phylum Chordata; class Mammalia; order Artiodactyla; family Bovidae; genus Bison; species Bison bison. The sequence goes on along the minus strand of NW_011494943.1, from coordinate 12,310,311 downwards.
GAGCCACATTGCAGGTAGGATCTCAGTTCCCCAACCAGGGATTGAACCCATGCCCTCTGGAGTGGAAGTGGCCAATTCTTTTTTTTTTTAATTTAATTTTTTGGGCTACTTTGAGTCTTCATTGCTTTGCCCAGGCTTCCCCTAGTTACAGCGAACAGAGGCTACTCTTCACTGCGGCACTCAGACTTCTCATTGCAGTGGCTTCTCTGGTTGCAGAGCGTGGGCTCTAGGGCCCGAAGACTTCAGCAGTTACGGCTCTCAGTCTCTAGAGTGCATGCTCAGTAGTTGTGGCCTATGGGCTTAGTTGCCCCGAGGCATATGGAATCTTTCCAGACCAGGGAACGAACCTTTGTCCCCTGCACTGGCAGGCAGATTCTTAACCACTGGACCACCAGAAAAGTCCAGATCTTGGTCTCTTACACCGTCTCCAGTAACAGGAACCAGGGCTTCTTGGAAAACACCTGGTTCTAAGGCTGGGGAGAAATGCGCAGGATGAGCCTGGGATATCTTGCAGTGCCTGCAGTGAGGAGGTGCTGAAAACAAACCCCAACCCCCACTGATGGGGTATGTCAAGGCACACTTGGAAGGCTTTGAGCAACAGAATAAAAAATGTAGTTTTGGATTGTAACCCAAAATATAAAATGAATGTCCTCAAGTCGATCCTGATATAAGTAGATAATTGAAGAAAGTTAAGTGGGGGAGGAAAGACCAACCTCTTTGAAGCATTCCAAATAATTTATGTCGATACTGTCCCCTCAAGGAGGGGGAGAATACACTCCCCTTAAGTGTGGGCCACAAGTGTGGGTCCTCTCCCCAGAGAGAACAGGATGGGAAGGGGGAGAAAGAAAGAGGAACTCCTCAGAGGTGACACCTGAAAGACACACCTCAGCCAAGTGATCAAGGGCAAAAGGTGAGGAGTCATGTTGAGAGCACGGCCCTAGGGGGACGTGATGAGAAGGGCACTTCCGCTCTGTGGTCTTCCTCCCCAAACCCACAAGCCCAGACTAATAACGAGAAAAACATCAGACAGGCCAGCAGAGGGACAGTTTGTGCATCACTGCCCAGCCCTCTTCCAAACCACTGCGGTCATTCAAACCAAGAAAGTCTGAGAGACCCTCCTGGCCAAGAGCAGCTGAAGGAGACGTGATGGCTACTCATCATGTGAGGTCAGGCGAGGTCCTGGAGCAGCCGGAGGGCATGAGGTTAAACCTGAGGAGACCTGAATAAATGTTAATAATAATGTATTGATATGATATGCCAATGTCTCATTAATTGTAACAGTTGTTCTGAAAGATGTTTCCGATAGAACACTCTGGATGTGAGGAATATAGGAGCTCTTCCAGTCAATTTCTTCTGTGTGTCTACTGTTGTTCTAGAAAATAAAGTCTATTTTAAAATTTTGTAAAAGCAAGTTTTGTGGTTTTTTTGGCCACACTATGTGGCACGTGGGGTCTTAGTTCCCTGACCAGGGCTTGAACCCATGCCCCCTGCAGTGGAAGTGCAGTCTTAACCACTGGACCTCCAGGCAAGTCCTTTATTTAGTTATTTAAAAAATTTTTAAAGCAGCTTTTTTTATTTATACAAGAATATAAACCTAACCATGTTTAGAACTGTAGCAAAATGCACTTCATTTATTTTTTTAAATTATTCTCTTTTCCTGGTTTAGGAAGTAATAGCTATTTAGTTTAAAACTGGGAAAATACTGAAAATCCAAAGAGCAGAAGCACCCGCTGCGCCTCACCTTGGAGGTGATGGCAGGGCATCCTCAGGCGTTTACCCAGCCTTTCTATCTTCCGATGCAGATGTGCCATGGGCCCTTTAGTCTCCCACACTGCCCCTGTGATCTCCTGCCTCGTCACTCTGCTCTTCTACAAGGTGATCTCAAGGCAGCCTGAGTGTACCTCACACGGATGTTTCTTAGTCTACTCACCAGTCCCTTCTGTTGAACTTTAGGTGACTTCCAACCAAACTCACTTAAAATTTTGTTGACATTTCCATAGTATGAGAAGCTGTCAATCCAGAATCACTGTGCTTCTGTAATTGTGACACATTAGCAAAAGCTCAAAAGCAGAAGACATTGTTGCCAAGCAGCACACTGGCCAACCAGTTGGGAGTCGGTGTCTAGAACCAGAAGCATGGCCCATGCCAGGGTCCAGGGATCCTCACCACGGGTCCAGCCATGAAGCGCTTCCCTTGACCACGGTGGGGCCCAGAGCTCCCCCGGGGCTTCGTGGGTGGGCAGAACCCGACTGGCAAAGCAAAGAAAGATGACTTTGCTGTGATTTGTTCTCAGATTCTCAAGGCCTCTTTCAGAAAAGGAGCTGATACTTTTTTTTTAATTGAAATACAGTTGATTTACAATGTTGTGCTAGTTTCTGCTGTACAGTAAAGTGATTCAGTTATACATATATGTATGTATTCCTTTTTTATTTACTTTAAATTTGAGGATAATTGCTTAAAATACTTTATTGGGTTTTACTATATACCAACATGTATCAGCCATAGGTATATGTATGTCCCCTCCCTTCTGAACCTCCCTCCCACCTCACACCTGCTCCCATCCCTCTAGGTTGTCAGAGCACCAGATTTGAGCTCCCTGCATCATACAGCAAATTTCTACCGGCTATCTAATTTTATATATGGTTATGTACACCTTTGAAAGCTACTCTTTCCATTTGTCCCACCTTCTCCTTCTTCCTGTGTTTGTAATTCTGTCCTCTATGTGTGTCTCCATTGCTGCTCTACAGAGGGTTAATCAATACCACCTTTCCAGATCCCATATATATGCATTAATGTACGTTATCTGTCTTTCTCTTCCTGACATACTTCACTCTGTATTATAGGCTCTAGGTTCATCCACCTTATCAGAACTGAGTCACATGCATTCATTTTTATGGCTGAGTGAGATTGTACTGTGTATATGTACCACTGCTTCTTTATCCATTTATCGTTCAATGGATATCTTGCTTGCTTCCATGTCATAGCTGCGATGAACACTGGGGTACGTGTCTTTTTCAATTATCGTTTCCTGAAGGTATAGGCCCAGTAGCAGGATTGTTGGGTCATACAGTAGCTTTATTCCTAGTATTTTTAAGGAATCTCTATACTGTTCTCCTGGGACACGACTGAGCGACTGAACTGAACTGAACTGATACTGTTCTCCATGGTGGCTATATCAATTTGCATTTCCACCAACAGTGCAAGAGGGTTCCCTTTTCTCCACACTCTCTCCAGAATTTATTGTTTGTAGATTTTTTGATCATGGCCATTCTGACTGGTATGAGGTGATACCTCATCATAGTTTTGATTTGCATTTCTCTAATAATGAGCGAGGTTGAGCATCTTTTCAAGTGTTTATTAGCCATCTGTATGTCTTCTCAGGAGAAATGTCTGTTTAGGTCTTTTGCCACTTAAAAAAAATAATTTTATTGATTCGTTCATTTTTGGCTGTGCTGAGTCTTCTCTTTAGTTGCGGCAAGTGGGGGCTACTCTCTAGCTGCACTGCACGGGCTTCTCATTGCTGTGGTTTCTCTTGTTGTGGAACATGGGCTCTAGGGCATGTGGGCTCTAGAACACAGGTTCAATAGTTGTGGCGCACAACCTTAATTGCTCTGCGGCATGTGGAGTCCTCCCAGATCAGGGATCGAAACTGTCTCTTGCATTAGCAGGCAGATTCTTTACCACTGAGCCACCGGGGAAGCCCCTTCTGCCCACTTTTTGATTGCGTTGTTTGTTTTTCTGGTATGGAGCTGCATGAGCTGCTTGTATATTTTGGAGATTAATCCTTCCTCAGTTGTTCCATGTGATATTATTTCCTCCCATCCTGAGGGCTGTCTTTTCACCTTTTTATAGTTTCCTTTGCTGTGCAAAAGCTTTCAAGTTTAATTAGGCCCCATTTGCTTATTTTTGTTTTTATTTCCATTGCTCTAGGAGGTGAGTGATAAAGGATCTTGCTGTGATTTATGTCATACAGTGTTCTGCCTATGTTTTCTCCTAAGAGTTTTATAGTTTCTGGTCTTTAATCCATTTTGAGTTTATTTTTGTGTACGGTGATAGGAAGTGCTCTAATTTCATTCTTTCACGCATAACTGTCCAGTTTTCCCAGCACCACTTATTGACGAGACCGTCCCTTCTCCATCGTATATTCTTGCCGTCTTTGTCAAAGATAAGGTGCCTATAGGTGCGTGGGCTTTACCTCTGGGCTTTCTGTCTTGTTCCATTGGTCTATATTTCTGTTTTTGTGCCAGTACCATACTGTCTTGATGACTGTATGTATGTATTCTTTTCATTTTCTTTTTCCATTATGGTTTATTACAGGACATTGAATACAGTCCCCTGTGGTATACAGTAGGACCTTGCTGTTTGCCTAGGAAGCCCACACGTGGGCACAGCAGTCACTTAAGTGGGTCAGGAAAAGCTGGGCCCAGGAGAGGACTCAAGCCTGGACATAGCTCCCTGGTAGGCCCAAGCCAGATGGCTGATCGCAGTTCTAGGCATACCCATGCAGGCACAGGGTGGCTGCGGGAAGCTGGGCAGCTCAGGCCAAGAGCTTCAGCTTCCTCATGTGGAGAAGGAAAGTAAGGATGCCAAAGGTGGGCATCTTGCTTCCCAGAGAGTTCCAGCATATGGTACTGACTTCGGCTTGACTGGCACCTGAGATTCCCTCACTGAGGTCCCCCCTCCACACCCACACACTGACCCCCATCCCCAGCACAGCACCCACTGCCATGTTCAGCCCTGCAGGCCAGCCACACCAGCCACAGCTCTCGCCTGGTCAGGCCCAGATGAAAGACTCCAGGCTCCGAAGGGCCAATTGGACTTTGAGTGGGGCCAGGTGGAGGGCTAGTTGGCATTCCTGGCACTGTTGGACAGCCACGGACACGGGTCCCAGGATGCCACTTCACCTGGGCTCCATACCCTCACTCAGAACCCGGTGGCCCCAACCACTTTCAGGGAGCTTCTCGGCCGGGCTTCCCAGGATGGTCATGTTGTTGTGCCTCGCCTCTGCCCAGCGTCTGTCAACCCATTTTTCAATTTGGTTTCCAGGCTTCATTGTGCCAGAAGATGGAGGCACAGTGCAGTGTCTGATTTTGAGGAAGGGGACCAACTTCCTGGGGAGAAGGCCAGTCAGGTGCCTGTCTCACCCGCCACGCCGGCCACAGAGCGCCTGAGAGGCTGCCTCCTACCTGCACAGGTGTGCTGGTATCCCTGAGCACCTGGGGACACCCCAAAGTGCCCAAGGCTTCAGGTACTACAACCTGAATCCTTTTGGTAGGGGGTACGAAGGGAATGGAAACAGGGGTCAAGAGTACTGCAAGGCTGATGCCCCAAGGACAGTTTGTGTGGTGGAGAAATGTGGGCATGTTCACTGTTAGGATTCGCTGAGCTATGAACTTGGGCTGAAGTTTGCACATGTCTGCTTGAGATAAACTAAACCGTCCGCTCTGTGCAAGACTTCCTTCCAGGTTTCTCTGATCAGGGGGCAGAAGGGTTTGGAACCAGCTTGTCTGTACCCCTGAAGCCTAAGGCCCCGTGCTCCCCTCATTCCCTTGTCCAGGGTCAGGAGCACCTGCTGCGGATGCCTGGAGAGAGGAGGTGGGTTATCCTTCCTAAGGGGCTCCATAAAAAGTTTTCCTGGTGAGACCTCACTGCCCACTCTGCTCCACCACAGTGTCCAGACACGGTCTCAGAGGGCCTGCAAACCCTCCGAACAGCAACAGGAATCCTCTGTTTACAATCATGTTGACTGCTCTGGAACCATCACCAACAATCATGTTGTCAGATGACCAGCACAATTCAGCTTTTAAAGAGGGTGTGTGTTCATGGAGAATGCTGCCCATAAGAAGCATAAAGGGATGCCAGGATGCCTGGGAGAATCACAGGGGCACGAGACATGGACACCACCCCAACCAGATGGTCAAACTTCTTACTCTGGATGTACAGCCATTGTGATTCTCCTGACAGGTGACATCTCCCACATGGTTTTCCTGCCAAGGGCATTTAGCCAGGATCTAAACATGAGGAAACAGACAGAACACGCTGAAAGACCACCAATAAAGCTGCCAGCTGGGGCATTTTAAAAAAATCAGTGTTATGAAATATATTTAAAAGAGAGAGAGAGACTATTCTAGAATAAAGGAAAGTGAGAAACATGACGGCCAAATGCAATGTTTAATTCCAATTAAATCCTGGCACAAAAACTTTAAATGCTGTAAGGTGTATTTCCAGGACAGGTGGGGAAAACTGAAAGACTATGTATGTGCTTAGTTGCTCAGTCTTGTCCAACACTTCACGACCCCATGGACTGTAGCCCATCAGGCTCCTCTGTCCACGGGGATTCTCCAGGCAAGAATAGAGTGGGTTGCCATTTCCTCCTCCAGGGGATCTTCCCAACCAAGGGATCGAACCCAGGTCTCCCTCATTGCAGGCGGATTCTTTACCGACTGAGCCACCAGGGAAGCCCATGACTGTGTATTAGGTGATCATTCTTCAATTTCCCAAGTGTGGCCACTGAATTCAGGTTCTGCAGGAGAACGGCCTCCCTCTTAGGTGTCCATGGAAGTCTAGTGGAGAATTGTCACATTGCCAGAATTAATGTTATTATTAATTATTAATGGAGGAGGAGAAACAGCATGGACAGGGCAAAATATTAATAATTCTTGAATCTGGGTGAAAGACATATGAGTGTTCATTGTGCTATTTTGAAACTCGTCTGTAAATCTGAAACTTTTCTAAATGGAAAGTTGGGGGAAATACACACAAGACTGTACTTATAATTGTCTCTCTGTGTCAGAAGGGATAGGTTCTAGGACTACCCCCAGTCACACCACCAGGATACCAAAATCCACTGATATCCATGTCCCTTGTATAAAACAGTATAATATTATGCACATCCTCTCATACACTTTATTTTATTTTTATTTATTTATTGGCCACACCTTGTGGCTTTCAGGATTTAATTCCCCAACCAGGGACTGAACCCAGGGACATGAGAGTGGAAGTGCCATGTTCTAATCAGTTGACCACCAGGTAATTCCTCTCCTCAATACTTTGAATCATCTCTAGGTAACTTATAGTACCTAATAGAAAGTCAATATTCAGGCAACTGAACCCAGGTGATAGAATAGTAGGCAAATTAATTACACTTTTCATGTATTGATTGGGCCTGAACAAAAACTACTTTCACGGTCAAAATTTGTTTTTCCTTTTCAAAAACATTTCATAGATTTTTAATATTTTACTTCATTTGAATACTTATTGATTTGGCTGTGCTGCCCTAGGTCTGGTTTGCGGCGTGCAGGATCTTTAGTTGTGGCACGTGAACTCTTGGCTGCGGTGTGTGGGATCTAGTTCCCCAACCAGGGATTAAACCTGGGCCCCTACATTGAGGAGGCCACAGAGTCTTAGCCACTGGACCACCAAGGAAGTCCCTATTGTTAATATTTCAGGCTAAAAATGGGAGAGTTGAGTTTTTCCTAGGATTTTACATGACTAGGAGGATCAAGTAAAAAGTTCCATTATAATCCCCACAAATAAAAGCTAAAACTCAGCCCCCAGGTCAGGGTGAAGAGAATGAGGGTGGGCATCTTCGGGAGGAGGGTCTCCACTCCCCTTCCCCACCACCTCCCAGGAATCAGAGCTGAGTGCTGGCCGAGGGACGAGGACAATGGGATCCTGACACCATCCCAGCTCTGAACCAAGCCCCGCGGGCCTCCCAGATAGACTGCTGCCTCAGAGTGGCTGCTGTCCTCTTCTCTCTGTGCCCCTCCCCCAGCACTGCCGCCCGAGGCTGCTCGAGCTGGGGTGCCTGGTCCCTTCTGCTCTTTTCCCTCCGCCTCTCCCCCAGCAACGCAGCTGACTGACCGACAGAAGCAGGTGCTTCAGAGGCGGAGGCGGTGCCAGCGGCCAAGGGGTTAATGGCTGGGGCTTGGCGGGACGCAAGGGTCAGATGTCGCTCTGGGATGGGGACAGGCACTCAGGCTGCTATTCCGGGGCTCTGATCCTGGTCGCCTATTTATAGTGCTGGGGGGGGCCTCGGCCCCCCCACATACACACAGGCAGCAGAGAGGCTGCTCTGCTGCCATGTCCCCGGCGGCGTCACTGCCACTGCAGGCTGCCGGCACCTGCCACTGCCACAGGAGACGGAGCCGAGAGAGACCCCAGGGTTTACGGGCACTGTGTGAGGCGAGGACGCGGCCGGCCACATGGGCAGCACCATGGAGCCCCCCGGGGGCGGCTACCTGCACCTGGGTGCCGTGACATCTCCCGTGGGCACAGCCCGCGTGCTGCAGCTGGTCTTTGGCTGCACCACCTTCAGCCTGGTGGCCCACAGGGGTGGCTTCTCGGGCGTTCAGGGCACCTTCTGCATGGCGGCCTGGGGTTTCTGCTTTGCGCTCTCCGTCCTGGTGGTGGCCTGCGAGTTCACCCGGCTACACGGCTGTCTGCGCCTGTCCTGGGGAAACTTCACAGCGGCCTTCGCCATGCTCGCCACGCTGCTGTCCGCTACAGCGGCGGTCATCTACCCACTATACTTCACCCGGCTGGAGTGTCCGCCTGAGCCCGAGGGCTGCACAGCCAGGAACTTCCGCCTGGCAGCCAGCGTCTTCGCCGGGCTCCTCTTCTTGGCCTACGCTACGGAGGTGGCCCTGACCCGGGCCCGGCCAGGCCAGGTGGCCAGCTACATGGCCACAGTGTCAGGCCTCCTCAAGATCGTCCAGGCCTTCGTGGCCTGCATCATATTTGGGGCGCTGGTCCATGATAGCCGCTATGGGCGCTACGTGGCCACCCAATGGTGTGTGGCCGTCTACAGCCTTTGCTTCCTGGCCACAGTGGTGGTGGTGATCCTGAGTGTGCTGGGTCACACGGGGGGCCTGGGCTGCCCCTTCGACCGTATGGTGGTGGTGTACACCTTCTTGGCCGTGCTCCTCTACCTCAGTGCTGCAGTGATCTGGCCCGTCTTCTGCTTCGACCCCAAGTATGGTGAGCCTGGGCGGCCCCCCGACTGCCCGAGGGGCAGCTGCCCCTGGGACAGCCAGCTGGTGGTGGCCACCTTCACTTACGTCAACCTGCTCCTCTACGTCGCCGACCTGGCCTACTCCCAGAGGATCCGCTTCGTGCCCACCTTCTAGCATAACAGGTGGCAGCAGCCCACCCACCTCTGCTCTCCAGGGGCTCAGGCATCATGAGAGGACCCAGGTGAACCCAGACCTGTGAGGATGAATTGGAGGGAGGCAGCCAAGAGAGTCATGCCTGGGCTTCTGGCAGTGCTCAGCGGTGCAGCTCAGGGAGGCACAGAGAGGGGACAGAGCGGCAGGAGGCCATGAACAGGTCACAGGGGAGGAGTCTCGCCAGGCAACTCCCACTCTATCTCTCTGTCTCTCTCTCGTTCTTTCTCTCTCTCTTTCCATCTCTCTCCATTTCCTGGCATGCCCTCCCTCAGTGCTGGCCCCTGTAACACATGAGAAGCCTTTGAAGCAGGCACTCTTGTGACCCACTATGCAGATGGGGACCTTGAGACCAGGATTACAAAGTTGACCCAAAAGCCCATCAGTGTCTGGAGACCACATCTAGGTTGAGTCACCTAAGTAGAGTTGAAGAGCGACAATTCCCAGAGGTGTGGGAAGGGGTCAGAAGGGAACCCAGGAGAGGGCCAGAGCCAGGTCAGCGGAGGGGTGTGGGAAGCCAGTGCTTCCTCTGGCCTTGGAGGGGGCAGTTTCTGGAACCCTGGAAAGATCCAGATAGATACCTTCCTGCTGGGGTATCTGTGCCGGGACGAGGAGAGGAGCCGGGAACTAGGACCCTGCCTTGCCCACCTCTGGTGCCCACCTTGCCACAGCCTCGGAAGCCGAGCAAGGACTCTAGAGTGGTCGCGTAGGGCAGCCTCAGCAAGCTAGAGAGCGCAGGCTTGGAGGGGCCCATAGCGGCCAACAACACTGCTAAGGGCACAGCACTAGGAAGACACTGGGTTCTCACCCACCAGGGAGCCACCGCTGAGCCCCCAGCATCTACCCCGATGTAGCAGCTCCTGCCGTACCTGCCAAGGACCCGGGGGGGCTGGCCTGGGACAGCCCTGATCCAGAGGAGGACCAGCTTGGGGCAGCCACTGAGACACGAACCTGGGTATCAAGCACCCCCTGGGGCTCACAGACCAACGACCTCCGCTCAAGAGTTCCTTTGCCTGGCAGCTGACCACAAGGGCCTGCTGGGGCCACTGCTCTCCACACTCCAGCCAGCTTCTCCCACTCAAGGGCCCAGATTGGGCCAGCTTGGAGCAGACCACTAGCTGCCCAAGCACAGTAGCCGCTCAGCCCATAGCCTGGCCCAGGGCCTTGAGCAGGAAATAAACACCAACGCTGATTTGCACTGAGTAGTTTCTGCTAAGGGGGTGGTGGCCACCTGCACCTCTTGGGCCATCTGCCACAATGTTCCCAGAGAACAGCCTAGACTAGACCTGGCTGAGTAAGGAGGCAGCCGTCGTGGGGGAGGGGGGTGCTGGGATACTGGGTGTGTGGGGGGGCAGCCTCCCCAGGAAGTAGTGGGTGACAGCAGGGGAAGATGGGGGTGGGGAGTTCTCAGCACCCCCACCACCACTGCGGTTCCCAGGGGTCTTGGGCATGGCAGTGGGCAGAGGGGCCACTACACTCGTGGTAGCAGAGCCCAAGCAGCTTTTAGGCACAGGGTCCGAGGGCTCCCTGTGCTGGCACCATGCACAGTAAGAGAGACATGGCCTGTCTGCCCACTGGGGAGGGCACACGAACAGGGGTCCTTCACCTGCAGAGGCCCGAGTTTAGCAGCAGATCCAGGAGGGGGCAGGAGCCCCTGTGTCCCGAGGTGTCCCGACGGCTCTGCTGACGAAGGAGGGTGGGGGTTGGAAGCATGTTACTAGGTGACAAAGGCGCCTACGGGCCACACCCTTCTCAGCCCACAGGGAGGCCTTAACAGTTTTCCTTCCTTTTCTAACCCAGTTTCTGAAATGAGTTATCTGTCACACGTCCCCAGTTTGTTCACTGCCCTGTGATCTTCTGCCCCCAGAGCTCCATCCACTCCAAATTTCAAAGGTCCTGAGCGGAGAGACAGAGGGGGAGGAGAGGGGTTCCAGGGCTCAAGATAAGCGTAGCAGATGTCCTCTGTCTCCCAGGAGGCTGCAATGGGGAATGTCCTCATGATATTCACTCCTTGGATCAGAGGACTCTTTCTTTTTGGAGAAAGGAGTTATTTGTTGTTGTCACGCGAAAAACAATACTTTTTAAAGGATGGACTCTGTTCTCTGATGATATGGGCGCGCGTGGGTGCTAAGTCGTTTCAGTCACGTCTGACTCTTTGCAACCCCATGGACTGTAGCCCACCAAGCTCCTCTAGCCATAGAATTCTCCAGGCAAGAATACTGGAGGGGGTTGCCATGCCTTCCTCCAGGGGATCTTCCATACCCAGGATGGAACCTGGGTCGCTTGCATTGCAGGCACATTCTTTCCCCACTGAGCCACCTGGGAGGCCCCCTCTCTAATAACATACAGTCAAAACACGGTAGGATCCCTGGCTTCACATCTATGCGTTTGAGTCTGGGCCACTCCCTGAGCAATCCATTTTGGACCGGAACTTACAACAGCTCCTCCCTCAGAGGGTGAGGACTGAACGCCACAATAAACACAAGGAGGCCTGAACATCTGCTGTGTACACGAGCTCACTGCACAGTGGTCTGGTGGTGTCGGTGTTGGTCATTATTATGTCAAGAACTCACAGCCCTGCTTTCTGGGGCTGCTGCTGCTCCTGCTGTTAAGTCGCTTCAGTCGTGTCTGACTCTGTGCCACCCCATAGACAGCAGCCCACCAGGCTCTGCTGTCCCTCGGATTCTCCAGGCAAGAACACTGGAGTGGGTTGCCATTTCTTTCTCCAATGCATGAAAGTGAAGTCGCTCAGTCGTGTCTGACTCTTCGCTTTCTGGGGCACAAACATCCAAATACACTGAAATTACATTTCAGAACAGCTTGTCATCATTTAAGATACAAAACCAAAAAAAAAAAAAAAAAAGCAGGGGAGGGGATGGGTTGTTAATGAGAATCGCTTCTTACGTTTGCTCTTAACTTTGCTGCTGACTGGGACTCCAGACTATTCTGAACCCCAAAAGCAGGCTCAGTTCAAATGAGCCCTGAGCATGTCCTTCACAAAGATAACTAGAAATCTTTTGAGAATCTTTTGAGAATCCAGGGCCAAAAGATTTCATGGACCCTGCAGACAAGATGTCAAGAGACATGGGGTGCTCTGTGGGAACTTGGGCCATTAGGAGGTCATCTTCCTCTGTCTACTGGTTGACCACTACCCACCTTGAGAGCCTGTTTGGGGAGGGTCACGGTGGTAATAGGCCAGTGACCCCCAGGGCCATGTAGTTTTAAAAGGGCGCCTGAGCCTGAGACTAACAGAGGGGAAACTAGTGGGTAAGGAAGGGGTACAGATCTCAGGGGGAGGGACCTGGACTTCCCAGGTGCCTCCCAGTTTTGAGATTCTGAGAAAGCCCGGGGCTGTCTCTCCAGTTTCCACACCTCCGGATACAATTAAAAAAAAAAAATTTAAGTGACAAAATACAGTATCAAAATAGTGTTATACCTTAAATGCTATTTGATAAATTGTTTTCAATTCCCCCCTTCCCGAAAATAAAGCAAGAAGCCTAGCAAGTAATTAAAAAAAAAAAAAAAGGCATTACAAGAAAGAAAGGAAAAAATCCTAGCTAGTTGTACTCTTCCATACTCGATAATCAAGTTAATAACATGTCTGGACTCAGCGAGCAAGAGCCGCGTCCGTGTTCAATCTACAGGGCCCCAAGAGGGGAGCCGAAACCCAGGGCCGCTCTTTGAGAACCCGGCTGCTGCCGCCCCTCCCCCGCTGCTCTCGGTCCTCAAGCGCGGTCCGGGTTCGGGTGGGTAAGGGTTCAGAGCCC
>NW_011494943.1:12288248-12297015 GCF_000754665.1 Bison bison bison | reverse complement strand
TACGGGGTAACTGGGTTATCGGGGGCCAGGCTGAAGTCGGGCTTGGGCGGGCGGTGGTACTGCGGGAGGGAAATGTGGGTCCGTGCCCTCGCCTTCGGCCTGGAGGGGGCTCGGACCTGGGGAGGTGTGGGCGTGGGGAGGGGATTCGGGCCCGGGTGCGTCGGGGCGCAGATGATTCGTCTCCCCACCCCAAGCAGCTGCGACCTCTTCCGGAGGCGGGCGCGCCTCTCCCTGCTCCCTGTGTCCGGGACCCTCGGGAACCGATCGGGAAGCCGCGGTGGGCGGGGCACCGGAGTAGGGGAGAGTTAGACCGGCTGAAATAGGGCGGGTGCGGGGGGACTCCCGGTGGCGGTGGAGTGGCCAGAGCTGGCACTGTCTGCCTAAGTTCTTGGGCTGGATTCTGCCCCATCGTCCCGCCTTGTTCTTGCAGAGCCGGTGCCAGCTGAGAGGGCGGTGGGCGCAGACCTCCAGACACTATGAGCGTGGGCTTCATCGGGGCTGGCCAGTTGGCCTTTGCGCTGGCCAAGGGCTTCACAGCAGCAGGTAGGCTCTACAGCCAGGAAAGGACAAACGTAAGAGGGTGGGCGGTTACCCTTCTCCAGGCTGGGAGGGAGTCCGAATAATATGCCTCCTTTGAGCCCTGTGGGAAACGGTAGCCTTGGGAAGTTTGGAGTAAGGCGGTGGTTGCTGTTTTACCCTGGGGTGGGGGGATTTCTGTTCTTCCTGGGATGTGGGGGAGGGATGCCAGGCCTGGCCTTGAGGGAGGGACTCTTGACTCCTGCAGGTGTTGTTGCTGCCCACAAGATAATGGCCAGTTCTCCAGACATGGACCTGGCCACCGTTTCTGCCCTCAGGGTAGGTGCAGGGTTGGAGGGTGACTGGGAGGCTGTCCCTCTGGAGGTTGGTCAGTATTTCTGGAAGCCAGTGTGTGACAGCCTTGACCCTGGAAGACTAGGAGTAGGGGCCCCAGTGGGCGGCACCATGCCGCAGTCCCCCATACCAATGAGAAGAGGGTCCCTGGGCAAGACTATCTTAAAGACTCTGCCTCTTGGACTACAGATGGCTTCCCTCCCTCAGCTCTTGGGACCTTCGTCGGGCACATGTGCAGCTGGTGGGGAAAGGGTGCTGGTCAGAAATGCAGTTCCCTTAGTGGAGCCCCCACAAGGGGTCACAGTCACAGTGTGGGGGCCAGGACAGACATCCAAGGGCTGAACACAGCTTCAGTTTGCCATAGCTGAGTGATGGCTCCAAGGGTGCTGGCAGGTTCCCAGCTTAAGACTACTATCTACAGCACTACTCACACCTGGAGGGCACAGGGCAGGGGTCTAGGGGCTGCAGACCCAGGTGGGCTGGGCCTGGACTGCGGGCAGTTTCCCTCTTCCGCCCACTAAAGGGTTACCTTTCAGAGCAGAATGCTTCCTCCACCTTGGGGTGGGAGTGGCAGTTAGAGAATGTCAGCGCCCCATGCCCTGAGCCGATAGCCCTGCCATGCTGACATTTCCAGAATCCTCTATGATGAGGGGCTTTGTGAGGGGCTTTTGGCCTGGGGGGGGACACTGGGGGGGCCAGCCAGCCACGAATCACAGGCTGAGCCTGCCTGGGCACTCCCTGCAGAAGATGGGGGTGAACCTCACGCATCACAACAAGGAGACCGTGCAGCACAGCGATGTGCTCTTCCTGGCCGTGAAGCCACACATCATCCCCTTCATCCTGGATGAGATCGCCGCCAACATTGAGGCTCGGCACATCGTGGTGTCCTGTGCAGCCGGTGTCACCATCAGCTCCATTGAGAAGGTGGGCATTGCGGCTCAAGGCTGGCTCGAGGGTTTGGAGATGGGGCAGATGTGTGCGCTACAGAGGGCTTAGGAGTCCTAGCCTGCTCCACACCTGGGGTCCCCCACCTGTGAAGTGGGTGCATTGGTGCAGCCCATAGAGCTCAGGAAGTGTTCGGTTGGGTGAATTGGGTGAGAACATTCACACCCACATCCAGCACAGCCCACAGGGCAAGGGGCCGGGATGGATACACAGCTGGTTTCTCCTCCAGAAGCTGACAGCGTTCCAGCCAGCTCCCAAAGTCATCCGCTGCATGACCAACACGCCGGTCGTGGTGCGGGAAGGGGCCACAGTGTATGCCACAGGCACCCATGCCCAGGTGGAGGACGGCAGGCTCCTGGAGCAGCTCATGAGCAGCGTGGGCTTCTGCACGGAGGTGGAGGAGGACCTGATTGATGCCGTTACAGGGCTCAGTGGCAGTGGCCCAGCCTATGTGAGAACTGGGGAGGGGCAGGGGCAAGTAGGCGGTTCCCAGGACCTGAGGGCATGTCTCCCCATCTTCCACCCTCCTCCTTGCTCTGGACTCCTGCGGGCAGAGCTACTGCAGACCCACCGCACACGGTGGTTCCCAACTATTGCCCACCAACTCGGTCATTCACACAGCAGCTGTTTATAGAGCTCTGGCCAGGCAGTGGGTAGGGCATGGGGAGCCATGAGGTTCCCTGGGGTTGTTGTCCTAAGCAGTGCCTGGAGGAAAATGAGAATGGGCCTGGGACAGTGGCTTAAACGCTTTCTCCCTGCAGGCATTCACAGCCCTGGACGCACTGGCTGATGGAGGTGTGAAGATGGGACTTCCAAGACGCCTGGCAGTCCGCCTCGGGGCCCAGGCTCTGCTGGTTAGTGTTTTTTCTGACCCTCTGGTGGGGGCCACTCCTTGCCAGGACCAAGACTGGTGCATTGGGGCGGATGGGTGGAGAGTCAGTGGGTGTGGCTGGGATGGGGTGGGGGCAGTACCTTCACAACCTTCAGACCTTCTGTCTGGCTTTAGGGGGCTGCCAAGATGCTACTGGACTCTGAACAGCACCCAGGCCAACTCAAGGACAACGTCTGCTCACCAGGCGGGGCCACGATCCATGCGTTGCACGTGCTGGAGAGCGGGGGCTTTCGCTCGCTGCTCATCAAGGCCGTGGAGGCCTCCTGCACCCGCACACGGTGGGCCTCAGCCACTGCCCACCCACTCTGTCACTGGCTCAGCAGATGGTTATCGAGCTTTGACCTGGCAGTGGGCAGGGCACGGGGAGCCCTGGGGTTGCAGTGTACAGCATCTCTCACCATCCCCCATCATGCTGTGAGGAGGCGCTGCCTCCCGGGCCCAGGCTGTGCTCCTCATTGTTTCATCACTTGTGGCCTTTTGACCGGGGTGGTCATCCAAGCCAGGGAGGCAGGCCAGGAGGAAATCTCTGTGGGGCTGATGATACCACCTTCCTCTTGGCCTTGCGGGGAGAGTGAGAGATGCGCGGGAGGTACTGGCACAACATCAGCGCGGTCAGTGAAAGCTGAAAGAGCAGGGGACAGACACGGTGTGGCATCTTGGCTCAGAGTTCCTGTTGCAAGTTCAGGACTGCAGGATGGACAGGACTGTTTCTCAGCATCCTGCCTGCCCTCTAGTCCAAGCCCCCAGGCTTCTCTACCCCTGTCTGACAGTGACGCTAGAACATAGCATTGCCCTCTGGGTGCCAGACTGCAAGGGAGGCAGATGAGGCCCGTGTCCCGTGCTCCGGGCTAGGAGGGCTCCGTGACTCAGGTGCTGCTGGTAGATTTGGTGACCCTGAGCTGACCTGAATGGGGTGAGCGGCAGATGGATGGCAGTGTAGGGGAGGGGTCGCTGGCAAAGGGCATTGCAGGGACAAAGGCCCTGAGGTAGGGGTGACAGCGCAGCAGCTCCCTGCTGGAAGCCATGGACTTCCTCCCACTTCCCTCTTGGGCCCCTGAGCTTGGAAGGAGGTGGGGCCCTGGACGCATCCCTCCTCACTGTCTCCCCAGAGAGCTGCAGTCCATGGCCGACCAGGAGAAGGTCTCACCAGCTGCCATCAAGAAAACCATCCTGGACAAGGTGAAACTGGACTCCCCTCCCGGCACCTCGCTGGCCCCTTCTGGCCACTCCAAGCTGCTGCCCCGCAGCATGGCCCCAGCAGGCAAGCAGGACTGAGGGGTCGAGCCTGCCTGTGGGCCACTCTCCGCCTTCTCCTGGGCTCACAGCTCTTGCGCTGGGAGTATCTAGCCCCAGGCTACACAGGGTGTCCTCACGCTGATCCACACTGCCCATGGCTTGGTCCACTCGGACCCGCGAGTCATAGCCGGGGACGGGGCACATCACCTCCCAGTGGGAACCTCCATGGTCCCCCAAGTGTGTCCTGGTCCAAAACAAGGATTCTCTGGCCTCAGCCTCCTGATTCATCCGTCCCCAAACCACGTCAGGACCACCTTCCTCCAAAGCTCAGGAGGCTTCAGGGGGCTTTACTCTCCCCCCTCAGCATTAGCTGGCTTCAGCTTGAGTACAAAGGTCAAGGCCCCAGCCCTCCCCACCCCCACCACGAAGGCCCACCCAAGGAGAGCATCTGCCCTTTCCCCACTCACCTTTCCTCAGTGTGGGAAGGACCTGAGGGTCCCCGACATCCTGCAGAAGAGCCCATGGTTCTTGGCCAGCAGGACATTTGAGAAAAAGGGTCTTCAGTCGGTTGGACTTCTGAGGCCCCAACACTCACGCTATCATCTCCCTTTCCTAGCCTGACCCACAGACGCTGTCAGCTCTGTCTCTTAACTTTTTAGGATAAATAAATTGGTTTCCAGCCCCAATGCCTGGACTTGCAACTTTGTCCCCTCGTGGGGAGGGAGGCTCCCACCTGTGCCAGAGGGTCATTGCTGTCTGGTATAACATTGAAGTCTGGCCACCCACATGCCCAGAGCCCTACATTCCAAGGCAGCCAGCCTGGCTGGTGGGGCTGAGCCTTCCAGTGAGCAGAGCGCAAGGCGGCTTCTGGGGAAAGTCACTAGAGGCATGACTGGAAGCTGGTACCATAGCTGGTCTTGGCAGGCCCTGCTGTGGCGGGGAGGGGTACCAGCCTCAGCACTCTGCACCTCTTGGTTTGGTGGAGGCTGGTGGAGACAGATGTCTCCCCAGCTCACCCAGGCAAGGCCAAGGGCAGATAAGGAAGAAGCCCCTTAGGAACATGTGTTAGAGTTCTTCAGAGGAATAACCAGTAGGAGATGGCTTATATATATATATATATATATATATCTCTAAAAAACAGGATTTATCATGTTTTATATATGTTGCAAAACTCATATCATATGATTTATCATGAGAAATTGGCTCACAATTATGGAGTCAAGCAGGCAGGTTGGAGACCCACAGAGAACCAGTATTTCGATTTGAAGGCCATCAGGCAGGGCGAACTGACGTAGACAGGTGAGGTCTGAAGTGGTCTGATGGACAATTCTGTCTTACTCTGCAGAGAGTCAGTCTTCTATTCAGGCCTTCAACTGCTTCAGTGATGCACACCCACATAAGGAGGGCAATCTGCTTTATTGATTAAAATGTTAATTTGGTCTAATGTTGAAGTCTACTGATGTACATGTTACAAAAATACCCTCACAGAAGTAGTATCTGATCACCCCACGGCCCAGTCAGGTTGACTTAAAATTATCCATCATCAGAGGCCCACAAGATCAGAGGAGCTGGTGAGGGTCAGAACCTTTTCTGGGGCCAAGAGGGCTCACATTTGTTTGATGAACAGTTACTGAGCATGAAGACAAGGCCCCTTGCCTCCAGAGGTTCACTATCACACACACGTGAGTGAGTATGTCAGAGGAGCAAGACGGGGCATCTGTAGGGTGTTGGTGGGGGGGCACCCAGATGAAGCGATGGGTCCTAGGAGGGTGAGGGGAGGGGATCAGGAGAGCCCCTGGGCAGAGGTTTTCCAGGAACCGCATTGCAAGGTCTCAGCTCTGGTTCATTTCTTTCCCCTGGGCCCACTTAGGACCAAAGCCCTGTGCAAATGTGGTGGGTAGAGGGAGCACTCTGGGGACAAGAACATGGCCTTCCAAATCTACGGGAGACAGAAAAAACAGTTAAGGGGCAAGACTACAGCAGTTAGGGCTTCCCTGGTGGCTCAGTTGTAAAGAATCTGCCTGCCAATGAAGGAGACACAGGAGACTCAGGTTCGATCCCTGGGTTGGGAAGATCGCCTGGAAGAGGAAATGGCAACCCACTTCAGCATTCTTGCTTGGAAAATGCCACAGACAGAGGAGCCTGGTGGGCTACAGACCATGGGGTCGCAAAGAGTCGGACACTACTGAGCACGCACGCTCACGAGGGGCGAGGTTACATTCCCTCGTCCCTGTCAGGGTGGCCTCCAGAGTCCCAGTCATTCCCCACGTACCAAGTGCCCAAGGCCCTCTTGAGGCCTGGAGTCCCTGCAGGGGCCCCCTAGGGCATGAGCCCCTGGCATCTCATGCTGGTGGGTAGAAGCATGAGTGGGCTATGGGCCTCACCTGGCAGAGTAATTGACAGTGCGGGGAGACCCTGGCACCATCCCTCTGGGGGAAATGTGTCCTGGACGAGATGGTCCCACAGACTGCACATCTGCCCAGGACCAAAGCTTCTCCTTGACTGTTCCCTTCAAGTAAAGGTCAGTCTCGCTGTTGGAGCGCCTCCTGTGTGTCAGGTGTCTACCAATAAGATGAGGGGGTCTTGCTGCTCCCACACGTGCCCTGGTCTGGGGTTTGGAGAAAGCCAGAAGGTGGTTCCAAAGTAAGGAATCACCCGTGGCAGCCTCGGAGGAGGCACAGGGATCCAGACGAACTTTGCAACAAGCTTTGTGCTACCCCGTGAAGAACACACTGGGTTTCAGCCAGCAGGTCTGTGAACCTTGATTCCAACCACCAAAGGCCAGAGATGGGGAAGTGTGGCAGAGCCACACAGGCCCGAGAAGGGATGTGATGTGGGGAGAATGCTATGAGGTGTTTGGTATCCTGCAGGAAGTGACACCTGTGGAAATCCCTGCAAGTGTGAGCAGACCTAAGCAGAGCAGGACAGAAGAAGAGCCTGCAGCTGGTGGTGAGGATGCGAGAGGTCCAAGAAGACCTCTTTCTTGGCCTCAGAGGCAAGTCTTTGTGGTCTAGTAGATTAAGAGTTGAGGGTGGGATTTCCCTGGTGGTCCAGTGGGTTAAGAATCCACCTGCCAAAGCAGGGGACGTGGGTTTAGTCCCTGGTCCAGGAAGATTCCACATACTGTGGGGCAACTTAGCCTGTGTCCACAACTACTGAGGCTGTGTTCTAGAGCCCAAGAGTCACAACTACAGAGCCCGCACATCTAGAGCCTGTGCTCTACAATGAGAGGCCACTGCAATAAGAAGCCCTCACTTGCCGCAACTAGAGAAAAACCCACACAATGAAGGCCCAGCGCAATCAAAAATTTAAAAAAAATTAAAAAAGAAAAGAGTTGAGGGCTTTAGAAGTCTCTCCCTGAGTATAATAAGGCCCTATAATCTGTGAGACTCAGGCTACACCCAGTGCAGCGGGACACGCCTTGCCCTTAAAGAACACAGACAGGATGATAAGACAACCACATGCTGCTGCTACTGTTGCTAAGTCGCTTCAGTCGTGTCCAACTCTGTGCGACCCCATAGACGGAAGCCCACCAGGCTCCCCGGTCCCTGGGATTCTCCAGGCAAGAACACTGGAGTGGATTGCCATTTCCTCCTCCAATGCATGAAAGTGAAAAGTGAAAGTGAAGTCGCTCAGTCATGTCCGACTCTTAGAGACCCCAAGGACTGCAGCCTACTAGGCTTCTCCATCCATGGGATTTTCCAGGCAAGAGTACTGGAGTGGGTCGCCACCCATTTCCCTTGTTTCTTACAGAACCGGTCTAATTGTAGAACAGTATTATACTTAAGAGACCCTCCAACTGGCCATTGTTCGCCGTCCTCCAATGGATACTGTGGCCATGCAGTATCACATAGGAAGATCAGGTGTGTCTTCTTTAAGCCCTGGGGATCAAATCTATCCCAGTTTTTCAGGATACAGTTCAAAGGAGTGAGGCTGGAATTGTTAGCTCCCATCTTGTCCTGAAGGATCCAAAGTAGATGACTGCAAAGTAGGTCCTGTGGATTCTGAGGGAATTAGAGTCTGGGAGAGAGAGCTGCTGACAGCTTGATGTCTCCTGGCTTTGGGGGCCTCCTGGGTTGGCCTCCATTATTCATTCAGCGGCACTGAATCCCCCTGAGGACAGGCAACTTCTCACTCATCCTTCTTTCAGCTCACCTGATCCCTCTGACCTGCCTGGCAGGGTAGGTCCCCCTTCCTGGCTTTACACTTGAGAAGGTAAATCCAAAACTTCAAAGTAGAAATTGAATCCCTTCAATTTCCCGTCTGCCTTTTGTCACCTTTTTCTCTGGGAATTTTGAAGAGCCGTGAGAACTTACAGAAAGTTCACGAGCAGACATGGACCGGTGACCTGAGCTCCAGGCAGATGCTGATGAAACAGTAAAGGAAAGGTACAATTCCTACGTCAACTGTTAATTCAACAGATGTTTACCCCTCACTCACTCTGAGCCAGATGTGTTCCAGGGACCACCTGAGTCCTTGTGAGGTCTCAGGATGTTGGGTGAAGACAGATTACACTACAGGAAGGATGCTGGAAGTGGCAGACAGACCTAAGTTTTGAATCCTGGACAAGCCCTTCACCTCTGGGAGTATATGGGTCTTCCGTGAGCCAGGCCAACGTTCCTGGCAGGGCTGAGGCCCGCTCCAGTTACGGGGGCAGTGCATGCAGAGTCTGACAGGCGGCATCAGAACTACCGTGAGAATCTTCTCCGTTATGTGTGGGACCTCTGATCCGCACCTGTACCCTGGACACGTGGCCTTTGAAATGTCCTGCACACAAGGCACAGGAGAATATTTGAGCAGGATAGCCAGGCCCCGCCTTGAAGG
>NW_011494943.1:12287359-12287465 GCF_000754665.1 Bison bison bison | reverse complement strand
CTGGACGCCCTGCGCTCCAAGTACGAGGCCCTGCAGAACTTCGCCAGGACCGTGGCCCGAAGCCCTGTGGCGCCAGCTCGGGGTCCCCTTGCTGCTGGCTTGGGGC